>NW_026136720.1:25321035-25921035 GCF_905237075.1 Dicentrarchus labrax
GGCTCCTAATTGGCTGGCTGAGTGTGAAACGCCTCCTGATTGGCTGGCTGAGTGTTACACGCCTCCTGATTGGCTGGCTGAGTGTTACACGACTCCTGATTGCCTACCTGAGTGTTACACGCCTCCTGATTGGCTGGCTGAGTGTTACACGCTTCCTGATTGGCTGGCTGACTGTGACACGCCTCCTTATGAGTGTTACACCCCTCCTAATATGCTGCCTGAGTGTGAAACGGCTCCTTATTGGCTGCCTGAGTGTTACACGCCTCCTAATTGGCTGGCTGAGTGTTACACGCCTCCTGATTGGCTGCGCAAGTGTTACACACCTCCTGATTGGCTGGCTGAGTGTGACATGCCTCCTTATTGGCTGGCTGAGTGTTAAACGGCTCCTAATTGGCTGGCTGAGTGTGAAACGCCTCCTGATTGGCTGGCTGAGTGTTACACGCCTCCTGATTGGCTGGCTGAGTGTTACACGACTCCTGATTGCCTACCTGAGTGTTACACGCCTCCTGATTGGCTGGCTGAGTGTTACACGCTTCCTGATTGGCTGGCTGACTGTGACACGCCTCCTTATGAGTGTTACACCCCTCCTAATATGCTGCCTGAGTGTGAAACGGCTCCTTATTGGCTGCCTGAGTGTTACACGCCTCCTAATTGGCTGGCTGAGTGTTACACGCCTCCTGATTGGCTGGCTGAGTGTGAAACGCCTCCTGATTGGCTGGCTGAGTGTTACACGACTCCTGATTGGCTGGCTGAGTGTTACACGACTCCTGATTGCCTACCTGAGTGTTACACGCCTCCTGATTGGCTGGCTGAGTGTTACATGCCTCCTTATTGGCTGGCTGAGTGTTACATGCCTCCTGATTGGCTGGCTGAGTGTGACACGCCTCCTTATTGGGTGCCTGAGTGTTACACGCCTCCTGATTGGCTGGCTGAGTGTTACACGACTCCTGATTGGCCACCTGAGTGTTACACGCCTGCTGATTGGCTGGCTGAATGTTAAACGGCTCCTGATTGGCTGGCTGAATGTCAAAGGCCTCCTGATTGGCTGGCTGTGTGTTACATCCGTCCTAATTGGCTGCCTGAGTGTGACACGCCCGGCTTATTGGCTGCCTGAGTGTTACACGCCTCCTAATTGGCTGGTTGAGTGTGACATGCCCCTGATTGGCTGTCTGAGTGTGACACGTCTCCTTATTGGCTGACTGAGTGTTACATGCCTCCTGATTGGCTGGCTGAGTGTGACACGCTTCCTGATTGGCTGGCTGAGTGTTAAACGGCTCCTGATTGGCTGGCTGAATGTCAAAGGCCTACTGATTGGCTGCCTGAGTGTTAAATGCGTCCTGATTGGCTTGCTGTGTGTTACACGCCTGCTGATTGGCTTGCTGTGTGTCAAAGGCCTCCTGATTGGCTGGCTGAGTGTTACATGCCTCCTGATTGGCTGGTTGAGTGTGTACGTCTCCTGATTGGCTGGCTGAATGTCAAAGACCTCCTGATTGGCTGGCTGAGTGTGACACGCCTCCTTATTGGCTGGCTGAGTGTTACATGCCTCCTAATTGGCTGCCTGAGTGTGAAACGCCTCCTGATTGGCTGGTTGAGTGTTACATGCTCCCTGATTGGCTGTCTGAGTGTGCCACGTCTCCTTATTGACTGACTGAGTGTTACATGCCTCCTGATTGGCTGGCTGAGTGTGTAACGTCTCCTGATTGGCTGGCTGAATGTCAAAGATCTCCTGATTGGCTGGCTGAGTTTGACACGCCTCTTTATTGGAAAGCTGAGTGTTACACGCCTCCTGATTGGCTGGCTGAGTGTTACACGCCTCCTGATTGGCTGGCTGAGTGTTACACAACTCCTGATTGGCTACCTGAGTGTGAAACGCCTCCTGATTAGCTGGCTGAGTGTTACACGCCTCCTGATTGGCTGGCTGAGTGTTAAACAGCTACTTATTGGCTGGCTGAGTGTTACACAACTCCTGATTGGCTACCTGAGTGTGAAACGCCTCCTGATAGGCTGGCTGAGCGTTACACGCCTCCTGATTGGCTGGCTGAGTGTTACACGACTCCTGATTGGCTACCTGAGTGTTACACGCCTCCTGATTGGCTGGCTGACTGTTACACGCCTCCTGATTGGCTGGCTGAGCGTTAAACGGCTCCTGATTGGCTGGCTGAATGTCAGAGGCCTCCTGATTGGCTGTCTGTGTTTTACACCCGTCCTAATTGGCTGCCTGAGTGTGACACGCCTGCTTATTGGCTGCCTGAGTGTTACACGCCTCCTAATTGGCTGGTTGAGTGTTACATGCCCCCTGATTGGCTGTCTGAGTGTGCCACGTCTCCTTATTGGCTGACTGAGTGTTACATGCCTCCTGATTGGCTGGTTGAGTGTGTACGTCTCCTGATTGGCTGGCTGAATGTCAAAGACCTCCTGATTGGCTGGCTGAGTGTGACACGCCTCCTTATTGGCTGGCTGAGTGTTACATGCCTCCTAATTGGCTGCCTGAGTGTGAAACGCCTCCTGATTGGCTGGTTGAGTGTTACATGCTCCCTGATTGGCTGTCTGAGTGTGCCACGTCTCCTTATTGACTGACTGAGTGTTACATGCCTCCTGATTGGCTGGCTGAGTGTGTACGTCTCCTGATTGGCTGGCTGAATGTCAAAGATCTCCTGATTGGCTGGCTGAGTTTGACACGCCTCTTTATTGGAAAGCTGAGTGTTACACGCCTCCTGATTGGCTGGCTGAGTGTTACACGCCTCCTGATTGGCTGGCTGAGTGTTACACGACTCCTGATTGGCTACCTGAGTGTTACAGGCCTCCTGATTGGCTGGCTGAGTGTTACACGACTCCTGATTGGCTACCTGAGTGTTACAGGCCTCCTGATTGGCTGGCTGAGTGTTACACGCCTCCTGATTGGCTGGCTGAGTGTTAAACGGCTCCTGATTGGCTGGCTGAGTGTTACACGCCCCCTGATTGGCTGTCTGAGTGTTAAACGGCTCCTGATTTGCTGCCTGAATGTCAAAGGCCTCCTGATTGGCTGGCTAAGTGTCAAACGCGTCCTGACTGGCTGGCTGTGTGTTACACACCTCCTGATTGGCTGCGCAAGTGTTACACACCTCCTGATTGGCTGGCTGAGTGTGACACGCCTCCTTATTGGCTGGCTGTGTGTTACACGCCTCCTGATTGGCTGCGCTAAGTGTTACACACCTCCTGATTGGCTGGCTGAGTATGACACGCCTCCTGATTGGGTGCCTGAGTGTTACACGCCTCCTAATTGGCTGGCTGAGTGTTACACGCCTCCTGATTGGCTGGCTGAGTGTTACACGACTCCTGATTGGATACCTGAGTGTTACAGGCCTCCTGATTGGCTGGCTGAGTGTTACACGCCTCCTGATTGGCTGGCTGAGTGTTACACACGTTCTGATTGGCTGGCTAAGAGTCAAAGGCTTACTGATTGGCTACCTGAGTGTTACACCCCTCCTAATTGGCTGCCTGAGTGTGAAACGGCTCCTTATTGGCTGGCTGAGTGTTATACGGCTCCTGATTGGCTGCCTGAATGTCAAAGGCCTCCTGATTGGCTGGCTGAGTGTTAAACGCGTCCTGATTGGCTGGCTGTGTGTTACACGCCTCCTGATGGGCTGGCTGAGTGTTACACGCCTCCTGATTGGCTGGCTGAGTGTTACACGCCCCTGATTGGCTGTCTGAGTGTTACACGCCTACTGATTGGCTGGCTGAGTGTTACATGGCCCCTGATTGGTTGTCTGAGTGTGACACGCCTCCTTATTGGGTGCCTGAGTTTTACACGCCTCCTAATTGGCTGGCTGAGTGTTACATGCCTCCTGATTGGCTACCTGAGTGTTACACGCCTCCTGATTGGCTGGCTGACTGTTACACGCCTCCTGATTGGCTGGCTGAGTGTTAAACGGCTCCTGATTGGCTGGCTGACTGTGACACGCCTCCTTATTGGCTGGCTGAGTGTTACACGCCTCCTGATTGGCTGGCTGAGTGTTACACGCCTCCTGATTGGCTGGCTGAGTGTTACACGCCTCCTAATTGGCTGTCTGAATGTCAAAGGCCTCCTGATTGGCTGGCTGAGTGTGACGCGCCTCCTTATTGGCAAGCTGAGTGTTACACGCCCCCTGATTGGCTGGCTAAGTGTTATATGCCCCCTGATTTGCTGTCTGAGTGTTACACGCCTCCTGATAGGCTGGCTGAGCGTTACACGCCTCCTGATTGGCTGGCTGAGTGTTACACGCGTCCTGATTGGCTTGCTGTGTGTTACACGCCTCCTGATTGGCTGCGCAAGTGTTAAACGCCTCCTGATTGGCTGGCTGACTGTGACACGCCTCCTTATTGGCTGGCTGAGTGTTACACGCCTCCTGATTGGCTGGCTGAGTGTTACATGCCTCCTAATTGGCTGCCTGAGTGTGAAACGCCTCCTGATTGGCTGGTTGAGTGTTACATGCCTCCTGATTGGCTACCTGAGTGTTACACGCCTCCTGATTGGCTGGCTGACTGTTACACGCCTCCTGATTGGCTGGCTGAGTGTTAAACGGCTCCTGATTGGCTGGCTGACTGTGACACGCCTCCTTATTGGCTGGCTGAGTGTTACACGCCTCCTGATTGGCTGGCTGAGTGTTACACGCCTCCTGATTGGCTGGCTGAGTGTTACACGACTCCTGATTGGCTACCTGAGTGTTACAGGCCTCCTGATTGGCTGGCTGAGTGTTACACGCCTCCTGATTGACTGGCTGAGTGTTAAACGGCTCCTGATTGGCTGGCTGAGTGTTACACGCCCCCTGATTGGCTGTCTGAGTGTTAAACGGCTCCTGATTTGCTGCCTGAATGTCAAAGGCCTCCTGATTGGCTGGCTGAGTGTTAAACGCGTCCTGACTGGCTGGCTGTGTGTTACACGCCTCCTGATTGGCTGCGCAAGTGTTACACACCTCCTGATTGGCTGGCTGAGTGTGACACGCCTCCTTATTGGCTGGCTGTGTGTTACACGCCTCCTGATTGGCTGCGCAAGTGTTACACACCTCCTGATTGGCTGGCTGAGTGTGACACGCCTCCTGATTGGGTGCCTGAGTGTTACACGCCTCCTAATTGGCTGGCTGAGTGTTACACGCCTCCTGATTGGCTGGCTGAGTGTTACACGACTCCTGATTGGATACCTGAGTGTTACAGGCCTCCTGATTGGCTGGCTGAGTGTTACACGCCTCCTGATTGGCTGGCTGAGTGTTACACACGTTCTGATTGGCTGGCTAAGAGTCAAAGGCTTACTGATTGGCTACCTGAGTGTTACACCCCTCCTAATTGGCTGCCTGAGTGTGAAACGGCTCCTAATTGGCTGGCTGAGTGTGAAACGGCTCCTGATTGGCTGCCTGAATGTCAAAGGCCTCCTGATTGGCTGGCTGAGTGTTACACGCCCCCTGATTGGCTGTCTGAGTGTTACACGCCTCCTGATTGGCTGGCTGAGTGTTACATGGCCCCTGATTGGCTGTCTGAGTGTGACACGCCTCCTGATTGGCTGGCTGAGTGTTACACGCCTCCTGATTGGCTGGCTGAGTGTTAAACGGCTCCTGAATGGCTGGCTGAATGTCAAAGGCCTCCTGATTGGCTGGCTGTGTGTTACACCCGTCCTAATTGGCTGCCTGAGTGTGACATGCCTGCTCATTGGCTGCCTGAGTGTTACACGCCTCCTAATTGGCTGGTTGAGTGTTACATGCCTCCTGATTGGCTGTCTGAGTGTGACACGTCTCCTTATTGGCTGACTGAGTGTTACATGCCTCCTGATTGGCTGGCTGAGTGTTAAACGGCTCCTGATTGGCTGGCTGAATGTCAAAGGCCTACTGATTTGCTGCCTGATTGTTACACGCGTCCTGATTGGCTTCCTGTGTGTTACACGCCTCCTGATTGGCTGCGCAAGTGTTAAACGCCTCCTGATTGGCTGGCTGACTGTGACACGCCTCCTTATTGGCTGGCTGAGTGTTACACGCCTCCTGATTGGCTGGCTGAGTGTTACACGTCTCCTGATTGGCTGGCTGAGTGTTACACGCCTCCTGATTGGCTGGCTGAGTGCTAAACGGCTCCTGATTGGCTGGCTGAATGTCAAAGGCCTCCTGATTGGCTGTCTGAGTGTTACACGCTTCCTGATTGGCTGGCTGTGTGTTACACGCCTCCTGATTGGCTGCGCAAGTGTTAGACGCCTCCTGATTGGCTGCCTGAGTGTTACATGCCCCCTGATTTGCTGTCTGAGTGTTACACGCCTCCTTATTGGGTGCCTGAGTGTTACACGCCTCCTGATTGGCTGGCTGAATGTCAAAGACCTCCTGATTGGCTGGCTGAGTGTGACGCGCCTCCTTATTGGCAAGCTGAGTGTTACACGCCCCCTGATTGGCTGGCTAAGTGTTATATGCCCCCTGATTTGCTGTCTGAGTGTTACACGCCTCCTGATAGGCTGGCTGAGTGTTACACGCGTCCTGATTGGCTTGCTGTGTGTTACACGCCTCCTGATTGGCTGCGCAAGTGTTAAACGCCTCCTGATTGGCTGGCTGACTGTGACACGCCTCCTTATTGGCTGGCTGAGTGTTACACGCCTCCTGATTGGCTGGCTGAGTGTTACACGCCTCCTAATTGGCTGGCTGAATGTCAAAGGCCTCCTGATTGGCTGTCTGAGTGTTACACGCTTCCTGATTGGCTGGCTGTGTGTTACACGCCTCCTGATTGGCTGCGCAAGTGTTACACGCCTCCTGATTGGCTGCCTGAGTGTTACATGCCCCCTGATTTGCTGGTTGAATGTCAAAGACCTCCTGATTGGCTGGCTGAGAGTGACGCGCCTCCTTATTGGCAAGCTGAGTGTTACACGCCCCCTGATTGGCTGGCTAAGTGTTATATGCCCCCTGATTTGCTGTCTGAGTGTAACACGCCTCCTGATAGGCTGGCTGAGCGTTACACGCCTCCTGATTGGCTGGCTGAGTGTTACACGCCTCCTGATTGGCTGGCTGACTGTTACACGCCTCCCGATTGGCTGCGCAAGTGTTACACGCCTCCTGATTGGCTGCCTGAGTGTTACATGCCCCCTGATTTGCTGTCTGAGTGTGACACGCCTCCTTATTGGGTGCCTGAGTGTTACACGCCTCCTAATTGGCTGGCTGAGTATTACACGCCTCCTGATTGGCTGGCTGAGTGCTACACGCCTCCTGATTGGCTGGCTGAGTGTTAAACGGCTCCTGATTGGCTGGCTGAATATTCAAAGGCCTCCTGATTGGCTGGCTGTGTGTTACACACGTTCTGATTGGCTGACTGAGAGTCAATGGCTTACTGATTGGCTACCTGAGTGTTACACCCCTCCTAATTGGCTGCCTGAGTGTGAAACGGCTCCTTATTGGCTGCCTGAGTGTTACACGCCTCCTAATTGGCTGGCTGAGTGTTACACGCCTCCTGATTGGCTGGCTGAGTGTTACACAACTCCTTATTGGCTACCTGAGTGTGAAACGCCTCCTGATTGGCTGGCTGAGTGTTACACGCCTCCTGATTGGCTGGCTGAGTGTTAAACGGCTCCTGATTGGCTGGCTGAATGTCAAAGGCCTCCTGATTGGCTGGCTGAGTGTTACACAACTCCTGATTGGCTACCTGAGTGTTAGACGCCTCCTGATTGGCTGCCTGAGTGTTACATGCCCCCTGATTTGCTGTCTGAGTGTTACACGCCTCCTTATTGGGTGCCTGAGTGTTACACGCCTCCTGATTGGCTGGCTGAATGTCAAAGACCTCCTGATTGGCTGGCTGAGTGTGACGCGCCTCCTTATTGGCAAGCTGAGTGTTACACGCCCCCTGATTGGCTGGCTAAGTGTTATATGCCCCCTGATTTGCTGTCTGAGTGTTACACGCCTCCTGATAGGCTGGCTGAGTGTTACACGCGTCCTGATTGGCTTGCTGTGTGTTACACGCCTCCTGATTGGCTGCGCAAGTGTTAAACGCCTCCTGATTGGCTGGCTGACTGTGACACGCCTCCTTATTGGCTGGCTGAGTGTTACACGCCTCCTGATTGGCTGGCTGAGTGTTACACGCCTCCTGATTGGCTGGCTGAATGTCAAAGGCCTCCTGATTGGCTGTCTGAGTGTTACACGCTTCCTGATTGGCTGGCTGTGTGTTACACGCCTCCTGATTGGCTGCGCAAGTGTTACACGCCTCCTGATTGGCTGCCTGAGTGTTACATGCCCCCTGATTTGCTGGTTGAATGTCAAAGACCTCCTGATTGGCTGGCTGAGTGTGACGCGCCTCCTTATTGGCAAGCTGAGTGTTACACGCCCCCTGATTGGCTGGCTAAGTGTTATATGCCCCCTGATTTGCTGTCTGAGTGTAACACGCCTCCTGATAGGCTGGCTGAGCGTTACACGCCTCCTGATTGGCTGGCTGAGTGTTACACGCCTCCTGATTGGCTGGCTGACTGTTACACGCCTCCCGATTGGCTGCGCAAGTGTTACACGCCTCCTGATTGGCTGCCTGAGTGTTACATGCCCCCTGATTTGCTGTCTGAGTGTGACACGCCTCCTTATTGGGTGCCTGAGTGTTACACGCCTCCTAATTGGCTGGCTGAGTATTACACGCCTCCTGATTGGCTGGCTGAGTGCTACACGCCTCCTGATTGGCTGGCTGAGTGTTAAACGGCTCCTGATTGGCTGGCTGAATATTCAAAGGCCTCCTGATTGGCTGGCTGTGTGTTACACACGTTCTGATTGGCTGACTGAGAGTCAATGGCTTACTGATTGGCTACCTGAGTGTTACACCCCTCCTAATTGGCTGCCTGAGTGTGAAACGGCTCCTTATTGGCTGCCTGAGTGTTACACGCCTCCTAATTGGCTGGCTGAGTGTTACACGCCTCCTGATTGGCTGGCTGAGTGTTACACAACTCCTGATTGGCTACCTGAGTGTGAAACGCCTCCTGATTGGCTGGCTGAGTGTTACACGCCTCCTGATTGGCTGGCTGAGTGTTAAACGGCTCCTGATTGGCTGGCTGAATGTCAAAGGCCTCCTGATTGGCTGGCTGAGTGTTACACAACTCCTGATTGGCTACCTGAGTGTTAGACGCCTCCTGATTGGCTGCCTGAGTGTTACATGCCCCCTGATTTGCTGTCTGAGTGTTACACGCCTCCTTATTGGGTGCCTGAGTGTTACACGCCTCCTGATTGGCTGGCTGAATGTCAAAGACCTCCTGATTGGCTGGCTGAGTGTGACGCGCCTCCTTATTGGCAAGCTGAGTGTTACACGCCCCCTGATTGGCTGGCTAAGTGTTATATGCCCCCTGATTTGCTGTCTGAGTGTTACACGCCTCCTGATAGGCTGGCTGAGTGTTACACGCGTCCTGATTGGCTTGCTGTGTGTTACACGCCTCCTGATTGGCTGCGCAAGTGTTAAACGCCTCCTGATTGGCTGGCTGACTGTGACACGCCTCCTTATTGGCTGGCTGAGTGTTACACGCCTCCTGATTGGCTGGCTGAGTGTTACACGCCTCCTGATTGGCTGGCTGAATGTCAAAGGCCTCCTGATTGGCTGTCTGAGTGTTACACGCTTCCTGATTGGCTGGCTGTGTGTTACACGCCTCCCGATTAGCTGCGCAAGTGTTACACGCCTCCTGATTGGCTGCCTGAGTGTTACATGCCCCCTGATTTGCTGGTTGAATGTCAAAGACCTCCTGATTGGCTGGCTGAGTGTGACGCGCCTCCTTATTGGCAAGCTGAGTGTTACACGCCCCCTGATTGGCTGGCTAAGTGTTATATGCCCCCTGATTGGCTGTCTGAGTGTAACACGCCTCCTGATAGGCTGGCTGAGCGTTACACGCCTCCTGATTGGCTGGCTGAGTGTTACACGCCTCCTGATAGGCTGGCTGAGTGTTACACGCGTCCTGATTGGCTTGCTGTGTGTTACACGCCTCCTGATTGGCTGCGCAAGTGTTAAACGCCTCCTGATTGGCTGGCTGACTGTGACACGCCTCCTTATTGGCTGGCTGAGTGTTACACGCCTCCTGATTGGCTGGCTGAGTGTTACACGCCTCCTGATTGGCTGGCTGAATGTCAAAGGCCTCCTGATTGGCTGTCTGAGTGTTACACGCTTCCTGATTGGCTGGCTGTGTGTTACACGCCTGTTGCCTCCTGATTGGCTGCGCAAGTGTTACACGCCTCCTGATTGGCTGCCTGAGTGTTACATGCCCCCTGATTTGCTGGTTGAATGTCAAAGACCTCCTGATTGGCTGGCTGAGTGTGACGCGCCTCCTTATTGGCAAGCTGAGTGTTACACGCCCCCTGATTGGCTGGCTAAGTGTTATATGCCCCCTGATTTGCTGTCTGAGTGTAACACGCCTCCTGATAGGCTGGCTGAGCGTTACACGCCTCCTGATTGGCTGGCTGAGTGTTACACGCCTCCTGATTGGCTGGCTGACTGTTACACGCCTCCCGATTGGCTGCGCAAGTGTTACACGCCTCCTGATTGGCTGCCTGAGTGTTACATGCCCCCTGATTTGCTGTCTGAGTGTTACACGCCTCCTTATTGGGTGCCTGAGTGTTACACGCCTCCTAATTGGCTGGCTGAGTATTACACGCCTCCTGATTGGCTGGCTGAGTGCTACACGCCTCCTGATTGGCTGGCTGAGTGTTAAACGGCTCCTGATTGGCTGGCTGAATATTCAAAGGCCTCCTGATTGGCTGGCTGTGTGTTACACACGTTCTGATTGGCTGACTGAGAGTCAATGGCTTACTGATTGGCTACCTGAGTGTTACACCCCTCCTAATTGGCTGCCTGAGTGTGAAACGGCTCCTTATTGGCTGCCTGAGTGTTACACGCCTCCTAATTGGCTGGCTGAGTGTTACACGCCTCCTGATTGGCTGGCTGAGTGTTACACAACTCCTGATTGGCTACCTGAGTGTGAAACGCCTCCTGATTGGCTGGCTGAGTGTTACACGCCTCCTGATTGGCTGGCTGAGTGTTAAACGGCTCCTGATTGGCTGGCTGAATGTCAAAGGCCTCCTGATTGGCTGGCTGAGTGTTACACAACTCCTGATTGGCTACCTGAGTGTTAGACGCCTCCTGATTGGCTGCCTGAGTGTTACATGCCCCCTGATTTGCTGTCTGAGTGTTACACGCCTCCTTATTGGGTGCCTGAGTGTTACACGCCTCCTGATTGGCTGGCTGAATGTCAAAGACCTCCTGATTGGCTGGCTGAGTGTGACGCGCCTCCTTATTGGCAAGCTGAGTGTTACACGCCCCCTGATTGGCTGGCTAAGTGTTATATGCCCCCTGATTTGCTGTCTGAGTGTTACACGCCTCCTGATAGGCTGGCTGAGTGTTACACGCGTCCTGATTGGCTTGCTGTGTGTTACACGCCTCCTGATTGGCTGCGCAAGTGTTAAACGCCTCCTGATTGGCTGGCTGACTGTGACACGCCTCCTTATTGGCTGGCTGAGTGTTACACGCCTCCTGATTGGCTGGCTGAGTGTTACACGCCTCCTGATTGGCTGGCTGAATGTCAAAGGCCTCCTGATTGGCTGTCTGAGTGTTACACGCTTCCTGATTGGCTGGCTGTGTGTTACACGCCTCCTGATTGGCTGCGCAAGTGTTACACGCCTCCTGATTGGCTGCCTGAGTGTTACATGCCCCTGATTTGCTGGTTGAATGTCAAAGACCTCCTGATTGGCTGGCTGAGTGTGACGCGCCTCCTTATTGGCAAGCTGAGTGTTACACGCCCCCTGATTGGCTGGCTAAGTGTTATATGCCCCCTGATTTGCTGTCTGAGTGTAACACGCCTCCTGATAGGCTGGCTGAGCGTTACACGCCTCCTGATTGGCTGGCTGAGTGTTACACGCCTCCTGATTGGCTGGCTGACTGTTACACGCCTCCCGATTGGCTGCGCAAGTGTTACACGCCTCCTGATTGGCTGCCTGAGTGTTACATGCCCCCTGATTTGCTGTCTGAGTGTGACACGCCTCCTTATTGGGTGCCTGAGTGTTACACGCCTCCTAATTGGCTGGCTGAGTATTACACGCCTCCTGATTGGCTGGCTGAGTGCTACACGCCTCCTGATTGGCTGGCTGAGTGTTAAACGGCTCCTGATTGGCTGGCTGAATATTCAAAGGCCTCCTGATTGGCTGGCTGTGTGTTACACACGTTCTGATTGGCTGACTGAGAGTCAATGGCTTACTGATTGGCTACCTGAGTGTTACACCCCTCCTAATTGGCTGCCTGAGTGTGAAACGGCTCCTTATTGGCTGCCTGAGTGTTACACGCCTCCTGATTGGCTGGCTGAGTGTTACACGCCTCCTGATTGGCTGGCTGAGTGTTACACAACTCCTGATTGGCTACCTGAGTGTTACACGCCTCCTGATTGGCTGGCTGAGTGTTACACGCCTCCTGATTGGCTGGCTGAGTGTTAAACGGCTCCTGATTGGCTGGCTGAATGTCAAAGGCCTCCTGATTGGCTGGCTGAGTGTTACACAACTCCTGATTGGCTACCTGAGTGTGAAACGCCTCCTGATTGGCTGGCTGAGTGTTACACGCCTCCTGATTGGCTGGCTGAGTGTTAAACGGCTCCTGATTGGCTGGCTGAATGTCAAAGGCCTCCTGATTGGCTGCCTGAGTGATAAACGCGTCCTGATTGGCTGGCTGTGTGTTACACACCTCCTGATTGGCTGCGCAAGTGTTACACACCTCCTGATTGGCTGGCTGAGTGTGACACGCCTCCTTATTGGCTGGCTGTGCGTTACACGCCTCCTGATTGGCTGCGCAAGTCTTACACACCTCCTGATTGGCTGGCTGAGTGTGACACGCCTCCTTATTGGCTGGCTGAGTGTTACATGCCTCCTGATTGGCTGGCTGAGTGTTACACGCCCCCTGATTGGCTGTCTGAGTGTTACACGCCTCCTGATTGGCTGGCTGAGTGTTACATGCCCCCTGATTGGCTGTCTGAGTGTGACACGCCTCCTTATTGGGTGCCTGAGTGTTACACGCCTCCTAATTGGCTGGCTGAGTGTTACACGCCTCCTGATTGGCTGGCTGTGTGTTACACCCGTCCTAATTGGCTGCCTGAGTGTGACACGCCTGCTTA
The DNA here is from genome assembly GCF_905237075.1 of Dicentrarchus labrax. NCBI lineage: Eukaryota > Metazoa > Chordata > Actinopteri > Moronidae > Dicentrarchus > Dicentrarchus labrax. Next base: position 25,334,114 of record NW_026136720.1, read on the forward strand.
TTGGCTGCCTGAGTGTTACACGCCTCCTAATTGGCTGGTTGAGTGTTACATGCCCCCTGATTGGCTGTCTGAGTGTGACACGTCTCCTTATTGGCTGACTGAGTGTTACATGCCTCCTGATTGGCTGGCTGAGTGTGACACGCCTCCTGATTGGCTGGCTGAGTGTTTAACGGCTCCTGATTGGCTGGCTGAATGTGAAAGGCCTACTGATTGGCTGCCTGAGTGTTACACGCGTCCTGATTGGCTTGCTGTGTGTTACACGCCTCCTGATTGGCTGCGCAAGTGTTACACGCCTCCTGATTGGCTGGCTGAGTGTTAAACGGCTCCTGATTGGCTGGCTGAATGTCAAAGGCCTCCTGATTGGCTGTCTGAGTGTTACACGCCTCCTGATTGGCTGGCTGTGTTTTACACGCCTCCTGATTGGCTGCGCAAGTGCTATACACGCCTCCTGATTGGCTGCCTGAGTGTGAAACGTCTCCTTATTGCCTAGCTGAGTGTGAAACGCTTCCTGATTGGCTGGATGAGTGTTACACGCCTCTAGAATGGCTAGCAGAGTGTTACACGCCTCCTGATTTGCTAGCTGAGTGTTACACGCCCCCTGATTGGCTGTCTGAGTGTTACACAACTCCTGATTGGCTACCTGAGTGTGAAACGCCTCCTGATTGGCTGGCTGAGTGTTACACGCCTCCTGATTGGCTGGCTGAGTGTTAAACGGCTCCTGATTTGCTGGCTGAATGTCAAAGGCCTCCTGATTGGCTGCCTGAGTGTTAAACACGTCCTGATTGGCTGGCTGTGTGTTACACACCTCCTGATTGGCTGCGCAAGTGTTACACACCTCCTGATTGGCTGGCTGAGTGTGACACGCCTCCTTATTGGCTGGCTGTGTGTTACACGCCTCCTGATTGGCTGCGCAAGTGTTACACACCTCCTGATTGGCTGGCTGAGTGTGACACGTCTCCTTATTGGCTGGCTGAGTGTAACATGCCTCCTGATTGGCTGGCTAAGTGTGACACGCCTCCTTATTGGCTGGCTGTGCGTTACACGCCTCCTCATTGGCTGCGCAAGTCTTACACACCTCTTGATTGGCTGGCTGAGTGTGACACGCCTCCTTATTGGCTGGCTGAGTGTTACATGCCTCCTGATTGGCTGGCTGAGTGTTACACGCCCCCTGATTGGCTGTCTGAGTGTTACACGCCTCCTGATTGGCTGGCTGAGTGTTACATGCCCCCTGATTGGCTGTCTGAGTGTGACACGCCTCCTTATTGGGTGCCTGAGTGTTACACGCCTCCTAATTGTCTGGCTGAGTGTTACACGCCTCCTGATTGGCTGGCTGTGTGTTACACCAGTCCTAATTGGCTGCCTGAGTGTGACACGCCTGCTTATTGGCTGCCTGAGTGTTACACGCCTCCTAATTGGCTGGTTGAGTGTTACATGCCCCCTGATTGGCTGTCTGAGTGTGACATGTCTCCTTATTGGCTGACTGAGTGTTACATGCCTCCTGATTGGCTGGCTGAGTGTGACACGCCTCCTGATTGGCTGGCTGAGTGTTTAACGGCTCCTGATTGGCTGGCTGAATGTGAAAGGCCTACTGATTGGCTGCCTGAGTGTTACACGCGTCCTGATTGGCTTGCTGTGTGTTACACGCCTCCTGATTGGCTGCGCAAGTGTTACACGCCTCCTGATTGGCTGGCTGAGTGTTAAACGGCTCCTGATTGGCTGGCTGAATGTCAAAGGCCTCCTGATTGGCTGTCTGAGTGTTACACGCCTCCTGATTGGCTGGCTGTGTGTTACACGCCTCCTGATTGGCTGCGCAAGTGTTACACGCCTCCTGATTGGCTGCCTGAGTGTGAAACGTCTCCTTATTGCCTGGCTGAGTGTGAAACGCTTCCTGATTGGCTGGCTGAGTGTTACACGCCTCTAGAATGGCTAGCAGAGTGTTACACGCCTCCTGATTTGCTAGCTGAGTGTTACACGCCCCCTGATTGGCTGTCTGAGTGTTACACAACTCCTGATTGGCTACCTGAGTGTGAAACGCCTCCTGATTGGCTGGCTGAGTGTTACACGCCTCCTGATTGGCTGGCTGAGTGTTAAACGGCTCCTGATTTGCTGGCTGAATGTCAAAGGCCTCCTGATTGGCTGCCTGAGTGTTAAACGCGTCCTGATTGGCTGGCTGTGTGTTACACACCTCCTGATTGGCTGGCTGTGTGTTACACACCTCCTGATTGGCTGCGCAAGTGTTACACACCTCCTGATTGGCTGGCTGAGTGTGACACGCCTCCTTATTGGCTGGCTGTGTGTTACACGCCTCCTGATTGGCTGCGCAAGTGTTACACACCTCCTGATTGGCTGGCTGAGTGTGACACGTCTCCTTATTGGCTGGCTGAGTGTTACATGCCTCCTGATTGGCTGGCTGAGTGTTACACGCCTCCTGATTGGCTGGCTGAGTGTTAAACTCCTCCTGATTGGCTGGCTGAGTGTCAAAGGCCTCCTGATTGGCTGTCTGAGTGTTACACGCTTCCTGATTGGCTGGCTGTGTGTTACACGCCTCCTGATTGGCTGCGCAAGTGTTACACGCCTCCTGATTGGCTGCCTGAGTGTTACATGCCCCCTGATTTGCTGTCTGAATGTGACATGCCTCCTTATTGGCTACCTGAGTGTTACACCCCTCCTAATTGGCTGCCTGAGTGTGAAACGGCTCCTGATTGGCTGGCTGAGTGTTACACGCCTCCTGATTGGCTGGCTGAGTGTTAAACGGCTCCTGATTGGCTGGCTGAATGTCAAAGGACTCCTGATTGGCTGCCTGAGTGTTAAACGCGTCCTGATTGGCTGGCTGTGTGTTACACACCTCCTGATTGGCTGCGCAAGTGTTACACACCTCCTGATTGGCTGGCTGAGTGTGACACGCCTCCTTATTGGCTGTCTGAGTGTGACACGCCTCCTTATTGGGTGCCTGAGTGTTACACGCCTCCTACTTGGCTGGCTGAGTGTTACACGCCTCCTGATTGGCTGGCTGTGTGTTACACCCGTCCTAATTGGCTGCCTGAGTGTGACACGCCTTCTTATTGGCTGCCTGAGTGTTACACGCCTCCTAATTGGCTGGTTGAGTGTTACATGCCCCCTGATTGGCTGTCTGAGTGTGACACGCCTCCTTATTGGCTTGCTGTGTGTTACACGCCACCTGATTGGCTGCGCAAGTGTTACATGCCTCCTGATTGGCTGGCTGAGTGTTACACGCCTCATGATTGGCTGGCTGAGTGTTAAACGGCTCCTGATTGGCTGGCTGAATGTCAAAGGCCTCCTGATTGGCTGTCTGAGTGTTACACGCCTCCTGATTGGCTGGCTGTGTGTTACACGCCTCCTGATTGGCTGCGCAAGTGTTACACGCCTCCTGATTGGCTGCCTGAGTGTGAAACGTCTCCTTATTGCCTGGCTGAGTGTGAAACGCTTCCTGATTGGCTGGCTGAGTGTTACACGCCTCTAGAATGGCAAGCAGAGTGTTACACTCCTCCTGATTTGCTAGCTGAGTGTTACACGCCCCCTGATTGGCTGTCTGAGTGTTACACACCTCCTGATTGGGTGGCTGAGTATAACACGCCTCCTGATTGGCTGGCTGAGTGTTACACGCCTCCTGATTGGCTGGCTGAGTGTTAAACGGCTCCTGATATGCTGGCTGAATGTCAAAGGCCTCCTGATTGGCTGGCTGTGTGTTACACGCCTCCTGGTTGGCTGCGCAAGTGTTACACGCCCCCTGATTGGCTGTCTGAGTGTTACACACCTCCTGATTGGCTGGCTGAGTGTTACATGCCCCCTGATTTGCTGTCTGAGTGTGAAACGCCTCCTTATTGGGTGCCTGAGTGTTACACGCCTCCTTATTGGCTGGCTGAGTGGTACACGCCTCCTGATTGGCTGGCTGAGTGTTACACGACTCCTGATTGGCTACCTGAGTGTTACACGCCTCCTGATTGGCTGGCTGAGTGTTACACGCCTCCTGATTGGCTGGCTGAGTGTTAAACGGCTCCTGATTGGCTGGCTGAATGTCAAAGGCCTCCTGATTGGCTGGCTGTGTATTACACCCGTCCTAATTTGCTGCCTGACTGTGACACGCCGCCTTATTGGCTGCCTGAGTGTTACATGCCTCCTAATTGGCTGCCTGAGTGTGAAACGCCTCCTAATTGGCTGGTTGAGTGTTACATGTCCCCTGATTGGCTGTCTGAGTGTGCCACGTCTCCTTATTGGCTGACTGAGTGTTACATGCCTCCTGAATGGCTGGCTGAGTGTGTACGTCTCCTGATTTGCTGGCTGAATGTCAAAGACCTCCTGATTGGCTGGCTGAGTGTGACACGCCTCCTTATTGGCTGGCTGTGTGTTACACGCCTCCTGATTGGCTGCGCAAGTGTTACACACCTCCTGATTGGCTGTCTGAGTGTTACACGCCTCCTGATTGGCTGGCTGAGTGTTACATGGCCCCTGATTGGCTGTCTGAGTGTGACATGCCTCCTTATTGGGTGCCTGAGCGTTACATGCCCCCTGATTTGCTGTCTGAGTGTGACACGCCTCCTTATTGGTTGGCTGAGTGTTACATGCCTCCTGATTGGCTGGCTGAGTGTTACACGCCTCCTGATTGGCTGGCTGAGTGTTACATGTCCCATGATTGGCTGTCTGAGTGTGCCACGTCTCCTTATTGGCTGGCTGAATGTCAAAGACCTCCTGATTGGCTGGCTGAGTGTGACGCGCCTCCTGATTGGCAGGCTGAGTATGACACGCCTCCTGATTGGCTGGCTGAGTGTTACACGGCTCCTGATTGGCTGACTGAATGTCGAAGGCCTACTGATTGGCTGCCTGAGTGTTACACGAGTCCTGATTGGCTGGCTGTGTGTTACACGCCTCCTGATTGGCTGCGCAAGTGTTACACCCCTCCTGATTGGCTGGCTGACTGTGACACGCCTCCTTATTGGTTGGCTGAGTGTTACATGCCTCCTGATTGGCTGGCTGAGTGTTACACGCCTCCTGATTGGCTGGCTGAGTGTTACACGCCTCCTGATTGGCTGGCTGAGTGTTAAACGGCTCCTTATTGGCTGGCTGAATGTCAAAGACCTCCTGATTGGCTGGCTGAGTGTGACGCGCCTCCTTATTGGCAAGCTGAGTGTTACACGCCCCCTGATTGGCTGGCTAAGTGTTATATGCCCCCTGATTTGCTGTCTGAGTGTTACACGCCTCCTGATAGGCTGGCTGAGCGTTACACGCCTCCTGATTGGCTGGCTGAGTGTTACACGACTCCTGATTGGCTACCTGAGTGTTACACGCCTCCTGATTGGCTGGTTGACTGTTACACGCCTCCTGATTGGCTGGCTGAGTGTTAAACGGCTCCTGATTTGCTGGCTGAATGTCAGAGGCCTCCTGATTGGCTGGCTGTGTTTTACACCCGTCCTAATTGGCTGCCTTAGTGTGACACGCCTGCTTATTGGCTGCCTGAGTGTTACACGCCTCCTAATTGGCTGGTTGAGTGTTACATGCCCCCTGATTGGCTGTCTGAGTGTGACACGTCTCCTTATTGGCTGACTGAGTGTTACACGCCTCCTAATTGGCTGGCTGAGTATTACACACCTCTCCTGATTGGCTGGCTGAGTGTTACACGCCTCCTGATTGGCTGGCTGAGTGTTAAACGGCTCCTGATTGGCTGGCTGAATGTCAAAGGCTTCCTGATTGGCTGGCTGTGTGTTACACACGTTCTGATTGGCTGGCTGAGAGTCAAAGGGTTACTGATTGGCTACCTGAGTGTTACACCCCTCCTAATTGGCTGCCTGAGTGTGAAACGGCTCCTTATTGGCTGCCTGAGTGTTACACGCCTCCTAATTGGCTGGCTGAGTGTTACACGCCTCCTGATTGGCTGGCTGAGTGTTACACAACTCCTGATTTGCTACCTGAGTGTGAAACGCCTCCTGATTGGCTGGCTGAGTGTTACACGCCTCCTGATTGGCTGGCTGAGTGTTAAACGGCTCCTGATTGGCTGGCTGAATGTCAAAGGCCTCCTGATTGGCTGCCTGAGTGTTAAACGCGTCCTGATTTGCTGGCTGTGTGTTACACACCTCCTGATTGGCTGCGCAAGTGTTACACACCTCCTGATTGGCTGGCTGAGTGTGACACGCCTCTTTATTGGCTGGCTGTGTGTTACACGCCTCCTGATTGGCTGCGCAAGTGTTACACACCTCCTGATTGGCTGGCTGAGTGTGACACGCCTCCTTATTGGCCGGCTGAGTGTTACATGCCTCCTGATTGGCTGGCTGAGTGTGACACGCCTCCTGATTGGCTGGCTGAGTGTTAAACGGCTCCTGATTGGCTGGCTGAATGTCAAAGGCCTACTGATTGGCTTGCTGTGTGTTACACGCCTCCTGATTGGCTGCGCAAGTGTTACACGCCTCCTGATTGGCTGGCTGAGTGTTACACGCCTCCTGATTGGCTGGCTGAGTGTTAAACTGCTCCTGATTGGCTGGCTGAATGTCAAAGGCCTCCTGATTGGCTGGCTGTGTGTTACACGCCTCCTGATTGGCTGGCTGAGTGTTACACGCCTCCTGATTGGCTGGCTGAGTGTTAAACGGCTCCTGATTGGCTGGCTGAATGTCAAAGGCCTCCTGATTGGCTGGCTGTGTGTTACAACCGTCCTAATTTGCTGCCTGAGTGTTAAACGGCTCCTGATTGGCTGGCTGAATGTCAAAGGCCTCCTGATTGGCTGGCTGTGTGTTACAACCGTCCTAATTTGCTGCCTGAGTGTGACACGCCTCCTTATTGGCTTCCTGAGTGTTACATGCCTCCTAATTGGCTGCCTGAGTGTGAAACGCCTCCTGATTGGCTGGTTGAGTGTTACATGTCCCATGATTGGCTGTCTGAGTGTGCCACGTCTCCTTATTGGCTGGCTGAATGTCAAAGACCTCCTGATTGGCTGGCTGAGTGTGATGCGCCTCCTTATTGGCAAGCTGAGTGTTACACGCCCCCTGATTGGCTGGCTAAGTGTTATATGCCCCCTGATTTGCTGTCTGAGTGTTACACGCCTCCTGATAGGCTGGCTGAGCGTTACACGCCTCCTGATTGGCTGGCTGAGTGTTACACGACTCCTGATTGGCTACCTGAGTGTTACACGCCTCCTGATTGGCTGGCTGACTGTTACACGCCTCCTGATTGGCTGGCTGAGTGTTAAACGGCTCCTGATTTGCTGGCTGAATGTCAGAGGCCTCCTGATTGGCTGGCTGTGTTTTACACCCGTCCTAATTGGCTGTCTGAGTGTGACACGTCTCCTTATTGGCTGACTGAGTGTTACATGTCTCCTGATTGGCTGGTTGAGTGTTACACGCCTCCTGATTGGCTGGTTGAGTGTTAAACGGCTCCTGATTGGCTGGCTGTGTGTTACACGCCTCCTGATTGGCTGCGCAAGTGTTACACGCCTCCTGATTGGCTGCCTGAGTGTTACATGCCCCCTGATTTGCTGTCTGAGTGTGACACGCCTCCTTATTGGGTGCCTGAGTGTTACACGCCTCCTAATTGGCTGGCTGAGTATTACACACCTCCTGATTGGCTGGCTGAGTGTTATACGCCTCCTGATTGGCTGGCTGAGTGTTAAACGGCTCCTGATTGGCTGGCTGAATGTCAAAGGCCTCCTGATTGGCTGGCTGTGTGTTACACACGTTCTGATTGGCTGGCTGAGAGTCAAAGGCTTACTGATTGGCTACCTGAGTGTTACACCCCTCCTAATTGGCTGCCTGAGTGTTACACGCCCCCTGATTGGCTGTCTGAGTGTTACACGCCTCCTGATTGGCTGGCTGAGTGTTACACGCCTCCTGATTGGCTGGCTGAGTGTTACACAACTCCTGATTGGCTACCTGAGTGTGAAACGCCTCCTGATTGGCTGGCTGAGTGTTACACGCCTCCTGATTGGCTGGCTGAGTGTTAAACGCCTCTTGATTGGCTGGCTAAATGTCAAAGGCCTCCCGATTGGCTGCCTAAGTGTTAAACGCGTCCTGATTGGCTGGCTGTGTGTTACACACCTCCTGATTGGCTGCGCAAGTGTTACACACCTCCTGATTGGCTGAGTGTTACATGGCTCCTGATTTGCAGGCTGAGTGTCAAAGTCATCCTGATTCACTGGCTGAGTGTAACATGCCTCCTGATTGGCTGGCTGAGTGTTACACGGCTCCTGATTGGCTGGCTGGGAGTCAAAGGCCTCCTGATTCCCTGGCTGAGTGTAACATGCTTCCTGATTGGCTGACTGAATGTTACACAGCTCCTGATTGGCTGACTGAGTGTTACAGGAGGCTGAGTGTTACTTGCCTCCTGATTGGCTGGCTGAGTGTTACACGCTCACTGACAGGCTGGCTGAGTGTTACATGCCTCTTGATTGGCTGGCTAAGTGTTACATGCCTCCTGATTTGCTGGCTGAGTGTCAAAGGCCTCCTTATTCCCTGGGTGAGTGTAACATGTCTCCTGATTTGCTGGCTCAATATGTCACGACTCATGATTGGCTGGCTGAGTGTTACAGGCCTCTTGATTTTCTGGCTGAGTGTCAGAGGCCTCCTGATTCGCTGCCTGAGTGTAACATGTCTCCTGATTGGCTGGCTGAGTGTCAAAGGTCTCCTGATTGGCTGGCTGAGTGTTACATGCCTTCTGATTTGCTGGCTGAGTGTTACATGTTTCCTGATTGGTTGGCTTAGTGTTTCACGCCTCCTGATTCGCTGGCTGAGTGTTACATGTCTCCTGATTAGCTTTTCTGAGTGTCAAAGGTATCTTAATTGACATGCCTCCTGATTGGCTGGCTGAGTGTTCTGCGCCCCTTGATTGGCATGCTGAGTGTTACATGCTAGATTGCCATTGCCAATACTGTTGTTGCTGTGCACCTGTCTGTCCGTCTGTCTGTTTGTCTGTCTGTCTCTCTCTCTGTCTCTCTCTCTGTCTCTCTCTCTCTCACCCCAACTGCTCGAGGCAGACGACCACCCACCTAGAGCCAAAGGATCTGTCCCAGGTTTTTCCCTTTTAACAGACAGTTTTTCCTTGCCCTTGTCGCCTAGTGCTTGCTCATGGTGGTACTGTTGGGTCTCTGTAAATAATGTTTTAAAGAGTTCGGTCTAGACCTGCTCTGTTATGAATTGGCTCTATACAAATAAAATTTAATTGAATTGAATTGATCGGCTGGCTGAGTGTCAAAGGCCACCTGATTGGTTGGCTGAATGTTAAACGCCTCCTAATTATCTGGCTGAGTGTTTCACGTCTCCTGATTGGCTAAGGAGGCCTTTGACACTCAGCCAGCCAATCAGGAGGCGTGTAACATAATAATACAATCAGGATGCATGTAACACTCAGCCAGCCAATCAGGTGGCCTTTGACTCCCAGCCAGCCAGTCAGTAGGTGTGAACACTCAACCAGCCAATCAGGATGCATGTCACACTCAGCCTGCCATTTAACAGGCGTGTAACACTAAGCCAGCTACTCAGGAGGCGTGTAACACTTAGCCAGCCAATCAGGAGGCGTTAAACACTCAGCCAGCCAATCAAGAGGCGTGTAACACTCAGCCAGCCAATCAGAGGCGTGTAATACTCAGCCAGCCAATCAGAGGCGTGTAACACTCGCCAATCAGGAAGCGTGTAACACTCAGTCAGCCAATCAGGAGGTGTATAACACACAGGCTGCCAATCAAGTAGCCTTTGACACTCAGCCAGCCAATCAGGAGGCCTTTGACACTCAGCCAGCCAATCAAGAGGACTTTCACACTCAGCCAGCCAATCAGAAGGCGTGCAACACTCAGCCAGCCAATCAGGAGGCGTGTCACACTCAGCCTGCCATTTAACAGGCGTGTAACACTAAGCCAGCTACTCAGGAGGCGTGTAACACTTAGCCAGCCAATAAGGAGGTGTATGACACTCAGCCAGCCAATCAGAGGCATGTAACACTCGCCAATCAGGAAGCCTTTCACACTCAGCCAGCCCGTCAGGAGGTGTGAACACTCAGCCAGCCAATCAGGATGCATGTCACACTTAGCCAGCCAATCAACAGGCGTGTAACACTAAGCCAGCTACTCAGGAGGCGTGTAACACTTAGCCAGCCAATCAGGAGGCGTTAAACACTCAGCCAGCCAATCAAGAGGCGTGTAACACTCAGCCAGCCAATCAGAGGCATGTAACACTCAGCCAGCCAATGAGAGGCGTGTAACACTCGCCAATCAGGAAGCGTGTAACACTCAGCCAGCCAATCAGGAGGTGTATAACACACAGGCTGCCAATCAGGTAGCCTTTGACACTCAGCCAGCCAATCAGGAGGCCTTTGACACTCAGCCAGCCAATCAGAAGGCATGCAAAAGGCACAAAAACACATACACAATACATGTTCCACAATCTGAAGCATGACACGGTTTCAGCTTCCTCGTCATATTCAAGAACAGAGTTAAAAAGTGACTCAATGTTTAATTTTCACCATTAAAAACATAGAGAAAATACAACATATGATCCATAATGTAGCTGTGTCCTGCAGAAACCTTTTTCATTCATTTTGTACCATTTTCCATATTATGACAGCTGGTGTTATCTCCAGCCTGTAGAAAATATTTTATACTTCAAAGACACCACTGTTATTGAAAACATTGATACATCTAAAAAATGCATAGGTGTAACAGAAAAAAAGAGATTTTACAAACAGCAGTGACGGTCTCTGCAGGACACACTGTACAGGCTGTTCTGTGCTTATCAAATTTGTCCAATAAAAATCACAAATAGCATGTCGTCGGAAATAAGACTTCACTGTGACTGATGTGACACCAACAGCCCTGTACCATTACCCTAGTATTCATATTAAGTTCCATGTGCAACTTGAGATGTTCAATCGTTATACGTGCCTTTTAATTAAATCCATAGATCATGCTCCCAAAGGTGTTTCCTAATGTTTTTACATTGTGTAAATGTATTAGGGCACATTTTTTTTAAAGCTCAGCAAAGGTCTCTCAACAATTGCACTGGCACTCAGGAAAGGCAAAAGTAAGAACGAAGTACAGTCATTTAAAAGTTTTTGGGCATGTCTAATGAGCTCCACTGTGCACCAGCAGAAATCTGTTAATGCATCTGAGATTTGGACATATTTGGACCTATATTGGATCTAACCTCATAACCCAAAAGGACAACCTTCCTGTGGCTCAGGAGGCAGAGCAGGATTTTTAGTAATAAGAAGGTTTGCAGTTTGGTCCCTGGCTCCTTCCTTTGCCTATTGAAGTGTCCTTCAACATCCAGGCTGAACCCCAAATTGCCACTGCTGTGTGAATGGAATTCTTTCTTATGAGCAGTTGCACCTTGCATGACACTGAGCTGCCATCAGTGTATTGATGTGTGAATAAGTGAATGTGACAAGCAGTTGAGTGGTTGAAGGACTAGAAAAGCACTATATGAGTGCAACCCTTTTTACCATTTGAGTTAAAAGACATGTTGACACTATTCTGAGTATGTTTTCACAAAGAATCAAAGGATCAAATAGTGTCTATATTGGCACTTGAGCTGACAGAGAAAAAACACTTAAAAGTTACCACAGGTCATTAGACCTATCATGCCACCGCAAACTAGCATATATTCTTATGAATAATAATGAACAAACCTTCACACCTCCAATATTTTTCCTTTGTGTGAGACAGGTCAAACTGGAGGTCCTGTTATCTTTCAACTTATGATTCATGACTTTCATCAAGCAGAGTAATGAGTACTGGATTGGATGAGTAATGGATCACTTTTTGTTCAAAATAACCGAATGACCACAAATTTGTATTCATGCTTAGTAATAACATTTACCTTGTTTTTGTTTTTCAAGCTGCAGCTGTTTATGTGTGAATTGATGATGCAACATTAGAGCCTCTGACATGACAAACAAGGCAAATAAAACCTGAAACTACAAATACCATTCAGTAGGGATGAGCAAGTACACCGTTATCTGTGTCTTTTCAACCAACTAAATTGCCCATATTTGTATCTGTACTCGAAATGGGTGGTGCTGGTGCTGGTGCCTAAACCGGAAGGCTTAAGAGGAAGTTGTTCAATTAAGCCTCAACTGTTGATCAGATTAATCAGTTGAACAAGTTTACAGAATTACACAAACTGAACTGAGCAATGTTTTCAATCAGTAAAATAAATATTTACAGAAAGTTTTTTTTATAATAGTTTATATATTATGGACAGATTGAAACAATTTAGTTGGATGACACCTAAAAAGTACATTATCTGTGCCAAATACTTCAGTTTGACTACTCGCTCAAACCTACCATTTAGTATTCCTCAGTCTTTGACTTACAAGTAAATGGTAAATGGACCTGTACTTGTATAGCGCCTTTCTAGTCTTCTGACCACTCAAAGCGCTTTTACACTACGTGCCACATTCACCCTTTCACACAGTGATGGCAATGTCCATCGAACAGAAACTAACAATCATACACACTCCACTCACACACCGATGTGATGGCATCGGGAACAATTTGGGGTTCAGTATCTTGCTCAAGGATACTTCGACGTTTGGCACCAGGAACCGGGGATCGAACCCACAACCTTCCGATTAAGGAACGACCCGCTCTGCCTCTGAGCCACAGCCGCCCACAAGTCCCACATTCAAAATGAATGGTTCCTAATAACACTGATGGTTACACACTACACATAGTAGTACACTGCTGTACTTATCCATCAGTAAATGTAAACCAATAGAAAAATGAGACACTTTTCTTCATGTATACAGTAAAGATATGGCAGTTCAAATTCTCTTTCAAAATCTTGGTGCAGATATTGTAGTAATATTATTAAATATAGTGAGTGTGTTAAGTGCAACCTGAAATGAGAACTGGATTTGGATTAACAGGAAACGCATTGCTGCATTTTTGAGGGGAACCAATGAAGAATAAAAATGTTATCATCCAGCTGCAATTACAGCTCATGTCTTTACACCGGAAGACTTAAGTAGTGAATTTCATTGGTTTGGGAAAAAAATAGACACAAAAACACTCATAGATGTGTGTGTGAACGCTCAGTCAAATCAACAAAAGCATCTGTTCATTAAAGTGTCTGTTTGAGTAGCATCACATTATTTGGGAATCATCAGATGGATGGACATTCTCTCTTTATGTGTTAAGACCAGGGTGCTGTGCTGTTAGCTTGTTAACTACGCTGCTCAGGACTGATTAAAAGTCTGTGAGGTACAGCTTGTGTTTGAAAGGATTGGTCCTGTGTAGCCAGCTGTTGATTGCAGGGTGGAGTCTCAGAGATTCTCCTCCAGCTGGCAGTTAATTCTCACTGGACATCACCACCTGAAAAGACAAGAAGATAGAAGGGAGATGAGAGAGAAAGATTAGGACTGTGAATATCTCCAGTGATTGGAGAATATCACAGTCATATCTGTGCATATATTTATCCACAACAGTTTCAGTCAATCTGATTTCCATCCATGAGATTTTGTGGATCCTTATTATCTGTAAAAGATTAAAATTTTATTTAATATAAGACAAAGAAACAAGAAAGCCCATTATCTTGGTAATTTTTACTAATTTGTCTGTTGAGCCTGGATGTTCTCTGGATGCTGATGCCTCAAGTTGTGGTTGCATTCCCTTTCGTGGCTCAAATTTCCACAGAAAGTTTCAGTAAGTCCCTATGCTAAAATTTTTATAACCTTTATATACTTACATTTATACATAACATATAACATCTTTAGCTTCATACTAGAGCTAAAATGATGCTGGATTTTTAGATTTTTTAGATCGATAATATATCAATACCTTGGAGTTTAAAATATCTTAATGTATCAATAATTATGCTAAAGATTATAGTATCATAATTTTATAAAAGCCAATTAGAGAGCAGAAGCAGTGAAAATGTGAGCTGTGGTGCTAAAAAATAGACAAGTAGGATTATGTGTGAGTCTGTGTGTGCTGCAGTAAAGATGACAGACAGCAGGGATACGTTAAAGTGATAATATTCACAAGTGCTCCTAAGCCATGTGAACACTGACAGCTCTTGCCTAAAGAAGAAGGACTTCTTAATCTTAAAACTGCTGTCACTGACCAAAATATATTGCATCAAATGATGCGTGTCAAGCGCCGACCCTAGCACAGTAACCATTAGCCATGCTGTCATAGTCTTCTCATTTAATGCAATGTAACCTGAACCTTTTCAACAGTAGAGGTCAAGCTGCCAGGTAATGTCTCTTTTGTCATTCTAATTTAAAATAATTTATGATGTCAGACTGGAAATAGGACAGAAGCGACACAGGGCGGTGCCTAGTTGTGCTGCCGATGTGGGGTTTATACAGAGAAAATAACTGGTGCAGCTGTTTTGACGTGCACTGTTCGTTGCCGGTATGTTTGAGCCTTTTTACCTGCCTGTGAATCTGCTGAATGGAATTCATAAAGCTCATTCTCATTCCTGGTGTTAAAATAAATCAGTAGTGGTAATATGAGCAAAATTGGTTTTAATGGGTTATTAAGTCTTTGCCTCATGTCCTGTTTTGTTAATGGATATAATATAACCATAAAAACGAAGTGAGACAAAGACTACCTAAGCTCAACAGTCAATTTTCAATTAGCCAAGCTCAGTTCCTATGCTTGAGTGCTGGAAGTTCCCATATGATCCACCACCAAGCATTACATCACAGCTCAAATGAGGCAAGGTGGGGAGAAAAAAGGACAAACTAGAGATAGGAAAAGATATAACATACCTTAACACAATAGTGTACACACAGGGAGTGAATGAATGAATGAAACAGCAATACAGGAGCTGTAACTATGACAGAGATTGAGCTGAGAGGAGCAGGCTGCTCTGGGAATCCAGTTTCATAACATGAATTTTTGAAGTGGTGGGGGTGGGTGAAAAGGGAAGGAGGGAGCTGACGATGTAGAAAAGAATGTATCACTGAGTAAATATGGATGAAGGATATTTATATGATGCCATCCAACTGCACAGGTCCTTGCTACACTTAGAGAGGACAAGGAAGACATAACCTTTAGTAAGAAAGCTTTTTGCTTTCATTCACTTTTACCTCAGTATAGACTGGTCACTATGTACTCCAGAAAACAGGGCTAATTTGATTAGTTGTGTGTGTAAGCTATGATATGTCATTAGTCATATCATAGCTTAAATATAGATTTTGACTTTGGGTATTATAATCAATGACAAAAAAAAGAAAACCCTAAAAACTACTGAGAGAAAAGGGGAGATTTGTCATCAAGTCCAATCACAACCATGTATGTAAATTCAGGCTCACACAATCCAGTCCATAAAATGAAAATATGAGAAGATGGCACCAGGGACAGCTGACGTGTCTTGAGCTGATTTTTCTTTCTTGTTTGATTTTGTTACTTAGTTTTGTTACAGCTTTTGGTGGAGAACACGTTTTCACCATGATAAATTAGCAATAAGTAATACCCATGGCATAGATTACCGGCTGCTGTACGTGAAAAATGGAGAAGGCAAAGGAAACTAGGCTTGCAGGCTCGGGTCAGCCTGAGGAAACATAAAAAACAAATTCCTCTACATAGTATTCCTCTCATAAAATGTAGAGTCACTGGAAAGGTTGCCCCCTAATAGTCAACTTAATAATTATTTAATGTGAAGATTCTTAATTGATGCACTTTTCATTAGTTGGATAGTTGCAGAAAAACAAAAACACCAAACTCTGTACGAGAGCTGCGCCTCATCACTGGGATGAAAGTATCAGGATTGTTGGAAAGTTATTTATTCCATGTTTAGAATAGTGTCTGTTGAAAGAAATTAAATAAATGTTCAGTCTCCTTGCTGGACACATACACATTCATTACAGATTTTTCTGTGACTGAGCGAAGGAAGACTAAAACGCCGAAGCCCACAGTTCACCACCAACCCATTCACGTTATAATACATTTTCCCCACTCAGCGACGCACCCGCTGAGGAACCAACTCTGGTTATTGGCAGCTCCATAGTCAGAAACGTGAAGTTAGCGAAGCCAGCGGCCATAGTTAAATGTATCCCTGGGGCCAGAGCGGGCGACAGTGAATCGTATTTAAAACTGCTGGCTAAAGATAAACGTAAATATAGTAAGATTGTTATCCACATCGGCGGTAATGACACCAATTACGCCAATCGGAGGTCACTAAAATTAATGTGGAGTTGGTGTTTAATTATGCTAAAACAATGTCGGACTCCGTAGTTTTCTCTGGACCCCTGCCCAATGTGACCAGTGATGACATGTATAGCCGCATGTCGGACTTCCACCGCTGGCTGTCGAGGTGGTGTCCAGCAAACGATGTGGGCTTCATAGATAATTGGAAGCCTTTTTGGGGAAAACGTGGTCTATTTAGGAGAGACGGCATCCATCCCACTTTGGATGGAGCGGCTCTCTTATCTAGGAATATGGAGAAGTTTATTTCTAAAACCTGACAGTCCAGAGTTGGGACCAGGAAGCAGAGCTGCTCTTACACACTTCTCTGCACTTCCATTAGTACAGTCACCCACCCAAAACCCCATAGAGACTGTGACTGTCCCCCGACCACCTAAATTATTTAAAGAAATAAAAACAAGAGGAGTTAAACATAAAAACCTAATAAAAATTAAAACCAACTCCTCAGTAGCACAAAATAAGAGAATGAAATGTTGACTGTTAAATATCAGGTCTCTGCCCTCTAAAGCTGTTTTAGTGAATGAATTAATATCAGATTATGATATTGATTTACTTTGTCTTACTGAGACCTGGTTGTCCCACGAGGAGTATGTTAGCCTAAATGAATCCCCCCCAGTCATATTAATACTCACATTCCTCGAGGCACTGGCCGAGGAGGTGGAGTGGCAGCCATATATGATTCGAGCGTTTTAATGGACCCTAAACCTAAACTAAATTATAATTAATTTGAAAGCCTTGTTCTTAGTCTTTCTCATCCATCCTGGAAAACACTGCAGCCAGTTCTATTTGTTATAGTGTACCGCGCTCCTGGAACATACTCGGATTTTATATCTGAATTCTCAGAGTTTTTATCAAGTTTAGTCCTTAAATCAGATAAAGTAATTATTGTAGGTGATTTTAATATTCATGTGGATATTAACAATGACAGCCTTAGTAACGCATTTATCTTATTAATAGACTCAATTGGCTTCTGTCAGAGTGTAAATAAACCAACTCATTGTTTTAATCACACTCTTAACCTTGTTCTATCATATGGCATTGATATTGAACATTTAATAGTGTTCCCACATAATCCTTTCCTATCTGACCATTATTTAATAACTTTTGATTTCATACTATTAGATTGTAATTCAATTCAATTCAATTTTATTTGTATAGCGCCAATTCATAACAGAAGTTATCGCAGGACACTTTTCAAATAGAGCAGGTCTAGACCGAACTCTTTATAACATTATTTACAGAGACCCAACAGTGCCACCATGAGCAAGCACTTGGCGACAAGGGCAAGGAAAACTGCCTGTTAGAGGGCAGAAACCTAGGACAGATCCTTCGGCTCTAGGTGGGTGGTCGTCTGTCTTGACCAGTTGGGGTGAGAGAGAGAGAGAGAGAGAGAGAGAGAGAGAGAGAGAGAGAGAGAGAGAGAGAGAGAGAGAGAGAGAGGTGTACAGCAACAACAGTATTGGCAATGGCAATCTAGCAGGACCATGACAGGAGGCTCCACCAGGATTGATAAGAACCTGCGAGACGAGAAAGCACAAGAACTACGGGGAAGAAGTGAAGTTAGTAACATGCATTTACTGTACAATGGGACATGAATGAGTGCAGAAAGAGAGAGGAAGAGAGGAGCTCAATGCACCATGGGAAATCCCCCGATAGTCTAGGCCTATAGCAGGACTCACCTGATCCAGCCCTAACTATAAGCTTTATCAAAGAGGACTGTCTTAAGCCTACTCTTGAATGTGGTGAGGGTGTCTGCCTCCTGAATCACAACTGGAAGCTGGTTCCACAGGAGAGGAGCTTGGTAACTAAAGGCTCTGGCTCCTGTTCTACTTTTTGAGACTATAGGAACCACAAGTAGCCCAGCATTCAGAGAATGTAGTGTTCTAGAGGGGTAATAGAGTACTATGAGCTCTTTAAGATATGAAGGGGCCTGACCATGAAGAGCTTTATAGGTGAGGAGGAGGATTTTAAATTCTATTCTAAATTTTAAATTAAAAAAAAAAGAGGAATGTATAAGCCATTAGGCAAAACTTCCTACAGCAGATGTCTATCTGACAGTGCTGTAGCTAAATTTAAGGAGGAGATTCCATCAGTGTTTAATTCAATGCCATGTCTGAATATAACAGAGTCCTATAATAGCTTTAGTCCCTCCGAAATTGATCATCTTGTTGATAGTGCTGCAGGTTCACTACGAAGAACATTAGACTCTATCGCTCCTATAAAAAGGAAATTATTAAAACATAGGAAACTAGCACCGTGGTACAACCACCAAACCCACCAATTAAAGCAAAAAGCTAGGAAATCTGAAAGGAAACGGCGCTCTTCCAAATTATCAGAATATCGCTCAATTTGGCAAGATGATCTTAAAACCTATAGAAAGGACCTCCGTAATGCCAGAGGAGCCTATTATTCAGTACTAATAGAAGAAAATAAGAACAACCCTAGGTTCCTCTTCAGCACTGTAGCCAGGCTGACAGAGAGCCACAGCTCTATTGAGCCACATATCCCCATAAACTTAAGTAGCAACGACTTTATGAGCTTTTTTTATAATAAAATTATTACTATTAGAGAGAAAATTAATCACCAACTGCCATCAACAGTTATCAGTGGCTCTCCAAGTTCAGGAACTTTAACTAATGTAAACTCAGATATATATTTAGACTGTTTTTCTGCTATCGATCTTCATCAGTTAATTTCAGTAATTTCTACATCGAAGCCATCAACCTGTCTGTTAGACCCGATCCCAACTAGGCTGCTTAAAGAAGTCGTACTCTTAATGGGCACTGCTTTACTGGATATGATTAATCTTTCTTTATTATCAGGATATGCACCACAGTCCTTTAAAGTAGCTGTAATTAAACCCCTTCTTAAAAAGCCCACTCTTGACCCAGGGGTTTTAGCCAATTATAGACCGATTTCTAACCTCCCCTTCCTCTCTAAGATTCTGGAGAAAGTAGTCGCCAAAGAGTTGTGCGACTTTCTACGTAACAATAGTTTATTTGAGGATTTTCAGTCAGGAGTTAGAATTCATCACAGCACAGAGACAGCTCTGGTTAAAGTTAATAATGACCTTTTAATTGCTTCAGACAATGGACTTGTCTCTGTACTTGTATTATTAGATCTTAGTGCTGCATTTGACACAACTTGAGCATCAAATTGGCATTAAAGGAGCCGCACTAAGCTGATTTAAGTCATACTTATCAGATCGTTCTCAGTTTATACATGTTAACAATGAATCTTCAATAAATACTACAGTTAGTCATGGAGTTCCACAAGGTTCTGTACTTGGACCAATACTATTTACTTTATATATGCTCCCTTCAGGCAACATTATTAGAAATCACTCCATTAAGTTTCACTGTTATGCAGATGATACGCAGTTATATCTATCGATCAAGCCCGATGAAATTAATCAATTATCTAAATTACAAACATGTCTTAAGGACATAAAATCCTGGATGAGCTGCAATTTTCTGATAATTAACTTCAAAAAAACGAAATTCTTGTACCTGGCCCCAAAAACCTTAGAGACTCACTGTCTAAAGATATAGTTACTCTAGATGGCATTACCTTGGCCTCTAGCACCACTGTCAGGAATCTTGGAGTTATCTTTGATCAGGATTTGTCATTTAATTCCCACATAAAGCAAACCTCTAGGACTGCCTTCATTCATTTACGTAATATTACAAAAATTAGACACATCCTATCACAGACAGATGCAGAAAAACTAATCCATGCATTTGTTACTTCTAGGCTGGATTACTGCAACTCTTTATTATCAGGTTGCCCCAATAAGTCCATTGAAACGCTCCAATTAATTCAAAACGCTGCAGCACGAGTATGACATCTCTCCTGTACTAGCTTCTCTGCACTGGCACCCTGTAAAATTTAGAATAGAATTTAAAATCCTCCTGGTCGAGACAGACGACCACCCACCTAGAGCCGAAGGATCTGTCCTAGGTTTCTGCCTTTTAACAGGCAGTTTTTCCTTGCCCTTGTTGCCAAGTGCTCGCTCATGGTGGTACTGTTGGGTCTCTGTAAATAATGTCAAGCCTTCACATGTTTAGGATATTTCATATATATATATATATATATATATATATATCATTTATATCACAAACGCGTGAGAGCTTGTTGACTACAGGCTTTATCTAAGGAGTAGTAGTCCACTAGAAAAATCTTAAGTAAAGGACAGCTGTAGTCACAAGATAATAAGCTAAATAAACTAAGGAGCGGGTTGTCCTAGAAACCTGGGCATAATATTTGACAAGCTCAATTTTGAAAAACAAATTGTTGTTGAAACATGTTTTTACCAGCTACCCGCAAAGATCAAGTTGTTTGTCTTGCGGCCTGATCTTGAGAAACATATCCATGCATTTATTTAATCTCAACTGGACTCTGGGTTAAACCAAAAAGCCATCTTGCACCCAGTTCAAAATGCAGCTTCTCTGCTTTTTAATTAACACAAGAAGACAAGCACCCAGTAGCAAGTAAACTTGCTGAATCAGTGACATCTTTTATATAACTTCTGAAAACATATCTCTTTATTTATTCTAGCACACTGTTTAAATGTCTTATATATCATGACTATGTCATGTCATGTCAATTGTGGAATATGTTTTATCTGTTTTGTTGTTAGTCCTTATTTTTTACTGATGGGGGTCTTTTATTCTCGTTTATTCTGCCTTACCTCTAAATGCTAAGTGCTCTACGTGCCATGTAAGGCACTTTGTAACTTTGTTTTTGAAAAGTGCTGTACAAATAAAGTTTATTATTATATTATTATTTTTAATAGCACAGTAAGAACAGCAATGGTTTTGGACAATAAAATTGGGGATGAGCAAAGAGGAAAGTGTCTGCTTCATGATCAACAACCAACTTGTGCTCACTGTAAAGATGTTTTCGTTGGACTGTTTTCCTAACCTGGTGCATCTTATGATCAGACACCGTCCTTATTATCTCAGAGGGAGTTTATACTGGCCATTCTCACAGCAGTGTACATTCCACTACACACCCTGAATGAGCTGTATGAAATTCTTGAAAGGACAGAGACCTTACAGCAGATGGTTGCTTTAATTGTGACATGGGCTTTTAACAAAGCCAACCTGAGGAAAATCCTGCTGTGATATCACCAGCACATCAGCTGTTTGGTATGGTAGAACACTCTACCATGTTTACATTCCTTTCCAAGATATAAGGGCTTTCCTCGCTCCCAGTTGGGCAAATCAGATCTAATCTCAGTTCTGCTTCTGCCTGCAGACAGAAACTCAAGCAAAAGTCACAGATGACGTGTGCGATGACCACTCAGACTCTTTTACATCACACTTCAGCACTATGAAGTGGTGTGTGCGTCACACATTTATGTCCCATTAATGCATGTTACCAACATCACTTCTTCCCCGGAGTTCTTGTGCTTTCTCGTCTCGCATTTTCTCATGGATCCTGGTGGTGCCTCCTGCCATGGTCATGCTTGACTCCCACTGCTAATATTACTGATATTATTGTTTTTATTAGGGCCCTGACCATGTGAAGGCCCTATTGTAATTGTAAGGGCTATTATTAGGGCCCGAGCACTGACCGTGCAAAGGCCCTTTTGTATTTGTAAGGATTATTATTTTAGTAACAAATGAATCACATTTTTGAAGGCTTTCCCATGCTCGAAAACGAATGAAACGCGGCGCACATGTCAGTCGTGGCGAACATTTTTACATTTTCTAGGGGTCCACTATAAGCATGGCAAAATTTTACACCTGGGGCCCCTCACACCGATATGTATAAAAATCGGCACACGCGTAGATCTTATCCAGACGAACAAAATTTGTGCGATTTGCACACGTTGCATTTGAACAAACTCCTCCTAGGGAATTGATCGATCGACTTTGGACACAACCATCTAAAGACATTCATGATTAAAAGTTGTGCTAATTACAACATTCCGTCGAACGGAGTGCCCATGGCATGGCGTTGAATTTCAATGACTCGCCATGAAAAAAGGAGTTGTCATAACTTCTACGTACATGATCCGATCTCAACAAAACTTCACGTGTGATAAGATTCCTGCCCTGAACACGTCTATGTGATAATATTCAGGAATAGTGAGAGTGCCACCTAGTGGTGAAACAAAGTGTCATTTTTTATACTTTCATGTTCTACTCTAGCAGGTTAATCAGATCCAGCTGAAATTTAGTCAGGACATGCAAAACATGTTGATGATATTTCATGATTGTGGTGACAGTTTGTTAAAGGGCGTGTCCGTGGCGTGTCGTCAAACTTTGATGTATTTTTATTTATTTATTTTGCACAGATTAGAATTACATTAAAAAGACGACAAAGATAACAAATAGTGTTAAGTGCAGGGAGAGGCAGAAAACCCTAATGGGCTTATTCAAAGCCTCCACCTAAAATGTCATAGTTATAAGGAACAGAAAATTGACGTACAGAGAATATTATAACTACATGAAGTAATAACAAACTGATAATAGAGAGAAAAAATATATAACATCAACAACAAATTATAATGACAACAAAATAACCAGAACACCCAAATTTGCTATTACTTCAGTGTACATTGTCCATTCTGCTCCAAACTTAACTTGTCTGATAAGAGTCCCGCTCTGAACACATCTATGTGATCATATTCACTAATAGTGAGAGCGCCAATGTCATTTTTGTACTTTTATGTATATCTCCCAGCAGATTGATCAGATCCAGCTGAAATTCAGTCAGAAGTTCCTTAGGATGATGACGCTGACATCTTATGAATCTTAAGAATTAGCATGGAACCATGTTGCCATGGCGACGTGGGGAAAATCTGTTTTTCTGTTAACATTTGAAAACTTTTTGGGGGGCTAAACATGCCCAAAAACTCATGAAAGTTTGCACAAAATTAAGTTGTGGCAAAGGCTAAGGTGTTGTCTTGGTTCCATAGATGGGTGTGGCTAAGCCGCCCCCTAGAATCAGCCCCCAAGACACGTACGACCGACATGTACGAAAACTGGTACGCATGTGTATCATGATGGGACAAGCAAAAAAGCCTCTTGGACCCGTAACCCAAACCCAGGGAATTTATCGGACCAACATCAAAACTGGCTGCAATGCGGCGTAGCGCGGCTGTGGGCGACCACTGTGCAGGCCCCGACGTAGGTTGATGGCGAGGTCCCACCGAACGCTGGCTTTAATCATTATTATTATTACTACAGTTACTATTATTACTATAGTCACTTCTCATCGTTCCCATTGTTGCTGTCGTCGTAGTCATCATCTTCTTCATGTTCATCATCATCACCATCAGTCTCTCTCTCTCTCTCTCGTCAAGGCAAACGGCCACCCACCTAGAGCTGGGGTTTGCCCGAGGTTTCTGCCTCTTAAAAGTTTTTCCTTGCTGCCATCGGCAAGTGCTTGCTCATGGTGGGAACTGTTAGGTCTCTGTAAATAATTTTATAAGGAGTACCTGTAGTCCTGCGGTATTTGAAAAGTGTCCTGAGATAACTTCTGTTATGAATTGGCGCTTTACAAATACAATTGAATTGAACTGAATAATATGCTGACAGATGATACTACTGCAGCAAGCCCTGACTTGCTTGGACTGCTATGGCATCATTGCTTGCAGCTTTAATTACGATTGTACAGAAAAGCCACTCATACCCACTGTGAAGTATCATGGTAGATCTATCCCTTGTAAGGCTATTTTTGTTCCAAGGACCGCAGAATAGGAAAGGAGTCCACAAGCATTGACCTTGGAATCTGAAGGTTCTTGAAAGAGATTCTGTACGGGTTTTTCATCTTGGAGTCAGTGACGTATTTTAATCATGCATTATTCATACTTTGCAGTCACGTGGTTACCTGGCGGGCAAGAAACATATATTTACATATATCCGTCACCTTACACCGCAGAAAAAAATGAAAGCCTACAAAAGTACGGATAGCTATCTTTTTTCAAGAGTGGATGGGTTTACAACGCTGTCGTATGGGAGGTGAAAAACAGGAATATCTTCATAATCAAAGCAAAGGTGAGTGTTACTAGTTAGCTAACTGTTAGCTAACGTTACCCGCTAACGTTTGCTAATGTTTGCATGTTTGTAGCTATACACAAAGTGACATCTGTTGCGTCGTGTACACCCTGCCTGCCGGCGAATGACAGCTTGATAAGTAACGTTAGTTTAAAAAAAACCTTATGCCAACTAGGCTGTATCATATATGGCTAGCAGGATGTCAAACATTGTAGCCTACCTGCTTATCCACTCCACATAGCATCAGACAACAGACAAGAGCAGCTGGGGCAGCGAAATGCCAATAATCCTGTTAGCAATCTGTTAGGTTGTAACGTTAATGTAGTAGTAATAACTGTACGATAGTAACGTTATGTATGCAAAGTAAGTAAGTAAGTAAGTAAGTAAGTAGCCGCAGTACAACAGTAACGTGTGTACTGTAACATGTATTCTTCTTCTGATCGTATCATATCAAATCACGTACATATGATATATATATACTTTTGTATAGTAAAACTGGCGACGTCCTGGCAAGATCCTTGATTAGTTTACTGGGTTTAGTTGCTGGAGAACGATGTTCTTGCCCGCCAGCTAGTAGTTGTGACATCACGTGCAAAGTATGAATAGGACAGAACTTAGAGCTGTTATCTTAGCAAGGGAGGATGGTTTAATTGCGGCACACATATTTGAGAAAAATATTTGCTAAATGATAAGAATTTAATGTTTCTTTCAGTTATGTTACTTCAATTAAATAATTGATACATAATTAACATAACATAATTTTTCTAATGTCATTTTGCTCATTTTAACCAAAGCGTGGCAATAACTCTGGAGGGCAATGTAATGCAAGAAAATTCGCATTGGGTTCAGTCTGAGAGCTAGGCATACATATGTGCAAATACCCACTGATCACTTAGTGTCATTTAGAATGTACCTGGAATGGCTGGCTCCTGGTGTCTCCCTGTTAGGCAGGTAAGTGTTTCCAAGTGCTGACAAAGGCGGTGGGGATCAATGAATAAGGCACAGTGGTGATGGAGTTCCAACTATCTGACGTGGGGTCGTAGCAATCCAATGTTTTACACCTCTGCGTCCCAAAATAACCTCCAACCACATACAACTTATTTCCTGAGGCCACAGCATGGCAGCTCATCCGTTTAGACGTCATGTCGCCAACCCGAGTCCACTGATTGGTTTCACAGTCAAAGCGATAAGCAGAGGCAGCTGTAAATTCAGTGTCGCCACCCATGATGAAGATCTGGCTCCCTAAGACAGCAGCCGCTGTGTAGCGCCATGGCTGTGGGCATTCAGCCGCAATATTCCAGCGGTTACCCAGAGGGTCGTAGCATTGGACCTAGATATAGAACATAGTGACAGTGGTTAGGTGTGACACTAACATATTAAGGTAAGGAGATTTCAGACAACAATGCAGTATAATGTGATAATATCATTAATTTTATTCAGTATGCGTTTTACATTATAATATTCATACACAGTGGAGTAAAGAACATTTACAAATGGTTCTTCATTTAAAACAGAAAAAATAACTCAAATTAGAACATTTAGAGCCTATTTACACCTGGTATTAACATGTGTCTTGGATGATCAGATCACAAGTCTAGAAACAAGCGTAAACGACCACCGACAACATATCTCTTGTAGCGTAAACGCTAATGTGTCCACCTTGAAAGACCAACTACTTAACTGACATCCTGTAAGTACACATGAAACACTGGTCTATTTGGTGCTTGTGCTCTTTTACCTGCCAAGATAAGCAACTGATGTTTGTGAATGCCTGTTTTAATTGATTTGAGCAACTAGTAAACACAATATCTGCAGACTCCCTTAAATTTAATTAAATAAATAAATAAATCACACAATTTTGATAAGTATATTAAATGAGGAGAAACTTTATAAACTTTGTGAAATGCTGTCAATGACAGACTGTTTGTTTGTTTACTTTTTCTCAAACAACCTGCAAATTATAATAGAAAACTTATATTTCACTTGGTGGTCTACAGGTAACGAAGAACACAAACGGAACAAAAACATAAACTCTCCACAGGTACTGCTTAAGCACTGATACTGGAACATTTAAAGGGAACATCATATAAATACAGTTAATCTTCTTCTCAATCATTTTAAATGTATGTTTTCACCAAATAACTTTAGAATTTTCCCCTTAGTAAATTTAGTCTTAATAGATTGGAGGACTGGATTAATATTAATTTAAAGAAGTTCCTGAAAGTCTGTAGTCAATTTTATGGTGCTATCCATTTGTCTCGAGAACTCGGAACCCGAGTTGGAAAGTGTAAATCTCGCAGCTATCTCACGACATTTCACTGAGACACACCCCCTTTTGGTCGGAATTTCAGCTGTCACCCCGAGCTGGACGGGGGAGTACGTACGACCCGCAAAACAAAGATGGCAGCGCCCATATTAAGATGTATTTTCTTTGTATTTGTACTACGTTGGTCGTCTTAAATGCTCCTATACACTTGTTTACATTGCTGCTTTAGTCCGGTCACCAATTTATGCATTGCACGGTGTTGCTGTGCGTGCAATACAATGTAAAGTTTTGTTTTCGAGCTGGTTTGCTAAAAAGGCTAATGTAGCTAACAATAACACTAGCCTGCCACTGCCCCTGGTGGCTCGAGACAAACGCCACAGCACTTGTTGAAATGAAATAGGCGAAAATGGCAAAATATATTTGAAATGTAAGACTTGCAATAACGGAATTACTTGAAATGTTAGTGTTTCTGTAGAAAAACATGTTATTATTTCACATTGAGCTTGTTTAGATGAGCCACAAGCAATAACAAGACAGCTGCTGCACTTCTTTCCAACTCGTAATACCCAAAGACAAACCGGAACGCTATAAGTGGTACAAGCCAGGCAATGACGTAACGTTCTTGCGGCAGAACAACTCGGGCTCCGAGTTCACGAGACAAATGGATAGCACCATTATACCCAGATATTTCATCCGCAAAGGTAGCCACTTAAATGGAAAGAGTGTCAGCAGGGAAGCAACTGTTGGGTCTTGGTCAGAATGAGTTCTCTTTTTCTATCAGAAGATTGTGTCCAACATGCGAATTTCTAAGTCCAAATTAGGTCTAAAAGTTATTCTCCTTCAGGTGGAAAAATAACAACCAGGATTCATCAAAGTTGGCAGTAGATTAGAGCTTTATTATCTTAACAGACACACAAAGCCCGAGCCCTCCATGGAAAGACTGAATTCGTCCTCACAAAGCTTCTCCTTATATACTTTTGCCCTCTGTCACAAGTCCTGCCCACCTTCTACCTTTTCCATCCACGACATAATGGTGTAAATTCTACTCTGGAAAGACCCTAAATCTTCACCAGTCTGTGGGTCCCAATTATTTTGCCCTTGTTGGGCCCATGCGCCATCCTACTGATTGTCTTATCAGCCCAATTATCCTGCCTTTGTTTTGCCCATGCTCCATTCTACTGGTGTCTTACTCGCCTAATTATCCTATTCTACTTAACACTCAAAATCATCATTACATAAAACATTACAAACTACTTGATTTCCAGTTATCTGTGTGAACAAACCATAGTGCTTACAACATAATATCCAAACTTTTGTGTGATTATTTGATTACTAACTTATAACATGCACTAACCTACACAAAATTTTATACTACACAACCCAATGAGATGGGCATTACCTCTGATTTTTGCCAGTTAATTTTATAACCCAAAATCTCAGAAGAAGTCACATTGACACCTGAAATAGAGAAAACTGGGTTTGATAGTAACAACAAAATGTCATCTGCATATAAACAGTTCATGCTCCCCGCTTCCTGCCATCACTCCCTTATTTCTCAAGTCATCTCCAATTGATACTGCCAGTGGTTCCACAAACAAAATAACGAGCAACATGGTTAGAGGATCACCCTGCCTAGTCCAAATACAACATATTAATTATTTGGGCCTTCTTATAAATTTGGAAATGTTACACATTAAGTTATTTCTTACAAATTATTTCCCAGTGTTTTGGCTACTAGACAGTGGGACAAACTGAAACTGAAATGACGTACGTAGAAAGCTGCCTTATAAGGAATTGTAAGGGAAAGGTAAATCCACCAACCTTGGAAGCCTTGTCTCTGTGTATGGTGGTCCCTCCAAAAACAAACAGTTTGAGTTTGGCACTGACCACGGCTGCATTACTGACTCCATCTCTTAAAGGAGCCATCATAGTCCATTTATTACTGAGAGGGTCATACCGCTCCACCTAGGAAAACATTACACGGTAACAGATTAGAGGCTTAAAGCAAAGATGCATAATGTGTCCAGGTTGAGTCAAACTCAGACAAGCAGCAGAGATTTCACCTGATAACAAAAATTAGATTACAAGCTGTATGTACTTGTGTACATGTACATATAATTAGATTTTAACATCAATAAATAGAGATGAAAAATGTAAATTCTTTAACAATTTTCATGAAGAAGTTGATTTTTTTCTGACCTGTTTTAGGGAAACAGATGGTGAGGCAGGAAAAACTCCAGCTATGGCTGTATGACCTCCAACAACATACAGACTATTCTCCAACTCAGCTGAACCATGGCCAAACCTGGAGAGAATATTTTTATTTTATTACTTTATTAAATCACACAACGGGGAAATTGCCTTGTCACAGCAGCATTCATACTATACATATACCTACATTATATATGTGCGTGTGTGTGTGTGTGTGTGTGTGTGTGTGTGTGTGTGTGTGTGTGTGTGTGTGTGTTTTTGTGCTTTAGACAATGTAGGGGCTTGCTAAAATTGGTCTTTCAACAATATACACAGTGTGATCTACCTCTGATATGGTAAATGGTAAATGGTAGATGGACCTGTACTTGTATAGCGCCTTTCTAATCTTCCGACCACTCAAAGCGCTTTTACACTACATGACACATTCGCCCTTTCACACACATTCACTTAGTGATGGCAAAGCCCATCAAACAGAAATGCATTCGTACACATTTACACACCAATGTACAGCATCAGGAGCAATTCGGGTTCAGTATCTTGCTCAAGCATAATTCGACACGTGGCTGAGGTTCACTCTGACTGCACCAGGTCAATAAGTTTGAGTGGCCATTATATATATATGTTTAAGTAGACAAAGTGCAGTCACTGCAAAAATTAGGTCATACAAATGGTACTGCAGCCATTAAGTGTAGTTGTACACAATCATTTCATTGTAGAACTACTAACAATAGCAACTTTGCTATCCATTTGCAAACTTTAAAAGATCTCCACACCACAGATATACTTGTCCCTCTTCTATGCTTTGATGCGATATTCTGTGATTTATACTCTATATATTTACCTATGAGTATTAACTAGAATAGAAATATGTTTACTTGTGCTTACATTGATTATGCTTACATTGATAAAGGGCTGTTAAGGGAATACTAATAACAGAAATAAAGTAATGAATATTAGATGTTTGTATGATGTGTTATAGAATTGTAACTTACTAATGAATATGAATAGCAGGCACAGTATAAGGGAGAAGAGTGTGGGTAGTTGCAGATATAACATGACATTCTTTGGGAGAGAAAGCGGTAAACACGGCCTCCGAGGTCAGTATCAGGAGCTCGTAAAAACAATGATAGAACACAGGACGGAGTCCTTCCAGTCGTGAAAAAAAACTCAGGTTTTGGCTACCCCATCAACACCATCCTTGGAGACAAGATACCAAGAGGACAAGGGGTGGAGATAATACCATCTTGTGCTATGTGTGTTATCTGCAAAAATATAAGAACTGATGTTAGGAACAGGAGGTTGCTCAGACTTCGTGAACTGGCAGACCTTGTGCGTGTCAGGTTAACCGTAGTTGAACCCAGAGCTCTGTAAACTCTGCAGATTCTACTGGTGTTAAGAATAAAGCTGATTATTGAGTAAACTAAATCTTCTCCAATCGCTTCATTAAAAGAACACGTGAGGAATTAGTTTTTGAAATACAGAGATTCCTCAACAATTTGGTGACCCCGACGTGATGAAGACGGAGAAGTTAGACAACCAAGTTTTTCTTCACAATGGACGAGAGGACTGAGTGACAGCAAAACTTCGCGGATCCGCATAAAATAAAGGTAAGCAGAAGCCTGTTATAACAAAATTCTGCGATTGGGCATTGTCGAAACTGTTTTGAAGTCACTTGTGATACTCGTCCTAGGCATAGTGTAAACCAGTATAGTGTGCAACATAGGGCACGCTCCCTTAAGGAGGTCACCAATAGGGAACCTGCTGTGAAAGCGCACAAGCAGGTTAGCCTGAGGATTGGAGTCCCGTGAGGGGTGAAAGGCCTCCACAAAGCACCAGCGGTTTAAAACCCGCCCCGACCTGCCGCATTATATGGGTGGTGGGTAAAAAGGGGTCTAGAGGACGCCCCAGGTCGCTGGTTCCTGTAAGTACCAGAAGAGGGAACTCAGAGAGGGATAAAAAGGAAAACTCGGACTAGCCCAAGGGTTTCAATCCCTGTGACTGTTAGAGTCGGCACTAAAACAATTTGTACTAGCAAAAAATTTGCCTAAACAAATAGCCTGAGTTCATACGATATATTGCTTGTGCAAACATTTGAGCATGACAGCTGAGCGTTTCTTAATGTGAAACTGTTAAAGAGGCTGAATCATTGTGTATTGTGTGGGTGGGTCCAGGAGTCTCGTCTAACGCCTGTTCTTTGGGGAAAACGTGTGGTTGGATACGGGAGAAGTGTGTCTAAAAAGTGTGTACAAAGCCTGGGAGAGGACCCCTCGAGTGAGACCAGACTGAAAAGATTATTTCAGCCTAGAAGCTTGTCTCACTGGGCATTAGTTGTACAATACTGACCTCTGAGTCATTCACACCAACCCTGTATGTGTTTTAAAGTTTTTACAATCAGTGTGTTGTACCACGTTTTACAGGTTGTTTTTAAAAATGGAAAAGGAATTTAATAAAGATTGTGGGGAGAATGGGGAGGCTTCAGTAAGCACAGTGGGTGAGCAGTGGGAAGTAGTCAGGGGGCAAATGACTAGTGGATTTCCTAAAGATGAACAAGATAAAATGATGAAAGTACATGATGATACATGGACTTGGCTCCAGGAGCAGGGACATGTACCTGGTAACATGAAGAGGGTGAAATTGTTGCCATATTTAGCTGCCACAGAGAAAACTGTAGTAGACGAGCTAGAAAAGCATGATACTAGAGTACAACAGGGCTGGCTGGCCAAGATAAAGTGGAAGAAGACTTCAGAGGAGTTAGACAGAAAGAGAGCTTCAGTACACGCGATATCATTAGCCTGCGCAGCAATAGGAGCACGGACAAAGACTGTGACCACGACTGCTCCACCTATGAAGCCGGGACCATGGCCCTTATACCCATACCTCGACAACCCTCCTTATGCCACGGCCTCTCCGCCGTACACAGACACCCGTCCAGGAGCAATACAGGCTCCGGAAATCACAGTTAATTCAGGCCAATTGGATTTAGAGGGGAACGTCTTTGAAGGGACAGTAAAGCAATTTGAAGAGTTACGGGAGATAATAAAGGGGCAGACAAAGGACCTGACTGAGGTTAAAGCATACTGGGAGCAACAGCAGGAGAGGATAGCCCAGTTGAAGGCAGAGGTTAAAAAACAGGAAGAAATAAGATGCCCAGTGTCAGTTATAGAGGATACATTCCCTACAGAGAAGCTGGAATACGAGAAGGGGGGGAGTGAGAGAGAGGAAGATAGGAGAATTACTGTGGGGACTTACGCAGAGCAGCACAGGGAGCAAAAGCAGCGCGAAGGGGAGGAGAAAAAACAGACAGGGAGCCCAGCGGGACCATTCCAGGCAAAGATAGACAGGAGAATAGCAGAGAGTGGCAAGGGGGGGGGGTGCGAAACCGATGAGGAGGAGATCACATATGGAGAGGGGGAAGAAGAAAAGGGGGAATATGAGCAATACCAGCAAGTATGTGATGCACAGATGTCAGGGCAGCTAGTCATATACCACAACCAGCCAGAGCAAGATATATCATCTTCACAGGAATATGATAGGGGTCCATCACCCATTCTGTTGGCTTTGATACGCAACACACGCTCACATACACAAAAGCACCCATCCCAACATGTTAAAATCGGTCAAAAAAAGGGAAGCGTAGTGCAACTGCCATCACTTGCAATGCCACTCATCGCCAAGAGCAATGGAAATACAGTGTATCAACCATTCTCATTCACAGACATGAATTGCATTTTAGAGAAAATGCCAGCCCCCACAGAGGGGGGCCACAAATGGATAGATAATAGAGGTGTTGAAATTAATCAAATAATCGATGCATCACGATGCAGACATGGACGATGCTGCATCGATGCAGTGGCCGGCCATAATCGATTATAACGCAATGATGTTGCTCGTTAATTTTCCGGCCGCGGCATAAACATTCAAATGAAAAATAACATTCTCAGTAGCCTAACCCATTTCATCTAGACCAGTACTTCTCAAATAGTGGGGCGCGACAGGCAGGGGGGACTGACGGCACTTGGAGACCTTACACCCCAGTTATGTCAATAAGCCACTGGACTTTTTTCATCGGATACTCGATGCGTATCGCCAACAGGCCAGTCATTTAGTGAGCGCGGCATCAGTAAATAAAAACGCACCGTCAGCCTCGTACAAACACCGCCACATCGCAAGGTGCAAAAATCCATCACACAATAGCTGAGGAGCTAATACTCCGGCAGCATTGGACATGGTCACAATCATAGGTGAGAAAAGTGCTGAGACACTGAATACTGTCTCTCTGTCCAGCGACACGATCGGGAGACGTGTGTGTGTGTGTGTGTGTGTGTGTGTGCTGTCTGCTGTGTTCAGACTGTTAAATAAAAAAGATTGTTTATATCTTACTACTTGTATTTTTGGATGAAAACAACCATATGAAGTAATATAGAACACTGTATTATATTGAACTATACAGTATCTTAATGCATTCCGTCAAGTCAAATATCTTATATGGCTTTAATAGAAAATTTTTTTGAAGCATTGTGATGCATCGTGATGCATCGAGGAATCGAATCGAAGACGTGATAATCTTAATCGAATCGGGAGATCAGTGACAAGTCACACCTCTAATGGATAAATTCAGCCAGCTAACAAATGAATAAAGCTGATTATTGAGTAAACTAAATCTTCTCCTATCGCTTCATTAAAACACGCGAGGAATGAGTTTTTGAAATACAGAGTTTCCTCAACAGCTTACAGATGTGGTAACATCATCTTTAGCTTGCGCACCCTTGCACTGGGTGACACAATGTCAAGCATTTTGCCCACTGACAGTATATGTATTGGACAGAGCTTCCGGGTCTGTGAAGGTAAGCCCACAGGAAAGAGTCTTAAACCTGCATTCTATGTAAATAAATTCTATGTCATGATAGGTTCTCACTCGATGTAGCCTAGTTAACTAGCATTATCTTATCAGCCTTTAATATGGTAAATGGTAAATGGACCTGGACTTGTATAGCGCCTTTCTAGTCTTTCGACCACTCAAAGCGCTTTTACACTACGTGCCACATTCACCCTTTCACACACATTCACTCAGTGATGGGAAAGTCCATCAAACAGAAACTAACATTCATACACTCACACACCGATGCACGGCATCGGGAGCAATTTGGGGTTCAGTATCTTGCTCAAGGAACCCACAACCTTCCGATTAAGGAACGACCCACTCTGCCTCTGATCCACAGCCTGTAACCCTGGACATGTTGTCAAGAAGGCAGAAATCTGCACACCTGATGTTGGACTTCTGGCCATAGGGTTAAGGCCATACTATGTGCCCTGTGAGTTTACGGCCACTATTTATGGAGGACTGAAAGTGCCACAATTAAATAAATAAATACACCATTAAATAATTACTTAAATGTGTCATTCATTAATTAAAATTGGAATTAAATACATAAATGTGTTATTAAATATGTCATTAATTAATTCAAATACCGATTAATTTTATGTAAAATACATATATAATTATTTCACTATTTACATTTACATTTCATGGTCCTGCGTTGCAGTGCTTCATGAATTACTTAAAACTGTCAAACTCACCCATCAAAAGTTGGTAGGCGGAACCAAACGCCTGATTGGTTACCCTGCGCATCAAGCCAAGACAAATCAATTCCAGATAATGGATCGATGCAGAGCTAGTGAACACATTCCAATACACTGGGTGGCGCTATTGGACTACTTCTTCTAAATCTGCAGTCACTCTGTGGTCAATATCTTGGTCAGAAAGTGCGGAAATAACACCAAGAACTTCAATAAGTGCCTCTGCTTTACTCGCTACATGCTCTGGGTCAGCAGCTCCTGCTTCCACATCCTCTGCTAAGTCTAAAAAATATAATAAAGTGTTTAACTTTGAAAAATAAAGTGTAGCAGCAGCTTGAGTTTCCCTTTTTCTTTGTTAACTGTTTCATATCTTGATTAACAGTCTCAACAAATTTTATAAATGAATATCAACACATCTTTACAATTGAACAGTTTCTCTTTCTTTCCCTTTTATATCTTTCTATACACTTTCTGTTGTTCAGTGAGAGAATTGAGCTCTAACCTCTCTCCCTCGTTGGGCAGTGAATGAATGGGTCAGGATCAGTGTTGGTCATCTTACTTTAAAAAAGTAATTAGTTATAGTTACAAATTACTTATCCCAAAAAGTAACTGAGTTAGTACTGAGTTAGTAACTCAGTTACCACATTGTAAAAGTAATTAGTTACTCAGCAAAGTAACTGACATTATTTTTTATGGTCTATAATTACATTCTATAACATCTTCTATAACGTTAAAGATGTTTATAATCACTGAATAAAGAATAAAAACACTATATACAGTATTTTAGAACATTTGGTATTTATTTGAACTCAATAGATTGCAGCCGGCCATATGCATAGAAATAAAAATATATACAAAATAAATATTGAAAATAAAATTCACACATGTTACATAAACATTCTTGCCTTTAACTTCAATAAGCGAGTAGTAGTGTCGGTACTTCCAGTTTGATATTGCTACCTTTGAATTTCCCTAGCTCGTCGCCATTGTCTCTGTCTTGGCATCCGCCCACCCAGCCAATCATCATCGCATTTGCAACGGTGTCATTATCACCACCCTGCCCTCTCCCGGCAGCTGATGTGTGGCTGTCAGAAAGCCTGACACCACTGCGCTTCATTCACCACATTGTAGGAACGCAAGTAACGCGCCACTTTACATTCTCAGTAACGGTAACGGCGTTGCAACGATGGGAAAAGTACTTAATTAGATTACTCCGTTACTGAAAAAATAACGCCGTAAGTAACGCCGTTATACTTTAACGCCGTTACTCCCAACACTGGTCAGGATACTGGTTGAGTGATCATATTGGGATCTGAGACTGCTTATTTTCTGTGACCTTGTTCAGACTTGAGTGGGTATGTTTGATGAAAACCTTGTGTTTTTTCTCATAGTGGCGTTTCACACTGGCACTTTTAATCAGCGCCAAGGTCTCTGAACATATGAGACACACTGGTTATGTGCTCACAGTGGGAAGAATGAAAATGAATGAATCTGTCCATTAAAAGCTCGATTTTCTATCCACTTTTCTCTTCTTAGAGAGTGCCATAAATCTTCTCTTGTCTCGCACTCACTCATCTCTCCGTTTCCTCTCCATGTATCTCTGACTTCTCTTTCCGTCTGTCTCTCCTCTCTCATCGCTCTCATCTCTGTATTCAGTCGCGCTGTTTAAACAGATTTGATTGGCTGAGCAGCATCATGTGGGATGGCTTAACTAGCATGCGATTGGTCTGTGAGCTTCCTGATCTGCTAAACAAATACCGTAAAGACTAAAAAAGCTGTGCTGGTTAAAATAGAAGCTCCCCATCAAAATTTAGAATCCTCAATAATTAATTGATTATAGGTCTGGGTCCGCATAGGACGGTGTCTGGGTCCAGACTCGCCTGTTAGCGACCTCTGCCCTAGAAAGTTCATAAAGATCTTCCAGGCACTCTACTTCAGACCAAAGCAATGGATCAGGCTAGATTAGCGTTGGCCCCACCCTCTGAGTTTGATGGCTGGCTTTGACAGTTTTAAGTAATTCATGAAGCACTGCAAGGCAGGACCATGAAATGTAAATGTTAATAGTGAAATAATTATATACGTATTTTACATAAAATGAATCGGTATTTGAATTAATTAATGACACATTTAATATCACATTTATGTATTTAATTCCAATTTTAATTAATTAATGACACATTTAAGTAATTATTTAATGGTGTATTTATTTATTTAATTGTGGCACTTTCAGTCCTCCATAACTATTGTCGTCACTATTTACATTCCTCCATCGGCAGTAGTGGCGCACGCCTGTGACGTCATCCACTCCACCCTTGCAGACCTGCAGACACGTCATCCCAGGGAAGCTGAAAGCCAAACTCATTCATACACATTTACACACCAATGCATGGCATCGGGAGCAATTTGGGGTTCAGCATCTTGCTCAAGGATACTTCGACATGTGGCAGGAGGAACTGGGGATCAAACCACTAACCTTCCGATTGACGACCCGCTCTGTCTCTGAGTGCACGATAATTATCGGGCGATAACAGGAAATGATTACGTCATTCCGATAAGTCCGATATCATGACGAATAGCCCCGATAACATAAATAATTTTGTCAGCACGGCAGTGCACCGCTCTCGCTATGAATGCTGCGTTCAAGTGACGCTGGCATAATCAGAAAAACTCTTTCTGACTGGGAAAATTCAAGAATACCCCCTCACGTCGAAAAGAACTCGTTAACTCGGTCATAATTTTGGTAGTTGCTCACTTGAATTGATACCCACAGTATTTTTCCACATGTTACACATAAACAATAGAAACATGAACTTAAAAAGGCCGCAAGAACGACTAGCAAATGTGGGAACAGGGAATTTCCGTCACACTGTGAATGCAGCACAGCTTGCTTACGTTTGAAAACAGACAAAATGGCGTCAATTGTGTGGGACTTTTTCAAAGTTTCTGAAGAAGACAGGTCGCTTGTTATTTGTCCACGAGGAGGTAAAAGTAGCACAAGCTTCAATACGTCAAACCTGATAAGTCACCTGAAATATAGCCATTGCTTTGACGGAGTCTCTCTCTCTCTCTCTCGATCGATAAAACAACTGAACCTCATTTACTTTAGTGAAAAGGTATTCATTTGAATGGAACCATAAGCCAAACTCCATTTTTTGTTACAATGGAATGCACTTTTTCAGTTTGTTTACACAGACAAGTGTAACTTGTGTCAGTGCATTATCCACATTTTATTTATTGTTATTGAGGAATGCACTTTTTCAGATTGTGTTTACATAGAAATGTTTGAATCTAACTTGTGTCAGTGCATCAATTTTCTATATATATTTATTTTTTTGAACTTCTGGAATGCACTTTTTCAGTTTGTAATCCCGATGCATGTATTTGCATCAGTTCAAGGGGCCTTTATTTTTGTTTTGAGAGGCTTGCCAATAGTTTTTCATTGGAAAAAATAAATATCTCTATTTAAAGAGTCAAAAGTGTTTTTGGGTTTGTTCATTGTATTAATGTCATGACCTTAGGTCATGATCATGTGTGTGTGTGTGTGTGTGTGTGTGTGTGTGTGTGTTGTCGGTTATCAGTATTGGTATCGGCCTTTAGGAGCTGAAAGTTATCGGTTTTCGGTATCGGTTTAAAAAAAAGTTATCGTGCATCCCTAATAATATGCCTTTTTATAGGGATGCATGATAATTAGTGGGTCAGATAAATGTATATTATTATTATTAAATAATCCTTACATAACTTTTGTTATGAATTGAACTTATGCAAACTGACTGATAGGCTTTACTAGAATAAATAAATGAACATTTGAAGAGTCAGAACTGTTGTTTGGTTTTGCTGCGTTAACAGTAGTGATGTCAGTTAGATTTTGTTACAGAGCTATGGAATATTAATCCACCTTTGTTTACTACATCTTAGCCTTTCTTTCTAACATGTGTAAAAACTGGCTTATGAACTTTTTATAATACATAAATGTTAAATTGTTGGTTATTTAACTGGTTTAACTCTCAGAAGCAGGTAATTTTCGTATCGTCTGAAGAAGAAAAAATCCATATTGTGCATCCCTACTGATCAGTATATTTTAATACATGTAACTCAGAATCAGAAATACTATATTAGTCCTAGGGGGAAATTACTCACCTGGCTATTAGCATGGGTGCTCCCTTAGACCACTCTTCATGGACAGTGTCATAGATCCAGACGTCTTTAGACACTCCATTCTCTGATCCTCTTCCTCCTGTCACGTAAACCTTACAGCCAATGGCACATGCACTGAACTCCTTTCTCGGGCTTGGGAGGTCTGTCTTAGGTATGATTTCCTTGGCTTTGTGGTCAACCTAAAATGGATCACACACAAACACACACAAAAAGTCTACCGTGAAAAATAGTTACTTTGAAGATCTGTTTGTGAAATCCACATTGATTCTGGAGCTTTTACAATCACTCGAAGCACTTTCATGGACCTCTGTACAAGTTTCTGTGTAGTACCTGTGTTGTAAAGTTGTAGCTAAGCTAACAGCTCAGAGAGGTTAACGTGTGTATCTGTAGGGGGACTCTCAGTGCGCGGGATCAGGATAAACATTGCAGTCCGGTGTTTCTACAGCTGTCTAAAGCGATGGTTCCCAACCTGGGGGTCGGACCCCCTCTAGGGGTCGCCAAAGCTTCACAGGTCGCGAGGCCTTCGTGATTTTTAAGGGGGGTAAGGAAACTTAAAAAATGTACACAGTAGGAATATATGTCAGTATTTCAAACACTGAATATGTCCAAAAAAGAAGACTATTAAGTATGTATGTTTGTTAAAAATATATATTTTTTAAAAACATGAAACAGAATTGTATAAAATTATCCAGAAAACTCGTCTCTGATCAATAATGACAGTAAATGATCTGCTCAAAATCTATCCAAATCTCTCTTTTTATACAAACTTCCTGACACAGTTTATCAGTTGGTCTCTTCTACTAATGTAATTTATTGAATATAACATGAAATATACATAAAATATAGTACTTTGTCAGAATGTCGTCAGTTCACTCAATTATAAAAAAAACGGGTCCCTTAAGGAAAAAGACTGGGAACCACCGGCCTACAGCACAAGTCCGAACCACTGGTGCCACATACTAAGTAGAGGGTTTGCAAAAACTGGTATAAACTCCTGTGAATGATGTGTCTCGGTCAGTATAAATTTGAAAATGAGAACAGTGGTTTTACAGACTCCCACTCAAAGCGGGGGCTGTGGGAAGTGGGCCCCGCCTCCTCTGATTAGAGCGTGTATATAAATGTAATGACATAAATTAGTCCCAAACAGTCAGCAGTGGGCTTACAAGGTCCAAAGTAATTTAGACAGCAATAAAATAAAATAAACAGTAGAGGTCATGTTGAGCCAGGATTTTTAATCTTAAATTTAATAAGAATGTCAATTTTAACATCAGCATTGGTTTGTTTCATCACAGTACAGTCATAATTTAGTTTACAGCTCAAAAAACATATTTGACGGTGGAGTATCTCTTTAAAAATATATTTGGGCTTTTTATGCCTTTATTTTGACAGGACAGGTTAAGATAGTAAGGAAAGGGGGGAGAGAGGTCTGAATCGTTTGGAATCAAACACCAGGCTCTGCGGTACAGACTCAGCCTACACCATGTGGATATGCATATGGATTCGCTTTTCATTAAAGATTTAAACATGGAAATCTCGAGGCACAGGACTCATTAACGGGATAGAAATTACACCGTGACAAGGGAAAGAGGAAGACTTCAGCTAAGATTAAAACATCAGAAACTGTGGTGCATTCCAAAAAAAAATAATCCATCGATATGAATACAGAGCTTTGTCATGGCTTTCAGACACAGACTCGATATACAGGAACTCAGAAGCCACAGTGACTTCACTCATTTAGTTGTTTTAAAGGCTAGTCAAAAGAGAATTGCTGGAAATGATGTGGGAGGCCCTGGACCCCATGATGGGAGTAGAGGATGTCTTAATCACTTTACTCAACTTCCTATATAAACACCAATGCCAGATTTTATTTTTAGGTGTCTCATCTGCACTTGATACTATGTAGCCACAAACATATGGTCATTGATTTCAGAAGGAAATCTTCCCACCTAACATCTCAGACTTTCAACGGAACTGGCATTCATTTTGTTGAGCAGTCTCTAAGAAGGGACAGCAATGTTTGTAATTCCTTAGAAAGTTAAATGCTTTTAATGTAGACAGGAAAATTATATATTCTAAATCTGTTCTTACTTTACTCTGTGATTGCTTGGTTTGGGAACCTGAATATAAAATGATAAAAACCTGAACCACATTGTTAAAGTGGCAGACCCAGACCCCCTTGATGGCTATCTTTGATTTCCACAAGGCCAGGTCTATACTGGACTGTACAAACCAGCTTGAATTTGAAATGTTTCCCTCAGGCCATAGATTGAGAGTACTATGGTTCAAGTGCAAAAGGAGGAGCATCTTAAACGCTTTGAGTGGTCGAAATACTAGAAAGGCGCTATACAAATACAGGTCCATTGATTGTATATTGTATATATTTGTTTTATCACTTACTACGTACTAATTTTGTGCCCCTGTCTGCAAGTCAAATTTCCCATCTGGGGTAATAAAATGACTGAACTTTTTCCTCTATATACATGCATCAGGAGCAATGTGGATTTCAGTGTCTTGCTCAAGGGCACAAAATGTGGACATGAAAACCCTGGAATCGAACCACCAACCTTCCAATTGAGGGCCAGCCTGTTTTACTACCTGAGCTGTAGCCTTCCCCGGATTTGAACCAACGTTTGATTAAATTATACACATCTTACACCCTTAGGCCATCAAGACATCATAAACACAATAGTAGCGAATGGGTCTCCATGCAGTAATTCAAGAAAGTGTCGGAGTGAGACACATGTTTCTGCTAAACTCCTGTAGTGTTGCATTGTGAACTTACACATCTTAGTTAGGCTACTGTATGTAATCTAGCATGGGCACAAATTGAACTCATTCATCTTTTAACAGTGAGGAGGATACTAACTGAGCTAATAACTTCCATATAGTAACGTTTGACCAGGAATGGTAACTAGGATTAAAGTCAAAACACTGTAAGTGAAAGAATATGTCCCAAGCCACCAAAGCCACAGGAAACCTTGTCCTTCATACAGCACATCAAGTATCTTATCACATGTTAAAACAGATCATACAAGCATTAAAGACTGTGTGATTGTCTCACCTGGTATAACTTGTCACACATAAAGGTCTGGCCTCCGAGGATAAGCAGTGTGTGTCCTGCCTTTCGCGGTCGAGCACAGGGACTTGTCACTACTCCGTCATTCTGAAGGATTTTCTTCTTACACTGCATTGCCTCCTCTACTATTGACCTGTAGAGGTGAGTTAAAACGTAAACTGAGAGATGAAGACACACTTGCTAAATGTCTTTACTAAAAGGTTGGCCTAATTCTCTATCAACAGCCACAGTTGCTAACACAATCTTAACTCCCACAAGTCTCCTTTAAAATTCAATCTTTATACACCAGGTAACCAGACTGAACATCTCCTCAGATTCAGAAGTCATTATTGAGAGTGAAGTGAAGACAAAAGAAGAGAAGAATGATACAGAGAGAAATGTCGGCCTGTCATTTACCTTCGCATGTACATTGACTGTGTGCCACTTCTAGACAGCTGCTCTTTTGACCAGGGCAGTCAATCACCTGCTAAAATTTGGCATTTGTAGAATGAGTTTTTCACCCTGAACTCAGAAAAAGTCACTACATGGGGCCAATACATCTATGATTCAATTTCTTTTTCGTATTTATTAACAGTCTTGACACACACATGCACATGTAGGGGAGACTGGGATAAGATGAGCCATTTTTCATATTTAGGATCACTACATCAAGGCAATCATAGTTTTGTCGCTAACTAATATATCGGCATATATTTCAGGATGTTGTGCATCCCTTCAAACAAACAGAATGAGTGTAAACATAACTGTTTCGATAATATAGCATGTCCAAAAAAAGTGGTCTTGCGGCACAACTTACCCAGTGTATGGGGTAAATTGAGCATAGGAGCAGGGTAAGTTGAGCCGTATTTTTATTTATTATACACAATTCAACAGGTACAATAACTTTTTTTTATTATTATTGCTAAACAGCTGTTTTGTAAAAAAAACATTTTAACATGAGAATGCCTTAAAGTGCACTTAGGAAGAGAACAAGTGAGAATGCCTTAAAGTGCGATGGGAAGAGAACATTAACAGCTGTGTTTTTGGAATATACACAGATTATGTTTTTGGATACACTTATTAAGTGTATTTTGGCTGGAGCCACCGGCTCAACTTACCCCTGGCCAAATGGCTCGACTTCAAGCCCAGAGCTACCATTTTGACTTTATTAGTCCCCACAGCTAAAATGGTGCACTTTTATGCTAGGTTTATGACCTCATGTTGTAGCTCATAGATACCACAATTGATGTATAAAACAAATTTAAAATGATCTATTTTGGTCTAAACACAATTCTCATGAAACATATGATAGACTAAATTCACTTTCAAGAGTGAAAAATGTTTTTTTTCTTAGAAATAAATATCTAACCACTTTACCCATATGGTTCTTACCTTCATATACTCCATGAAATGATGCCTTCCTCCTAAATATT
The DNA here is from genome assembly GCF_905237075.1 of Dicentrarchus labrax. Classification (NCBI taxonomy): domain Eukaryota; kingdom Metazoa; phylum Chordata; class Actinopteri; family Moronidae; genus Dicentrarchus; species Dicentrarchus labrax. The sequence goes on from NW_026136720.1 coordinate 25,376,964, forward strand.
TGGTCACATGATCAATGTTTTTTACCATTTCCTAGCAACAAGGGGTGGCTCAACTTACCTTTGGCTCCACTTACCCCAATCTCCCCTACACACACAATACAATTATTTGTAACATTTTAAATGTGTAACTTCATAATTTCCTTTTAGACAGAACAAAGTGAAATGAAGAAAACAGAATAGAGAAAGAAATCAGAGCTTTATATCAATTCATAAGATTCCTGGAACTGCCTACCTGCTCCTCTTGTCAGCCATAACCAGTTCTTCACAGGCTACAGCCTCCAACAAACATTCAGAAGGCAGCAGAGCCAACCTGATTCCCCTGAGCAGCTCTGGTACGTTGTGACGCCGACCCTCCAAGTCGTATCTTACCCACCGCATCACAGAGTTAAACACAACCTGCCACAAGTCAAAATGACAATCAAACAAATAATATTCAAATTAAGGTCTGGTTACTGTTATTACCCTACCTGTTGCTATAATGGATGGAACAAAATTTATTTGGAAACTATTTTCTAGCATTAATCCTAACCCTCATTTTAGTTTAGTGTCCGATTATCAACTACCTGACTGGCAGACCACAGTATGTGTGCCTACAATCCAATCCAATCCAATCCAATCCAACTTTATTTGTTAAGCACTTTAAAAACAACCAAAGTTGACCAAAGTGCTGTACAGGAGAATAAATAAGACATCATAAATGTAAATAGTGATGGTGATGAAGACCACCGTGAGGAATATAGACAATGATGGCGATAACACTGGAAAGTTCCCGTGTCAGATAACACGGACGAAGTCTGACCACCACGAGCTCGATGTCCAGGCTGCAGACACGCTCTTTCGCAGATGATTTTTTACACACACACACACACACACACACACACACACACACACACACACACACACACACACACACACACACACACACACACACACACACACACACACACACACACACACACACACACACACACACACACACACACACACACACGTTATCGGCGCCCATGAGCAGTTTCTTGGGGTTATGTTGCCTTGCTCAGGGGCACCTCGGCAGTGCACAGGAGGTGAAACTGGCACCTCTCCAGGAGGTGAAACTGACACCTCTCCAGGAGGTGAAACTGACACCTCTCCAGGAGGTGAAACTGACACCTCTCCAGGAGGTGAAACTGACACCTCTCCAGGAGGTGAGTCAGACAGAGTGGACAGCAACTGTAGTTAGTTGGATGTATCAGCAAGGATGAGGAGACTGAGAATAGGGCTGTGGTGTGTAACTGTGTCACATGCCCTGTTTCCATCCAAGGTGTCAGTGTACACATTGTGGAGGACTACAAATGCCTGGGAGTGTACAGTGACAATGTGTCACAAATGAACTGGCTTGGCCTGGCCAGTTTATTGATGACACGTAGCTTAGAGGATGCTGTCCAAGCGTTGTGTCATGTTGGGCAATGTCTCCCATCCACTCCATGAGGTGCTGGTTAAACACAGGAGTACTTATTCCACCAATATGCACCACAGACCACCACAGGAAGTAATTCTGGCCTGTGGGCATCAAAGTCTCATTTCGAGATTCAGACACTGTGAGTCATCTGGCCCTCAAAATGTACAATACTCTGATTTACTCATCATGAATACTACAATTATATTGTATACTGTTCTGTTTTTCATACAGTGCCCATGGCCAACTCCAGTTCTTAGCCAGTTCCTTGGTCAAGTGCACTGAGAAGGACCTTCTTGCTGTGAGGTAATAGTGCCAACCATTGAGCAACCATGTAGTGCTGCCATTTTATTAAAGAACTAAATAAACAAAAGGAAAAAGAGGATGACTCACCTGTTCATCTTCTATCTCGAGCTCATCGCTAAGAATCAGCTCCAGCAGTTTATCTTTAGACAGACTATAGAAATCCTCTGATTCTCTTACCTAAAGGACAAACACTTCAATTAAATGAGTCATACATTAATTAATAAATTATAACATCATGAATATTATTGAATCTAGATTTCAGCTGTTAACTCTACTTGAGTGATGAAGGGGAGATGAAGAGAAGCGCCTCTTGCAAACTTTAATTTAGTTGTCTAGGAACTGAGCATAAAATGACAATACAGAGTCAAGTTGATTACTTGTTCTCTCCTGTATGTTTTTGGGTTCCCACATGGTCTATAAATGTTTAAAGGAAACAAGAACTTGATACACTGTAAAACAGTTGAGAATTAGAGTTTTATTCCGCCCTTTTTGCTTATGCTCTATGATGTCATCTTCAAAAATATATATATCACAGACCCAATTAATTTAAGACTATTACACGTAATTTTACTAAGAGAAAGCTCTGTCAATAGCCAAATCAATAAAATCAAACTACTAAAAGATGGAGATTTCAAAATGGTAAAAAAAACAAAAAACAATCCCCCTCATGCTTTTATATCCACTACACACTCTTTGTTTTCAGTGTCATCATCCAGATATGGTAAAAGCTGAAATGAATCTGTGTGAAGTGCTTCTGATGGCTGATAGATGCAAAAATCTCCATCCCCACTGAAGTAGTTTCATTCTTAATCTGTTATCTTTTTCTGCCAGTGAATTTTTGTGGTATTAAGGACATTATAAAACTTGAAAACAGGTATGTCAGAGGTTGATTGTTGTTGTTGTGCACCTTTGTCTCTGCCCTTCTCTCTCTCTGCCCTTGATACTACAACTTTTGTTATGAATTGGCGCTATACAAATAAAATTAAAAGTGAATTGAATTTTGATACATATAGAGGGGGAAAGGGGGTTATGTCTGGTTCGGTATGTCTAATGGTTGAAAGGTCAGCCTTTGCTTTTTATTTTCTCCAATAAACCTACATTTGGTGTAAATATATTAAAATATGGTTATTTATGGTGGATGGAGGGTCATGTATTTTCCCCATGTCACTCAGGGAGGCTTGAGGAAAAATATGCGTAGCTGTGGAGAGGGTCATTTATTTGATAAATAATAAACAGTCCCTTAGGACGGTAAGTACAATGAATGGACACCATGATATGATATAGTGCAAGAAGCCATAAAACAATCTATAATTCTATAAAGTCATCTTTACCGTCTCATAGTGTAACAGACACATCCTCCAGGACAGCTCGTACAGTTTTTTACACTGATGAGCGTCTGATAACAACATCATCCCCAGGCAGTTGGAGGAGTGCAGGTTTTTTTCTAAAAACTCTGCTGCTGCATCCCGGATGTCATGAAACTGCAACATGTCACCCGCCTCTAATAATGACTCAGCATTCTCCTCATTTATGATGATACGAGAAGAATAGGCAAAGTCCAGCAGAAGCTCTAAGACCTGGAAGAGTAGGGAATTAGAGTTAACCACTGACATAATAGTAGGTATACCTGTATGACACAATGATAATTCTAAGGCTTTTACGTGCCTCAAACAACATAGTTGATAAGACCACCACACATAGCCACACTGTAGTCTTTTCACATAAAAACATGGTGATCTACTATCTATCTGTAGTGGTACTTGCTAGAGCATGACTGATATTATCAGCTGATTTTAGCTTATCATGAATACAGATGCAAAAGAATTTAAAGGGGACACTATGGCAAATTACCTTTTTTTTTTTTTTACCAACCCAGAAACCGTGAAATAAATCAACGAGTCCTTTTCTTTTAGGGCTGCCAATGATCAGACGACCTGAGATCCAATGAGCCAAGTAACATTAAATCTGCCATGTTTTACAGATCATCTGAATGACCGGATGAAGCTAAAGTGTTTCTGGACCCATCAGAGGAGCAAGTTACTGCTTGTCATGCCTCAGTCAAGTGACAGCCTAAAGACAACACAGCATCCTGCAGGATCAGGAAAGTCTCCATTGCCATCTGACACTTCAGTATACAAGAAACCCTTTACCATGATCGGATGATGCAAAATGTTGTAGTAAGTGTGGTATTAGATAAATAACCTGTTCTTTCACAGATGTTTTATGAATTCCTGCTGAAAACCTAGTCCATATTTGTGTATAAGTTTTGCTAGTAATCCTGTAGTAAATAATAAATGTAAGCAATACAACACATTTCTGTTTCACAGTCAAACTTTATTATGATGTAGATAGATAGAATATAAAATAAACAATATTTAATATATAGTCTTTTGAAATGGGTTCAAACTAATATTCTATAGCTTTGACAAACATTTTGAAACATGAATTTGGCAATAATTATATAATACAGTACAGTCCACAGTTGGTTACTGATTTGATTTTCAACTAAATAAGCACTTTACTATTAGATCAGTAATTCCCTCACTTATGTTGACATCTTATACAGGATTAAGTATTCAAGGCATTATGGTAAGTTTCCCTGGTCTCTCAAAACTAATGTGTACGAAGTGAAGAACAGATTGGAGGCAACAGTAATCATACTATTACTGTGACTACTTTGGTATGTTTTGATAGGTTTTTCTTCACTATATGTAATTGCTTGATTAAAGTTTAACATTGTTTCATATCGTACTTTCTATTCCCACATCCTGGTAATTACTGTAACTGTTTACGTTATATACTATGCTACATGCACATGCTAACACATTACTTCTTTAGCTCCTGACAACAAATAATTTGTTCTTTACTGGGCTCTGTAGACTGTAGGTCACTTCTCACAAAAATGTACCTGTGGCCCAGTAAGTCATATGTAGATTATTGAACAGAATAATTTCTTGGACACCTAAGCTCAATGCCACAGGTCATAGGTGGGTCGCTCAACTGGCAGACTTCAACTTTTCCATAAAGTACCAATCTGGTAAGCACAATGCTGATGCAGATGGTCTCTCCCAAATGCCACTTGACATAAATGAACATCATGGAACAGTGTACAGAGGAAATTAACCAGGGCATCAGTGCATCTGTTCAGGGAGTTATAATACAGAGAGACACTCCACCAGCCTGAGTAATGACCGCCCACCAAAATGCACTGCATTAGTGAGTGACACATGCTCACCTACTTTGGCCAAACCATTAACATCAGAGCAGATGCCAGAGAAAGCCAAGAGAGAGAAACCTGTCATTGGTCGAGTCCTGCAGTACAAGAGAAACAACAAGCACCCCTCCAGAAACACGCTTAACTCAAAAACTATATAACTGTATAAATGATAATGGGGTCCTCTGCAGAAAAGCAGGAGATAAACGGCAGCTTGTCTTACCTAAAGAACATCCTTAGACAGTGTTTCAAGAGTTACACAAATAAATGCGAAACCTGGGAGTCAGGAGTACTCTAAACTTGATACGGGACAGATTTTATTGGGCCCATACGCACTGAACATTTTCTTACTCAAGTGTGTGAGTGTCTGAAGGCAAAGCGCCCACATAAACCAACTAGAGCCCCTCTGATATCCATCGTGACTACACATCCATTTGAGCTAGTCTCTATAGACTTTTTGCATTAAGAGGCCTGATTTGAGTACATTCTAGTCATAATGGGCCATTACACTTGTTTTGCCCAGGCCTATGCAACCAGTAAAGTATGTTCAGACTAGAACAAGACGAGAGCTTTTGGTATGAACCCAGATGCATAACCATTCATACCAGAGAAGGGGAGGAAAAAGGGAGAACCGGAACTAGAGGAGATGGAGACAGACAGCATGGATATCACACCAGAGGATAATGCTGCTGAGCCTGGGGAAAACCTACAAGAGTCATCAGAGGAAACCATCGTCTGCAACCAGCTACCTACAAAGAGAGAGACGATGACTGAGGATGCCGACCTAAGGGGCTTAGGGTGAGTCAACTGTGGTGGAGGTTGGTGCTGAACTCCTATAAGTGAGTATATTTCCAGCCTGGCAAAGACTGTGGCGACTCTGGGATCATAAATAACATAAATATATGAAGAGAGTTGATCCAGTGAGACCATACCGGACTCATTAGACTGTAAACCAAAGAGGCTGAAAAAGAACTGAGGCTGAAACTTGAGCTTTGTTACACGCTGTGTTGATCTGGACAGATTTGTTTACTCCAACTGAAAATGTATGGTAAATTACTAACTGGAATGTACACTACGATACGACATAGTGAATTTAAAAAGTAATGAATGTTATGAACATTTAAGTGCCATTTAATACCATGTGAAGTCAGTAAGAAAAGTTCATGTGTGAAGTGGAAACAATCCTTGGTAACTAAATGTCTGAGACATTTAAAATTGAGTGTGGCACAATAGGTCATACGTAAATTATTGAATAGAATAACGTCTTGGATAGAATATAAGTTAAAGAGTTTTCCATATGTGTTATATGCGTTTATGGGGGAACAAAGTATTCATATTAGTCAGAATTTAGGGTATAAAGTGTATGAGAAGAGTGTCACAGGGAAAGCTCACGTGAGCATGTCAGAAAAGGAATTGTTGTCTGTGTTCACGATGGAAACATAAAACACTAAAGTGATATTTTTGCATTTTGCAGGTAAGCCGGTGATGTTAGTCAAGTACAGTACTGGGCTAAAACAATGAATGTTTCATGGGAGGGAGCCCCCGTCGCTATAGTATTGTACAGTATATGATGGTTATTGTTTTGCCGTATGCGTTTTCTGTAATAATAATAATAATAATAATAATGTCGTCTGTATTTGGTCAGGATTTGTCTCTGCCCTGTATCTCTGACAGTAAAGTGTTTGGTTTATTTTGATTAGTGGTTGGATAGCTCAGGGCTCAGTTCTGACTGCTCCAGGGGGTCCAGGTGTTGCTGTAGACCTTGTTGTGCGGGTGACAGCAACACTAGCATTAGCACAGAGCAGCAATATACACCGATCAGCCATAACATTATGACCACTGACAGGTGAAGTGAAAAACACTGATTATCTGCACCTGTCCATGGATGGGATATATCAGGCAGCATGTTAAACAAAATTGTATTACTTTAATAAAGTAATACAACCAAAAATTTTTTCCTCAAGTTAATGTAATGTAAAATGTGTTAGTCTGACCTTTGCATGATACACTTGTTTTCTTAGCCTGACGTTTGTGTAACCCTTCGAAGTTGCCTGTATGGGTTCACGTGCTGTCTATGTCTAGTATTAGAACTGGTTTCGGACCAAGGAAGTGTTAACCACAAGCAGTTTATACAGTACTATAAAAAAGTTCTATTCCATCCTGCCATTTGTCACACTCCTGCAGACTGCTTGTATGACTGACCTTCTTTGCAAAGAATAAACTACACCAAAGACAATTTGCTTCTGAAGTCTCTGTTTTAGATTTCACCAATTCAAATTTTCACAACATTGGTGTGTTAGAAGCAGGAAAAATGGGCAGTGTTAGGATTATATAAAACTGTGATGGCTTGATAACTGGGTCAGAGCATTTCCAAAACTGCAGCTCCTGTGGGGTGTTCCCGGTCTGCAGTGGTCAGTACCTATCAAAAGTCGTCCAAGGAAGAAAAACCTGTGAACCGGCAACAGGCTCATTGCGGAAAAAGTTCATGCTGGCTCTGATAGAAAAGTGTCAGAACACACAGTGCATCACAGTTGCGTATGGGGCTGCAGTGCAACTTCCTTACTCTGAAGGGTTAGGCCAGGGGTTCCAGATTACTCCAACAGTACTAGAGGATCATTATTGTAGATGTTAAATAGAGCTAGAGACAAGCTGTTGCCCTGATGCCTTTCCCTTGAGTTAAGAGATCTGTAGTTTGGTTGCCAATTTTTACTTCACATTTATTACTGACATACATTGACTTAATTACGTTTACCCCCTACACCAATTGGATAAGATACGATAATAAGATAATTCCTTTATTTATCCCCCTAAGGAGAAATTAATTTTGACACAGCAGCAATAGGGCAAAGCAACGCAAAAACAGAAAACAAAGAATACAATAGAAATAGAATAAATATCACAGTAAAAATATTGCGAATATTATTAATATTAGGAGATTTAAAAACTATAAATTAAAGTATATACATTATTTGTTGTTCAAGTAGGAAATGGAGTCCAAAATATGAGCAGAAAATTAAACTTGACTAAAACTAAAAAACTAAAACTAAACTAAAACTACCAAACTACTAAAGTGGAAAATGAAATATAAATAGTGCAAAAGGTTTGTGCGTTGTAGGTAGGAGTTCTAAACCAGTCTTTATCTGCTGGGGTTGGAGGAACTGGGAGCTGTGGCGTTGTGGAGTCTGATGGCAGATGGTACAAATGAGCCTCCAAACCGCTTTGAGGCTCGGGGCTGGGTCAGTCTGTAGCTGAAGATGCTCCTGAGCTGCCTCAGCTCAGCATGAAGAGGATGACAGGTGTTGTCCATGATGGCTTTCAGCTTCCCTGGGATGACGTGTCTGCAGGTCTGCAAGGGTGGAGTGGATGACGTCACAGGCGTGCGCCACTACTGCCGATGAAGGAATGTAAACAGTGACGACAATAGTGGCCGTAAACTCACGGGGCACATAGTATGGCCTTAACCCTATGGCCAGAAGTCCAATATCAGGTGTGCAGATTTCTGCCTTCTTGACAACATGTCCAGGGTTACAGGCTGTGGCTCAGAGGAAGAGCGGGTCGTTCCTTAATCGGAAAGTTGTGGGTTCGATCCCCGGCTCCTGGTGCCACATGTCGAAGTATCCTTGAGCAAGATACTGAACCCCAAATTGCTCCCGATGCTGTGCATCGGTGTGTGAGTGTATGAATGAATCCAGACTTTTTACCACTCTTGTTTCTTCCTGTCTGCCCAAACTAGTGAAGAGCTGGCTAGTTCCACTGAACAGTCTGGCGTAATGTCATTCAGCCATGTCTCCGTCAGACATAATATGCTGCACTCCCGATAGTATTTGTAGTCCAAAGATACAGAGTACAGACCCTGGATGTTCCATGAACTAACTGATAGAGATTGAATTCATATATTAAAGGCACACTATGCAAGATTTGTACCTTAATATAACAGCTTCGAAGTCATTTCCATGGTAAACGAACTCGTAGTGTAGCGAATCATCCCCATAGCAAAGCTGGGGAGGGACAATGTTGGCAGAACCAGCAATGCAAGTCTGAAATTGGCATGCCGCCAAATCTCGCGAGAATCACAAATTGCTTTACGGCACGACGTGACATACATCAGCAACATAATCACAATACAACATCAATTGAAAACACTAGCAGGCATTCACTCAGATGTGAATCATGGCAGATTTGGCGAAGAAAGCACGTAGTCCTTTGTCTGGACCTATTTCGTATGGATTGTGAACTGTGCTTATGCAAACTTTAGCTGGCTAACAGTGAACTCTCGACTGTACCTTTACTTGAAATTGTGATTTTTAAGAGTCAATTATATCTTACCGAGTTATGGAACCCAGGAATTCATACCTAGTTTCGAGTGCAGAGACGCAGAGCTGTATATAGAGACCCAGAGCTGTATATAGAGACGCAGAGCCGTATATAGAGAGGCAGAGCCGTATATAGAGACGGCTCTTGTGAGTGGTATTTACGACAGTTAACGCTAAATACAAGTACTCAGCAGCGACTCTAGGGGTAACTGTTTGACAAAACCGGAAAACTGCATAGTATGCCTTTAATATATATGTTTTATTAAATATACTGTTTTATTTGTACATGAAAATTTAAATGCAGTTCTACAATGATTCAATACAGAATAAAGTCAGATAAAATCCAGAACTAAACAAAGAATCTTAAAAAAAGTGTTCCAACAGTTGTTTCACCTCTCTGTCTGAATAGTTGGCTTATGTAGGCATATGTAGGATGCATCTCATGGGGTGGCATGGAGTGAACCATGTCAGACTGTGCTTCTGCATGGTATGCTTCTCCAGATATGTTCTTGAGGCAGGAATACCCTGTATACTACATGCCACACTCACCCCATTCACACACACATTTATACACTGATGGCAGTGGTTGCCATGCAAGGTGCCAACTGCTAGCTACCAGAACGGAAACTAACACATTCATACACATTCACACACTGTGTGCACAGCAACCTCTTCAGGGTGCTCTTCAGGGTGCGCTTCAGGGTTCTTGCTCAAGGACGCTTCAACATGCAGTGAGAGGAGCCGGTGCCACTCTACCTCTGAGCCCTGTGGTGGCGTGTGGGATTGGAGGCTCTTTGTTGGCTGTTGTCATTCTCATTTCCTCAGCAAACATCCATGTCGTCACGGGGTAGATGGACCATGGTCATACAGGGGCTCAAAATGTCAGAGTAGGGTGATGGGCGATGTTGACCCTGTTTAGTTCTACACATTCTGAGGTAATGTTTTTGGTCCATATTCCAGTTGAAGAAGATCACAGATGTGTTCACATTCTTTAAAGCCAAGCTTGTTCAGCTATGGTTTATTTTTTTAAATGAATGTACTAGATGTCCCGTTTTTCTGAAAATGTTCTATAGTTAAGCCCTCTTCTTGTTTTTGCTTCTTTGTTCTACTTTATTTCCTTTACTTACGATTTTTGTTTCTTTTGTTCTTCCTTTGCTGCTTTCTCCTGGTTTAGGTCTGACATTCCATGGCAGTTAGTGCTCTTACCAGTTAGCTTGTTAGGTAACTAGTTTTTTCCACAATTTTCTTTACTAATTTAAGTTTGCTGGTTTTTCAGAAAGAAAACTTGCATTATCATAATTTTTACGCTGCACATATTACCAGAATACATTGATTAAATTATATTGTATGTTTTACCCTGTACACCATGCTTTTTTAGGGACCTAGACATGGATTTTGATTGGTCTCAATATCAACTGTGATAATATTGTTTTTTGATCATAATTGTATGTTTGTATTTGTTTAATGTTTCATTACACCTAATACCTAAGGCATTTCTGGTCTTGCATTCTTGATCAGACCATTCGTCTGTGTTTTGCCTTTTCACACACAATGCAAAAAATAGAAAGGGGGGAGCGGGAGCTGTTGTGTCCAGCTGCCACTCTGCAGTGCCAGAAGGGTTACTAAGTCTATTCAGATCTCCAGTTATAAGCACATTTCCTGGGCCTTAGGGATTTCTGATTCGTCCTCTAATCAAAAGGTTGTTGGATCGATCCCCGATCAAATGCCACCCATTCACACACATTCATACACTTATGGCTCCAAATTGGGAGCAATTTAAGGTTCAGTATCTTGCTCAAGGAAACTTTGACATGCAGTAGAAGAAGCCAGGGATCGATCAGCCAACTTTCTGATTAGTGGATGACATAACAAAACAACTCTCTTGACTGCATTTATTCAAAGAGCTTTCTGATGCAATTAAACATAACTAATACCGAACATTATTGTGAAGCACACAGAAGCTTATAGCAATAGGATAAATTAGGCATACTGTCTCTAGTAACAATGGCAGTACCTCTGGGTGAATACTGTCTCTGAAATTGACGTCACTGTCCAGACTTTCTCGTAGCCCTCCGCTGAACATTGCCTCAAAATAACGACTGCACGCTGCCAAGACAGCCCTGCGAGACACAAAAACATTCTTTTGTCAGAGACCAAAAATGTTGAGCTCATAAGTCCAGAGAAAGATACCATTAAAATGCACAAATGTTAGCATGTGTTTACCTATGGCATGGAAAGGAGCGGTCCCCAGCCCACAGAGTGACATCAGTGAACATGCAGTGTTTCCTCATTGTGTTCAGTTGGGTCAGGACACTGTCAGGATGTGAAGGCTTATGGAACAATGAGATGTTCATGGAGCCTGTGCTGGTGCGGGATTTGCGATTCTCATGAACAGTCACCGACATGGCGGCTATGTTTTGCACCTCCAGGAAGTCACTTGAAACAATCTCTCAAACACAAAGACAGTAAAAGGAAGTCACAATGTACATCAGCAGCAATTATATCTTACATCAGCCATAACATTATGACCACCTGGGCACCCTGGTGGTCATAATGTTATGCCACCCCATACGCAGAAAACTGCAATGCACTGTGTCCTGACACCTTTCTATCATAACCAGAATTAACCACCAAACTTATGATAACTGGACGACCCACTCTACCTCCTGAGCCATAGCCACCCTGATTCTTTGATTTTCTTACAACTGGAGAACCAGATATGTAGGCCAGGGCATCTCTGTAGAACTACAGTACTTATTATAATGCTGTTTCTTAACACATTTTACTGTTCCAAAAAAAATGCGATTTGGATATGGCACTTTTTGGTAATATTTTGATAAATTGTGCAACCCTAATACTGTTGGCCTTGGTGTCCTCCGTTTTGTCTGTGATGCCCAATTAAATTTGTATTTATCAAAAGCAAAAGTGGTCTTTCCCTAAATATGGCTTCATTTCAGACCTGTTAATTAATACCAATAATTAATATCAGGTTGCATTGTTCATTACAACCCACAGTGCTAAAGTCCAAATACTGGTTTGAAAGCCTCGCCCCTTTTCAGTGTTGCTATCAGATTCCTTCAATAATATATTCATATGTTTCACCACAGCACTTTCATTCTTCTGACAAGACTCATTTTAGTAGTAGATCAGCAGTTTTGTTGGAAATGTTACTGTCTTGGTTCACCTGGCTGAACAGTTGTGGTATTTGGTATTATCTCTATCGTAATCTTTATCAAAGTTATCACTTAAAAAGGTCCAGTGTATAAAATGTAGGAGGATCTTTTTGCAGAAACAGAATATAATATTAATTGGTGAAAATAACAGTGGTTCTCTTTTTTGGGGCCAGCATCCCCAATCTATTATCTTAGTCTCTAATAGCCCCCCATCAAACAAAATAATGCTAATTGTTTCCAATTAATATGAATGTTGATTATTATGATGATCATCATCATAATAAATGCCAAATAACACTTTTTATTTAACTAAAAGTTGCAATATCATTAATGTCTCTGGGAGAAAAAAAATCCATGTGAATAGAAATTATATTTGAGTGTTATAAAAACACATAGGTTAGAAATTTGACATCCAGCCTTTAATTGGGAATCACAAACAGCAGCCAATCAGAAACCATTAGTAATTTGACATAAACATTTTAATTTAACATCAAACTAATTAACAATATTATTAATTGTTCCAACAGAAAAAAAAGGCTGCACGTGTAGTGAATTCCTGCTCAACTACTAGAGATATGTTATAAGGGAACTAAGAATAATCAGCCAGGTATTTTCCCTGAAAGCAGATATGAATGCTTTTGAGAGGAAAATTCTCCTTAATGGATAATACAGAGAAAGAGAGCATAAATTTTCTCGAGCAGACAGTAAAGTAAAGGCCATGTTGAAATTAAATTTTATAGATGATATGGTGACATCTATAAAATCTATCTCATTGTGGTGCAGAGGCAGAGCGGGTCGTCCCCTAATCGGAAGGTTGTTGGTTCAATCAGTCGAAGTATCCTTGAGCAAGATACTGAACCCCGAATTGCGATGCCGTGAATGTGTGTGAATGCATTAGTTTCTGTTCGATGGGCTTTGCCATCGCTGTGTGAATGTGTTTGAAAGGGTGAATGTGGCACATAGTGTAAAAGCGCCGATTGGTCGGAAGACTAGAAAGCACTATACAAGTACAGGTATATTTACCATTTACCATCCTGATCCTATGACGGCAGCATGGAGGTGAGCTACATAAAACTGAAAGAAACACTGAAGAGATGCTGCTATAGAAACCATACACTGTCTTGTCTAGTCACAGTGGTGTAAACTACCAAGTTTTAGGGCCCTAACTTGCCGATCTGAAACGCAAGTATCAAACACAAAACGCAAGTAGCTTTGTGGGCGGATCTCGGGTGCTGTTGCTATTATGCAGGCGGGATAAATGACTCTTGTGCCCGGCGCAAATCTAAAATGGGTTGGTCTGAAGTAGCTACATTAGTCATAGGTGTGGTTTAGGCGTAACGTGCAATAAACCAATCAGAGTGTCATCTCACATTCCCTTTAAAAGCAGGCGCGCTTGTTCCATGGCGGACTGCTATTATAACGGCAGATTTGCCGGGCGCACGCCAGGAGCGGTTCATAGCCAAGGAGACCGACATTCTCGTCAGGGCCGTAAAAAAACGAGAAGTGACATTATTGACATGAAATAAATGTAACACAGCCATACAATAAATCAAAACAATGTAATGTAGCTTCGCAGGAAGAAGACCCTGGCCTCGGGAGCAGTGCGCACGGGCCAGCTGAGGAGGGAGCAGCGCAAACACCAAGGTGCAGAGGATCCAGACCCACTACACGCCGGAGGACCACCCCTTCCTGCAGCAAACCGGGTTTGACATGCTAGAGCAGGAGCTGTCCGGGATGCGGCAAAGTATTAATGCCCGTCTTGACCGGGTGGCGATGTTGCTGCTGCCTCTCAGGGGCATCCCCTCAAGTCTGCACCCTTAAAATAGCATCTGAATAAGCGCCACTGACTTTAGACAAGGTTTTTCTTGGTCTGTGGTGGAATTGTTTTCTGAAACAGCAAAATAGCATCAGGGAAAGTCTGTGCCGGAACACGCCTCCTCTTTTCGCTGAACCGCCCCCCCGGAGCGCAAGTTCATTCCCTAAGGACGTGCGTCGGTGGAGGGAAAATTCCAATGTGCGTTGAGTGCAAAATAGGAATTATACAAGCGCCAGTGTACAAAGTCAATTGCTTGAGATAGAGCCCTCAATGTTACAGACCCCATTCATTTTCAAGTAGTTGAACATTTCAACTTGTCTTGTTGTGAATTTTTGATGAAAACAAAATGCCCCGCAGGAGCACCTCAATGCCCCCCTTTCCAGGATATTGCTTCCATTGTCCCCTGGGAGCTGTTTTTATCTAAAGAGGACAGGTCGTGGAGGCCGCCATGTTGAACTGCCATGTTTCCACATTAACTCAGAACTGAAAGTCTGGCTCTAGATGAATAAATGCAGCCATCAACACTACACCATACCACAGATAAAAGGCTGTTTCAGCAGCCTCAACATTGTTTTTATTTGTGTGTGAATGAGTGCATCCATCTACATTTGCTGATGTGCAGTTTTAGAGCAGAGTCACAACAGATCAGTCATGGTGTGTTCAGTGTTTAGAGTCTGTTTTACAGATCACAATGCAGGCTCAACAAGAACCCTTAACAAAAGATGATAAGCATGCACTTGCATACACATTCATACAATTAACTGTAGGCTGGCACACACCATGTTGTTGATTGCATAAGATTTGACAGAGCAACGCCTGTTCAACTTGGCCTGGAAGTGAAGGGTTATCCTGTTAGACCATTCCTTCTCCTAGCAAAGGGCCACAGGTCAAATTCAAACTCATGGCTGCTGCAGCAAGGGCTCAGCTCTACCAGGTGACCCACCAGGATGCCCTCAAATGATACAGTTTTGAAGCCATTTGCAAATAGTAATTTTGAGTATCCAAGTGAGGGTAAACCAACCAAACTCCTACAGCTGTAAGACAAAGGACTCAACAACTTTACATTTCTGTTTTTTTCTGTCAAGATGGGGTGCTGAGTGTACATTATTGAGAAATAAAATGAACTTTTGATTTTAGCAAATGGCTGCAATGAAACAAAGAGTGAAACATTTTAAGGGGTCTGAATACTTTCCGTACCCACTGTATTCCTGCAGACAGGACTGGCTGAAACAATTTCCCTGGCTGAGGTACAACAAAGGACATAACGCAATGCACTGTGTGGTCAGAATATGGCCGGAAATAGTGCATTCGTGTTAGTTAGTTAGTGCAAATGTTTTATTTTGCATAGTGTTTTAGTTTGAAATGTTCAATTTCAGCTCAGTGAAGCACTTTAAACACTTTATTTTCTTTATATTATATATATATATATATATATATATTTGTGCTTCAAATAAAGACAAGTATTTCTCTATACCTTATCCTTGTTTAAAAATCATTCACATTATATGAAAGTTATGAAGAGCGATAAAAAGGTGACCTTATGGCGTTAAAGGCGACGCAATGAAAAATTTGGGTGCACCTAAATTTTGTGCTGGTGCACCTTAAAAAAAAAAAAAAAAAAGTTAGGCGCACCAGTGCAACCAATGCAAAAAGTTAGTCTGGAGCCCTGCATTCTGAATATGAGAAGAATGTGGCACATAAAAGGAAAATCAATCCAAGCACGCCCACTCCGTCTGTGGCGGACGTTTTTGAAAAGGCAAGAAAGTTTTCCAGTGATGGTGCCAAGGCAAAGGGCATTACACAAAAAATTATGGAATTTATTGCCTGGATGTGGGATTTCGTAGGCTGAGAGATGATGCATTCGCCAATATGTTCGACACCTGGCATATCGACCCATCTAAAGTGCATGCCATAGTCAGTGAAAATGCAAGAAAAATGGCAAAAGCGATAGAAGAAAGCCAGCTGAAAGGAATACGGTGCATGGCCCACACACCACATCTGGCTGTGAACGAGGAAGTGTTGTCTCAACGCAGCGTAAAAGACGTATTGGCTATAGGCAGAAGAATTGTTGGCCACTTTAAACATTCTCAGCTGGCCTATTCCCACTTACAGTCTACGCAAGATCAGTTTGGAACACCAATAAAACGGTTCCAACAAGACGTGAGTACACGGTGGAACAGCACTTATTACATGCTGGAAAGCGTCTTTGCACAAAAGTGAGTCTTGGCTGCATACAGCACAGATCACAAGCTCCCCGTGACATTCACTTCACACCAGTGGGTCTTAATAGAACATTCTCTCTCTTCTTGCCCCCTTTGAGCAGCTAACTAAAGAGATCAGCTCCTCTGATGCATCTGTAGCAGACGTTATTCCTTTAATTGCAGCACTAAAGCGTCTTCTAAGCAAAGAGGTTGAGACGGACCACAGAGTGAAAACAATGAAAAGTACAGTCTGTCAGCACACGTTTCACTGAGATCTATTCGGATCCTCTGCACTTCATCGGGACTGTACTTGATCCGCGTTATAAAGATCATTACTTGGATGTGGGATTAAAGCAGCGCGCACGAGAAATGATCCAGGCCGCGATGGATGCGGAGAACCCGCTTGGAGACGGAGAAGCGCACAAGCACAGGAGAAAGAGACCAGAGCGCAGAAAAAAGGACTCGTCTCTCTGCACCGGATGAGGGGCATGCACCCTCGTTGTCCAATATGTTCAATGAGATCCTGCAAGAGAGTGCACAAAATAATAATAGGTAGGCTATTCTGCTCTGACTTACTATATATGTGACTATCAGATGATTTTATTTTTCTGCTAGACATTTTTTATTTTATTTGACAAAAATGTTTATTTATGCACTGGGCCTATTTATCTTTATCAAATGTCAGGCAGAGGACAAGCTCAACCACTCAACAGTTAGATGGTTATCTGTCTGAAGTCCCCATCCCCAGAAGTGATAACCCTCTTGCCTACTGGAGAAATAACAAAGGCCGCTTTCCTGACCTGGCAAAGATGGCACGCAAGTACTTGTCTGCTCCGTGCACAAGCCCTGACAGCGAGAGACTGTTCAGTGCTGCAGCTCATATTCTCGATGAGAAGAGGAACAGACTTCACTGTGATAAAGCAGAGAAGCTACTCTTCATCAAGAAAAACCTGCCACTTTACCTGAAGAAGTAGAATGGGCTTGTGTCTAGTGTTTAAATATTTGTTTTCCACTTTGCACATCTGCAATTCTTGGTGCATTTGTTGTTGTTAAAGGCCTACGGTTAACATATGGGCTATGGCAATCTTTGTTCTGATACACTGTTATGTTGTAGGCCTACAGAGAAAATATTGTTATTTCTTCCAGCAGTTGCAGTCTTGTTCTGAATGCACTTTGTTGTAGTAGTCCTACAGAGAAAATTTTAAAATGCACTTGACTTAAATGCATATTTAATTTTACAATCTTTCAGTAGGCCAGTCAGTTATAGGCCTGCACATTATTATTTATTTAATGTACACCTGAGTGGGGTCAAGTTAAACATTTTATTTTGAATTTTATTTTATATTGTGCATTGTTATAATGTCAGTGCTAAATAAATATTTTCATACTTTTGTAATTGATTTATTCTTTGAATTGCAATGCCTTGACTTAAGTGAGGTTAGTACACAGTCATAGCCATAAATGCAATGGTACTAATAATTGGCATAACAATTTATTTCGGTGTTTCGGTTTTCGGCCTTGGTTTCCTCATTTTCGGTTTCGGACAAGAATAAGACAATATTATGTATTGTTATATTATAGATCACCTCCTCATAAATAAAGCTGTTTCAGATACAAGCAAATACAGAAAAGACGACATTACCTTCCCTCTACAAGCGCATATGCAGACACACAGACTATCCCGTGTATCACTATACTACTGTCTTGCAGTTGCACAGCTCACCAGTGGAATATTAACAGAGCAGTTGAATAGACTGCCTTGTAGAGACGCTGGTCGTCAGCAGGCCTGAGCTTGTTTACCCACAGCTAGCATACCTGCACCACTAGATTTGTTGCCCAGGGTCACTCAGTGTTTGTTTGTGTGTGTGTGTGTGTGTGTGTGACTGAGTAAGAGAGCTATGGAGTGTGATAAGACAATGCATTGAAAAGGTGGTCATGTCTGGGGAAGTCTTAAAACTAAATTATTAAACTTTTGTGAAAATTCCTTTATCTAATTTTAAGACGTGGATATGTAATTACCATATTCAGGTTTCCTTTGATAATATCAAAAAGTAAGACTGTAACAGAAGATTGCCTGAGGTAAAGGTAAGTGCGTGTAGAGTAAGTATAGAGAGAAACCAGAACTTTCCATTTTATTTCTATTTCTAGGGCTTCCCCCTAATAGTTAACTTAATCGTTAGTTGCTGAGAAGAGTCTTAGTCAACCCAATATTAGTCAGATGGTCTCAGAAAAACAAATGAGACTCAGAGATAGAGCGGGTCGTCCACTAATCGGAAGGTTGGTGGTTCGATCCCTGGCTCCTCTGGCTGCATGTCGAAGAATCCTTGAGCAAGATACTGAAACCCAAATCGATCCCGATGCTGTGTCATCGGTGTGTGAAGGGTTAGCTAGTTAGCCGTTAGCAATCTGGTTTTTATTATCTTTAGTCAGACTCAAAGCTCTAACTAGCAGGCGTTACCTTCTTACAGTCTGCTGTCTCTTTATTTATCTCTATCTATCTATCTCTCTCTCTTTAAAGTGTCCTGAGATAACTTCTGTTATGAATTGGCACTATACAAATAAAGTTAAATTGAACTGCTGTAAAAAGTTAGGCTACAGAAAGACGCCAAAGCACTGTTACTTTAACAGGGACTTTGTATTTATTTTCTTTGGCAGAAAACACAACATACAATAACTATTGTTTGGCAACCTGAGATTTTCTGCGCACGGCTGACTAAAGTAGCGTAACTACCCCTCTGCTAGCCCTGGTTCACACTGCCCACCTGAACAGAATGTAACAGCTACAGTGCTGTAAGGTGTTTACACAAACATTGAATCAGCTGCTGCAGAGCTGCTGCTGCCAGGACTATCTTTCTATACTTAGTTTGCCTTTGATAAATACAATATAATAAAATCCTTGTTAACATATGAATGGACTCGGCCTATAGAAATGCCAAAGAGCTTTTAATCTGAAATGGGGTGTTGAGTTTAAAAAAAATATATATATACTTTTGTTCCATGTATGTGGCATATTCTACAGATGTAGACATTGAAACTATGGTGAAAGGTGTATATGTTGATATGACTATATATAACAAACGATTTTCACTGTCCATTTTTGCTGGGAATGGCGCGCGGTTTGTGAAAAAAAAAAGAGGCAACTTTATGAACTATCTCTGTTACAAACATTTGTGGCAGGGGCATCAAACTAACAGTATGTTAGCCTAAGTTAAATTGGGGTTGGCCAAGTAACATTTCAAAATATGATCCGAATATATTTTCTAGCGTTCTATCTATGAATGTGTCAGTCTGTGTTTGTCAGTTTGGCGAATACCCAGGATGTTGCTTGCTCGCACCTATGGACTGCGTATGGAACACGAGCTTGAGCAACAGGATGCTGACCAGTTCACTTAATATCCATAGTATTCAACCCCAGGTGCTTTGTCAGTAGTGAGTGATTACATTGCAGACTTAATCTCTGTCTATAATTGATAGTGGCAGCTGAAGAGTGGAAGGAAAAGAGGGAGAGACACGCAACAAAAGGGGCACAGGTAGGAGTCAAACCACTGCTGCAGCATGAACATTGGGCCAGCTCTACTAGGTGAGCTATCTGGGTGCCAAGAAAAACATTTTGTCAAATGATGTGAATGCTGAGATACAAAATATACTAATAATGGATAATGTCCTTATTTCTGTAATAATGTATCTTTTTTTGCTGTCCACGCCTTCATTTACTTTTCATACAATGTTACTGACTGACCTACTTTGCTATTGCTAACCTCTCCAAATTCACCAAAGAGTCCTATTTTCAATGCCCCCCTTCCCCTTTGTCCTCCCGACTCCCCATTTATGCAACACAAGTACTCAATAAATTCACTAGAACTTTGTAAACTTGATTCATTGACCTTAATTATTGCTTTAATTGTTAATTTGGCTGCTGAACTTAAAAAAAAAAAAAAAAAAAGACAGGAGTAGTGACCACTGCGGTGGGTAATGGTAATGGGTTACGGTGGTATAAGGCCTCCCTATAAAATGCACCGACTTCACCGATACCAAATCTCCCTGGAAAATAAGTAAGTTAAGTTGGCAGCCCTGCATCTGCTTACATTAGGGAACCTTAATGTTACAACCAATAGGTTTTAGTCCCACAAGTTGATTCAGACTGTAAGCAATCTCCCGGCCATTAGAAATTAGCTAGCATTAGTTAGCTTTCAAGCTAATAACAATTAATAATTTGCTCTTATTGCATTCGAGCAGCAATACCTGCGTCTGGTTGTGGTTAGTGAATTACACTGAATATGTAACCAACAACGTTTTCGATAGTTAAACGTACCACAGTGTGCCTTAGATAGTTAGCCATGTCCATATTTTCAATTGGGAAATAACAAACAAATTTAGCCCCACAGTTACACAGTAAAGGAGGCTGACCTAGCTTTGCTATGTTGTGTTGATGATGGCCATACTGAACCACTTCCATTTACAGCTTACAGCAAACAAATTCGCAAACTGTGGTAAGTAGTCACGAAACAAAACTTTGAGGAGTAACGTTAAATATAGTATATGTGGTGATCTGAAGTAGTCTTCAGCTGATAAAACAGGTAATTTCTCTGACAATATAGTTAAGATAGCTAAACAGTGTCTGCAGGTAGCTGACTGCCCGCATAATAAATACAAACAACAGGCATTTTACTCACATTTATAACGTAATACTTGTAGGTGTAAATTAAATCCAAAGAATGTAGAGCATCGGCTTCGTGGGTAAAAACATATTTCTGTGAGAAAACCTGGACTGGCGTTGCGTCTGACCGTCTGCCTGTATTTCTGGTTTAAGCATACCATTAAAACTGCACTGGGACCAACAACCAATGGCTTTTGATTTAATCGTGACTGACGTCTTTCTAACCAATCCTCAGTGTCAACCTTCTTCTTCTTCTTCTTCTTCTTCTTCTTCTTCTTCTTCTTCTTCTTCTTCTTCTTCTTCTTCTTCTTTTCTGGCGGGCTATGGGCTACAGCGTCAACTGTACACTCCAATACTATCCAGCTGCAGCCCGGAGCAGAAGCCCTGACGTGACACAAGCCCCTGGCATGACGGAAGTGACGTAGCATTACGTAGCATACCGGAAGTTTTTTCAAATTAAAATTAAAAACACTACTTCCCATTATGATAAATCGTTTAGTAAAACACATTCTCTGGTAAAACTGACAATAATAATTTCAACGTGGTCTTTAGGCTACCATTACTTCCAACATCTTAATCTTTCCTGTGTTCCTGTAGTTTATGTACAGAGACGGATATTATAGCCTACACGTTTTCCTTTTATTACATAAATGTAACCAATAACAAAAAAGTGTGTTCATTAGATCAGGTTTAGCCTACTTTTTAAAAGATCCAGAGGATCATCAAGGGAACTGCACATCAGAGAATCAAATGAAGGAATTTTGTGTTAAATAAATTTACCCACAAGACATTGACCAATCAGAAAATGTAAGTCTAATTTCTCATGAAAATCCAGATTTATAGGGGAAAAAGTCACAAAAGGACCTCCGTGCCCATGTATATCATTTCTATATAAAAAAAAGATAATATAAATAACAAAAGAACCAATTGTTTGGTCTATACTATAAAACCCTCACTCACTCAGTTGGATATGTCATTTCTCACAAAAATCCACATGCTGTGTAAGAACTGATCCCTCTGCAGAAGAAAAATAAAACTATTTGAGACCAGAACTGCTCATCTTTATTAAATATCTATCCTTAATGGTACAGTAAGAACTTGCATTTAGCAACAACAACAACAACAACAAAAATGTACAATCTTTTTTCAGAAATGTTTCTGATTGGAGGGCTTTTCTCATTTTTATTTCAAAGTCCTGAAGCCTTTTGGTGGCCTCTGCCCTCAGATTTTTCTGGAGGCAGATTTGAAAGAGGTCCAACTCACTGTCAAAAGGAAGAAAATAGAGTCAATAAACCAATAGTATATTCAATTACTATACACTTCATTATATATGAAAACATCTATGTTTAATATCGTCAAACCTCTCTTGTCTTTATCTTTTATTGAAGCATTTTTTATTAGATAGTACAAGGGTTAAAGTGAAATCCGCCGAGGCTGGCTTGTCTTTTCATCATTGTGGTGCTCGGGGTTTTCATTAGCGCTGGCAATTACAATAAGCCTTTAGCGGCCGACAAACACTTTCCAACTTGGCCGGGGGATTTACGAGGCAAATGGATAGCACCATTACACCAAACCCGCGTGGACCACCAAAACCAATGAAACACGTCAACTCAGAGTAGGTGGTATTTTGACAATTAAAATGCAGCAGAGATTGTAGCCGATTCCGTGGTCTGTCCAGGGACCATGGTCTCTGGCACGGACCAGTGGTCACTACCACTAGGTGCGCTAAAGACACTGGTCGCGACCAGTGGCACAGTGGTCATCATGACCAGCTTCTTACTGGCACATACCAACGGACCAGCTGCTCCCTGGCACAAAGGGCACTAAAATTACTGGTCCTGACCACCTCTCCTTTTTTGTAATACAACTTTTCCCTTTTCTCACTGTGTTAGCAGAATAGAAATCATAATAATAATGATAAAATTATTAGTGGATCAGGACCACTTAGCCTAACTCTTTTTTGAAGAGAATTGAAGATTAATTCTTCACAAAAAAATATTAATTACAGTGAGTTTAAAAGTCTTCTGTTAATGTATAATGTAATAAATACTTAATCAGATTAATTGCAGTGTCTTAATTTAAGGTAGTCTCACCACTGTGGACAAAAGCTTGAAAATGAATGATTTCAGATGTAAGACTTCCAGGAAATATCAACTAAGCATGCTCGACCATACAGATTTAAGTAGTTCACAAGCATCTTACTAATGTACAAATATTCATCTTAGGTCACTTAGATTAATATCTAGCTAATTTTCTTTGATGAAATGAAATAATATCAGAAATTATAGCCAACAGGGATGACTTTGAACAAAGGTAATGATTGGAACGAAAGGCACCACGCACACTTCACGCTTAAGGCATACAGTTAAAACTCAATCAATGCATTTACAGATTTTACACTGGCAGTCTTTGGTAGTGGTACAAACATACATGATTACATAATGATGCCCTTTTTCAAGAGTTAGGCTTGTGAGTAGCCAGGTAATGTGGTAATACACATTATGGAATATATCAAACTACCATCTCTTTTGAAATTAGAAACAATATGCATTTTTAAATAAATGCTCCATCCAAATACTGAGGTTCGTGTGTGTGTATGTGTGTGTGTGTACAAAAACTAAGGTAGTTATGTTATGTGAAGATAAGGCTACTTCCCAACCCCCACACTGAATTTACTTCTACATCTATGCAACTTGACCATGCTTTACTGTTTATCTCAGATAAGAAAGAAAGAAAGAAAGAAAGAAATAGAAAGCATGATGAAGCTCAAGTAAGGTTCCTGATACCAGCCCCACAGGAAAGTAGTGAAGATAAGTGTGGACGTGGGTGTGGTTTACACTTAGCTGCAGGAGGGAGAGAGATGTGGAGATGGATTGTGAGAGCAGTGCCACGTGAGTTGATGGTCTCAGCTGGTGCTCAGCGAGTAATCACTCTTACTTTTCTAAATGCAGTCGTGTGCTGGACCTGAGATGGCTGTGACACACACACACACCAGAGAGGACTGCTGGAGTTAGTCTTTGTGGTGAGTATTTGTGTTGACAGTGTATGCATCTGAAAAAAGAATAAATTTTTGTTGGATAATTGATCTGTTGTGTTCTGGGGGAACCCATGGTTTCAGGAAGACCTGCTACAGTAAGTTATAAAGGTTGTGTGCTTTTGTATAGTAATCACTGAGGCCTGGTCTTCAGAAACCCTCCACCCTGGTGGCATCTATCAGAAATGGGAGAATATTGGAGAAGATGGACCAACTTAACTTGCTGTTCAACCAGCTCTGTGATGACCATGAAACTGGAAAGGAACACAGGAAGAGAATAGAAGCCAAAAGCTGAAGGAGCAGCATTAAAATTTTGGGTTTGACTTTATAAAAGGACTCAAGCTCTTTTACTGGTTTAGTCTTTGCAGGTTTTCATGTGGCTGTTGAATATTGTGTAAAGAAACGCACTTGTGTTTAAGGGTGGGTTAAAAGCTGGGAGAATCACCTCCTTTTCATTTGAATGAATGTCAGACTCATCAACAGAGACCTTTCCTACAGATTTGGGCTTCCATTCTCTGTAACATCCACATGAATCGCAGGACTCAAGGTTTCCCTGCCAAACATTGCCCAAAGCATCGCACTGCCTCCGCCGGCTTACCTTCTTCCCTTTTGTGCATCCTGGTGCAATGTGCTCCCTAGGTAAACGATGGACATGCACCCAATCATCCACAAGATGTAAAAGAGAACGTGATTCATCAGACCAGGCCACCTTCTTCCATCGCTCCGTGGTCCAGTTCTGATGCTCACATGCCCATTATAGGCACTTTCGGTAGTGGACAGGGGTCAGCATGGGCACCCTGACTGGTCTGCAGTTACGTAGCCCCATATGCAACAAACTGCAATGCACTGTGTGTTCTGAAACCTTTTTATCAGAACTAGCAATTTGAGCTACAGTAGCTTGTCTGTTAGATCGGACCACACGGGTCAGCCTTCCTGCCACACGTGCATCAATAAGCCTTGGCTGCCCGTGACCTTGTTGCCGGTTCACCGGTTTTACCTTTCCTGGACAGCTTTTAATAGGTACTGGAGACCGGGAACATTTCCGCAATTTTGGAGATGCTCTGACCCAGTCGTCTAGCCATCACAATTTGGCCCATGTCAAAGTTGCTCACATCCATATCAATTTCTCCTGCTTCTAACACATTAGTTTCCAGCAATAATTCCTTGGCTACATCTGGCCAGTTACATAATACTTATACTCCTCTTCTCACCTCTACAAGGGCATTGAAGTATGTTGCACTTACTAAAGATGACAATGTAGTTAGCTAGCCAGCACTAATTTGTGTGTATTCGTCCTGTGTTCTCCCTCCATCAAAAGAACCACACAATGACACATGACACATGACAAACAGCTTTTTTTATTGAAGAGAGAAAAATTACTGTACAATTTCAAAATAGGAACAAGACCGATAAATAAAGCTTTATTTATTTTTTTAAAATTTACCAACTAAACAAAATCCACAATCAATCAATACTAAAGTTCAAATGTGTACATAAAATATATTTACAAAATTTGTTGCTTTGCCCTTTGTACATAAAATGAGAGGAAAAAAAATCAACTTTTTACCTTCTGTCTTCAGTACAAACATGTCAGAAAGCTCACAGTGCAAAAACTTTAAGGTTGGATGTGAGTTTGTAAAATGTCTTAATGGTGTTAGTTAACAGTGCGGATTGAATGGGAACAATGTGGAGGAGATGACAGCCAGGCCTCCAAGCATGCTCAGTTCTCAGCAAAACTTAAGATTTCAGGTTTCATTTCCTCCTCAAAACAATAAACTATATGTTCAAACATTGTGTTTGTGATTGAGCTTGTTATGTTTTAGGGATCCAACAGCTTCAGATTGTGTATTTAACTGTACAAGGGTAAAACAATTGAGAATGTCCCTGCATTTTATTTCCACTAAATAAAACTGCAGTGAAATGTCTTTTTAGTCAAACCCACTGAAGGACATCATTTTGGGGGATTGTCTCGATCAAGGGGGGGCAGATGATAAATGTAAATTGGTATTTATACTGGGTGCCCAGTTAGCTCAGTTCAATTCAATTCAATTTTATTTGCATAGCGCCAATTCATAACAGAAGTTATCTCAGAACACTTTTCAAATAGAGTAGGTCTAGACCGAACTCTTTAAAACCAGTTGGTGGAGCTGGCGTCCCATGTGCCGAGGCTGAGTCTTTGCTGCAGCGGCCTAGTGTTTGAATCCGACCTGCAGCCCGTTGCTGCGTGTCATCCCCTCTCTCTGCCCCCCTCTCCTGGTCCATCCCCAGGAAAAACTTTAAATTGGTATTTAAACTAATTTCCCTCTTCACAGCATGGCACTAGCTGCTAACAGGTGGCACTACTGCTGTGTTTTACACTAAGAAAACATCACAACCCCAAACCTTTGTACCTTTTGCTTGAAATGTAGTGTTGAAAAATAAAAAGGTTTCTTTTTCAAGAAGGTGAACAGATTTGTACTGTGTGCTTAATTAGTTAATCTTTTAGACAGCTTAAGGTGTTTCATTTACAAATAGCATTACACTATATGTGATCCACCATTTATCTGTAGGAATTTCAAAATATATATTTTTTTATTTTGTAAAAATAACAGAGGTCAAGCATTAAAAACATCCTGATTCAACACATTAAATACATACAAAAAAAGTAATAAATTAATAGGGTTTGTAACAGCTTACATTTCTCTTTAAATTTGGTAATTTGTTTCTGATTCAGATTCATTTCAAAAAATTTTATTGACTGCTCATAAATGGAAGGTTTCATTTATATGTGCTTGGAATCATTAGTTCTGATCAGAAGTTAGTAAAAACAATAACACCTCAATATCATCTCAATATAAATCTAGTAAAGTCTATATTCAATAATATTGAATTCTGACCCAGTCCCACAACAACATAACTACTGCTGCTGTCATGGGTAATGCTTTATTCTACGGTTCTGTCACTTCCACATCATTTTCTTGTCATTTACTAGTTTTCCTACAAGGAACTGTCATTTGATATGAATTATAGTGAACAGATACAGTTTCAACTGGTACACTTTTGCACTAATTAATTAATCAATTAATTTTAATTTGATTAGAATTACTTATATTTCAAGGATTCTCCCTGTAATTAGTACCAAGTCACTGAAAATTTATTATTAATTGAATTAAATTAATTTGTTTAAATTATTAGGAAATGACAGACCAGTAAAATACAACATCACTCTCTCATGTAAAGTGCATTTTTAAAGTTGTTGAAGTTTTTGTATTCCTGATCTTGTTGTGCTTCAGTGACAATTACACTGCCATGACTGTCACATTAAATGACAATTAAAGATTTTAGCTCATACTGAGTTCTATTGTCCATACTGACAACATTAGGATTGAAAACATCTGATTTGAACATGCACTTGGGGACAGGGCCACTGAGTCTTTGCTGAGCATTCTCACTATCGTCTTGTGTCCTGACCATTGACAATGAAACATGCCTGTTTCTATAGATTCAACCATTTTCTCTGCTAGCTGATGTGTCATTGATAGATTTTGTGTGGAAGTCTGTAGCCTTGTTGTGCACACTGACCTCAGCAGAAAATGTTGACAGTAAGAAATAGTAGCCTAAAGGGTTTCTAACTGTTACAAACACTATGTCATGTGGCATCTGTTACTCTCTTATGTCTTATTTGTCAGCTTGACTGATAAAAAACAGATTTAAATTGTAGGGACACAGAAATCACACATTAGATTAACAGTTCATTGAGTTGGTGCCCGGTTAGCTCACCTGGTAGAGCTGGCGACCATGTACCAAATTGCTGCAGTAGCCCAGGGTTCAAATCCGACCTGCGGCCCTTTGCTGCGTGTCATCCCCTCTCTCTCTGCCCCCTTTCCTGTCTACCTTCAGCTGTCACTATCAATTTAAAAAAGGCAATAAAAAAACTGAGGAGTCAACAGCATTCAAAGTTAGCATTCGCAAAAATGGCACTCGCTATTGTTCGATGTAGAAGCTTAGGTTTGTTACAGTTTACAATCTAAAGACTTTAAAGACCATGTCTAACACATGATCTCTGATTGAGAGATGGAAGAAATCAAGAATCTGCTTTCCTCTTGTGTTCCTCACACTGCTTGTTTGATCCTCCTTGGCTTTCAATCACATCTCTAAATGATGAAAGGTTTTAGAGAACATTCTTAGCACATTTGTCAATAAAGTCCTCCTGACTGAATCATCCACTCCACATAACTTCATCTGGTGTCTCTGAGAGGTCTTTACCTTTGTTTACCTGGGACACAAGCAGGTAAAGTCAGACTGTCAGCCTGTGAACCCAGCTGGATTCTCTCTATGATGGTCTGACAAGAAGGCAGAGACAGTGTCCAGAGGCCAGACTGTCAGCAAAGACACATTTTATTCCCAAATATAGAGTTAATGAACAATGTGGGTCCTGTTTGCTGCACTGTCCAGTTGTCTGGTTAGAATTTCAAGTGCAGGTCCTCAGCAGAAGAAGATGTCTCCATCATTCTGATGATCCAACATCACTGTACTATCTAAAGGGACATTAAGACACAAGTTATTATAAATATAAATAGTCAATAAATACTCTGGCACACTGTTAAACTGTGAATTATTGGTTTTACACATATTGTACAGTTGTTAGTCAGTGAGCTAGAGGTGCCGGTAGGAGGATTTTGTTACCTTTGGGCAGAGCCAGGCAAGCTGTTCCCCCGTTACCAGTCTAAATGCTAGGATAGGCTAAGGATCTCCTGGTTGTAGCTTCATACTTACTGTACAGACATGAGAGTCAGCAGTAAGGAAAAGAAGCTCTAATTAACCTTTAGTGTGAAAGGGCGAATGTGGCATGTAGTGTAAAGGCGCTTTGAGTGGTCGGAAGGCTAGAAAGGCGCTATATAAGTGCAGGGCCATTTACCATTTACCATTTCTTCATTGCGTAGTATTTTCAATGGCATCCATGTTGTCAAACAGACTTTAAGAAGCAAAGACATTCTTCCCCTAATCTACAGATAAATTACAGGTGAATAAACTGTAAACTGCTAATGTCAGGATAAACTTTGTTCATTGTACCTTTCTGTGTCTGCTCCCCCCCCTTTCCGGTCTTCTTCTTTTTGTCTTTCTTCTCTTTGGATTTAGCCAGCTGAAGTAGTCTGGTGGGTAGCTGGGACTCCTTCTCTGCTCCCTGAGGCTTAGAGGAGGACGAGGAGGAGAAGGGGTTAAAGTTTTTGCCCATCCTCTTGGATCCAATGCGGAGGAAAGGTTCTTTGGTTGGGGCAGAGGATGAGAGCTCCACCTAGAAACATCCAACAAAAGGGGAATTCTTTTAGTTGTAGTAGGCAGCCTGCTAAACAACAACAAACACACTTATTTGTTTTTCCTTTTTTGAATAATTTTCTTATGAGGACTTTATCTGTACCTCTTTTGGCTGTTCTGCTGCTTCTTTTGAATCCAGATCCAAAGACCCAGAGCTGTGGAATCTTATGGATTCTTCAGAGGTGGTGGAGGGAGTCCGCTGGTACCTCTGAAGCTGCACCGACTGTAAATAATGCATAGAGAAATGAGAATATATACAATATG
This sequence comes from Dicentrarchus labrax, assembly GCF_905237075.1. Classification (NCBI taxonomy): domain Eukaryota; kingdom Metazoa; phylum Chordata; class Actinopteri; family Moronidae; genus Dicentrarchus; species Dicentrarchus labrax. The sequence continues at coordinate 25,406,672 of NW_026136720.1, forward strand.
ATGACAGGTAAAAGAGTACTACCAAGGTTTTTTTGCAACGCTGCAAACACTGGAATGATGCAAAACCAAAAACACACAGACACATAAAACGCAGCAACAGAAAAATGCTGCAATCAAAGAAACGAAGCAGAAGCAAAAACTTACAAACCCACAAAACAAATGCCAAAGAAAAATGCTGCAAATACCAAAAACACACAAAACCCCAAAACAACTGCAAGAGACACACTGCAAATTCGCTCCACAAAACGGAAGTGCGCCAGGCCACTAGGTGGACCCGACCTGAGGGATGGACCAGTCCCGTGGGACCAAACCCGAAAGACATAAGAAGAAGAAGAAGAAGAAGAAGAAGAAGAAGAAGAAGAAGAAGAAGAAGAAGAAGAAGAAAGTTGGCTAAGTTTTGGAGTGGAGAGTAAAAAGGTACGTTTTCCTTTGTCTTTTTTAAACACTTGGCCGTAATCTTTTATAGTATTATAATATTCTTCTTCTTCATGTCTTTTGGGTCTGGGCACAAGATAGCATCTCATGAGCACTAGATACTATCTCGTGTGCACTAGATACTTATCTCGTGTGCACAAGATACTTATCTCGTGCTCACTAGATACTATCTAGTGCTCACTAGATACAGGCGCAGCCTTAAGCAAGACACATGGCTAATTTTAATATTCAAATGAGCCATGTGTTGATTAGCCACAACACCCCTGCACAGTTGCTTTCACCAGGCTGACAATCAAGCTTCGGTTGTTGGTTGTACAAATATGGACTTTTATTGTTGAATTTCTCCAAATTGGTGCAGTAAAAATGCTTGATATTAAGTATGTTTTTATTCAACATGGTCACATGAAACACTTTAATGTAACATTTTATTTTAAATGTAGGTTTGAATTATAGCTTACTGTTCTTAATACCTTTATTTTGAAAACGGAAGTGAATACGCTGTTTCTCCGTTTCTCTAGAAGAGTACCTCTGTTTACTGAATGCACTCTACAGCCTTACCCAAATAATTATGGGCAGTCTAACAATATCAGCTTTCTTTTCCTATTAGGCTGTCCGGCTGTAAAAAGGGTCACGAATGATATCTGTATCCATGTCAAGATATGATTCATCATTTTGCAAAGTGTTTTGCGGTCCTATTAATTTGAAATGAATTCTATCAATCCATGTTTACAAGTTACAATCTGACAAATCAATTAATCAATCAATCTGTAACTATTACTCGTAGCATTGTAGATACTTAAGGGTAAACTAAGGTCTATTACAATTTTAGGGCTATTTTTGTATCTGTGGCTATCAGTATAAATAGCATTGTATTCCACACAAGGATAGCAGGCACCTGAGATCACAGATCACTAAAAAAAACACACATTAAAGTTAAAACTGAACATTGAGCTGGATTCCCAAGATCACAAATCCATCTTGCCAGGGTTCAAGCAATGCACTTGCTATGCGGAAGAACCAGCATCCTTTGAGAAACTACTGGCAGCTACGGACGTGGCTTAAAGGTCCAGTGGATAACATTTAAGAAGAGGATCTATTGGCAGAAATGTGTGACGTGTGCATTGAATAGAAGGCACGAAAAAGAAGCCAGTATATGTTTTTTGTGTTGGATTCATAAATGAATAACAAAAATAATGGTTTTCTAGATTGAATTTAAAAAGAACAAATGATTCATGGACTTTGGTGGACCAGAGGAGAGGAGCTGTACCTTGGCTTTGATTACAGAAATAGGCTCATTTTGAGCCCAGTTTAGCTTCATTAGCCTGCCCGCATCATAAATGGACTCTGACCTCATCTCTCTTCATAGCCTCCAGTCTCTCTGTGTCTCTCCTCAGAGCCTCCTTGTCTCTCTCCAGCCTCCTCTGAGCCTCCCTCAGCCTTTCCAGGTCTCTCTGGTACTCCTCTTTCTTCCTCTGCAGGGTCTCTCTCTCCTCCATCAGCTCCTGACCTCTCCTCCTGGTCTCCTCCTCCTCAACCCTTAGCCTCTCCTCCCGCTCTGCCAGTCCTTTCTCTTTCAACTCCCATACCTTCTCTCTCCTTCTCTTTTCTTCCTGGTGTGCAGCCTGCTGTTTCTGAAACAAACCACAAAAGGTATGTAGATGTTATAATGAGTGAAGTCTGGGGTTTGGGCGTGGAAAATTTTATTAAATTGATTAAAATAAATGTAAAGTACAGATAATCCTAAAGATAAATATATTGCAAATCTAATTTCACTGCAGCCATGATTCATTATGTGAAAAGGAAGCAGCAGTGAAAGTAAACCTGCAGGCTGGCTGCCTCCTGTCGCTGTCTCTCCAGACTCCTGTGTTTCTCCTGCTCGATGAGGGAGGAGGGGCGGGAGGAAGAAGAGGAAGAAAGTGAGGTAGAGGACGAATGTCTGGAAGAGTTTGCGGTGAGCCGGTCGCTCAGGGCCTGCCGCTGGTCCTCGATGAACGAGTCCTGCTGGACCACCACAGCCTAGAGGCAGGAGAAGATGGTTTTATAACAAAAGTGAAAGTTAAATACAGACATCGTTTTACTGTAGAGGAACTGTACGTGTGTTTCTGGCACCTGCAGTGAAATCAGCAGGTCGTGAAGATTTGTCACACTGTTTTGGACCTGCTGGAGAAACGCAGCATTAAATAACATTTTCAGTAATAACAGTTAAAACTATTTTAAGACCCAGAAACTACTTGATGTAGGCATGATATGATATCACAGTCAGATCTTATGAAAGAAAGGTATTTTAGTCCATTTCTCCAAAGAATTATACCAACAACTGTGTTCATCTCTACTTTCATTCTCACATAATATTAATTTACAGATTTGTACTCATGTGACAATGCCTGCTGGGTAATGAATGTCAAACACTGGACACAGTAGATCAAAATCATAAAACTTAACTGTAGCAACGCTAAAAATTGCAGCATAGTCATTTAAGATTATAAAGACAGTTACAGTGGAAAAGTCAGACAGTAAGGGCCAACCAACATAAAAGACTCCAGATGGTAGATTGGAATTAAACAAAGAAATAACACCACACTTTTCAGTATAATGTTCAAAGAATAATATATTTCTTTAATGAGGATTTGTATTTTTGTAATTGGGAAAATATGTTTATTTTTTTTTGTAATTTGGGTCAACAAGCCTTCAGTTTTTGGCTAGATACCTGAAATAGGGTCTGTGGTTAACACAAGCTTAAAAGATTTCATTGAAGATGTCATTGGATACCCCACCTGGGAATGTTGAAGCTTTTATGTGTCTTAGAAAAGGTGGTTGCTAACAAGTGGCTAAATGAGACTACATAGGTTGTCGGTGATGTTAAAACACAGAGCACTATCTACTCACTAGTCCCCCTTTGCAGTCTGTGTATTGCGTTTATACTCGCACTCTTGCAAACTATTGTAACTCAAACTTTAGACCTAACAAGGAAGTTTAGTGGTGGTGACTCAATTAACTATGCAGTGACTGTTATAAACAGGGCAGTGGGTTGGGCAGGGCTGTAACAAGAAGCCCACATACTTACCTCACTGTTTCTTTTCAGCAGCATCTGAAGGCTGGAAGTGGCTCCCTGAGGGGCGCGCACACACACACACACACACACACACACACACACACAAAATGATACATTGTTGTGTCATCTTTGTCTGCTGCTGGCCCTTTCAGTGGTATTAGCAATGACATCTGTGCTGGAAGCATTGACAGTATGGCTGGAAGCTGCACTTCTTCTCACGGTCATTAGATAGGGGCTGTAAGAAAACTTCCAACATCCTCTTTATTACATTTCTACTAGTGAGTGGAATTAGGAACATGAGTTGATTTTAACTATTTGAAAGGGATTTCCAAACCAGCAAACTGCTAATAAGAAAATTCTAACATGCTCACAATAGCAATGTTACCACGCTGATGTTTAGCAGGTAAAATGTTTATGATGGTAGATGTATGTATGATGTAGAGATAGATACTGACACAGAATAACTGAACAGTGTGACCTCATGAATGTCTGAACTTTGCAAATGTCATGTCAATCCCTTCAATATAGTCTACTGTAAACTCCTATGGCCTATATGAAACCGAGCATGAACTTTTAGAATTTGAATGTCATCTATAGGCTTAGCAGTTGTGATTAATTTTGGTTGCTAAGAGTTGCACGCTGGGCAATTAAAGTAATTAGAATTAGCTAACTAATTGCAAAAAACAGAAAATTCCCCCCTAAAAAACCTGCGATACGTTTCACCAACATGTATAAAAATTGCTTTAAAATTGTCATACTCCTAGCGCCACCTACTGGCAATAGAAAGTTGTTATATACTTTGACATGCTCCTCCTGTTGACCAGATCCAGCTTGAAAGACCCTTAAGACCTTGAAGCGTGTGAGTTTTCATTGAATGGTATTCCCATAGAGATGTGTCAAAATGTTGATGTGTCGCCATTAAATGATGATCAATCCCAGTCTGAACACACTGACATACTAATATATTCTTCAGTCATAGTCACAGTGCTACCATCTGGCAATAGGAAGTAAGCCTTGTGTGACAACCATCTTTGGCAGGTTGTCGGTTCAATCCCCGACTCCTCCCGCCTTTTTATTACCTTTATTTGATAGGGACAGATGAAGATAGACAGGAAAGGGGGGTAGAGAGAGTGGGGATGACACGCAGCAAAGGGCCGCAGGTCGTATTCGAACCATGGGCCGCTGCAGCAGGGACTCAGCCTCAGTACATGGGTCGCCAGCTCTACAGACTGAGCTGACCGGACACCCTGTCGAAGTATCCTTGAGCAAGATACTGAATGCTTTACATCGGTGTGTGAATGTGTATGAATGAGTTAGTTTCTGTTAGATGGACTGCCATCACTTTGTTAATGTGTATGAAAGGGCAAATGTGGCACGTAGCTAATATTACTGATATTATAATTATTATTATTATTATTAAGATTATTATAAATGTAATTATTATTATTAATGTCCATCGTCCCCCATCGTTGTGGCTGTTGTCGTCATCATCATCAGTCATTTCTATTATAATTATAATTATTATAGTTATAGTTGTTTATCAGGTACACTGAGATAGATTTTTCAAAAGAGATCTGGGAACAAAATGCATTCATAAATAATGCATTGTGGATACACAAAAACAAACACACACGCACGCACACCTTCTTCAACACACTGTCTGACTCAGTCCTTCGGAGGTCCAGTGATTCATCTCCCTCTTCCTTCTCTCCATCTGAGGATAGAGAACAAAAGAGGAGTTTTTATCACAGCAGGTAATCATCAGCTAACATATGGGATAAACCTGCTGCCATATTGTCAAGATAAAATCATTCCTCAAAGGAAAATTATATCCCTGTGCATGCCTGTATGTGTCTTACTCTTGCTGCTGTTCATCTGATGACTGTCAAAGCCTCCAAAAGTCTCAGCTCTCCTGGGCAGAGAGACTGGTCCCACACTGCCCCCTGCCAGGCCAACTGGAACACTGCAACCTGCTCCACCAACACAACTGCTTACCAAAGCATGCAAGGTCTCCACTAAGAAGAGAGAGATGGAAAAAATGATTATACTCATTTGATCTCTTGGACACACAGAGTATGACATAACCTCAAAACCCTGCTTACTTTCCCTCAGGGCATCCTTTATGATTGGCTCCCCCTTTGTGACATCATCAGGTGTGGCCCTGAACAACATCCGCTCCCTGACTGGTGGGTTTATATCATTGAGTGTGGGATTATAGTCACTCAGGTCTCTGAAGATGTGGACCTTCTCCTCCAATAAAGAGATGATTTGTTCATCTTTCCTTCGTAGAAGCTCTGGAGCAAAACACAAATTCATGTATGACTGATAGTGCTGTGTATTGGGAAGAATCTGGCAATACGATATGCATCATTATGATTAAATATATGGCGATACTGTACAATGTAATAGTGTAGGCCAAGTGATATATTGCGATTTAAAAAAAATTCATTTTAGGAAAACTGTCATAGTATAAAAAACATACTCCCATATGCATAAAAATAACACTGAGTAAACAAAGTTAACTTTCTTTATGCAATCAGAAGAGCGGGATCTGCATTTGTAACATATATCATCATAGCACTCAGTTTACATTTACAACACTGCTATCTAGCGGTTGGGGGTTTAACACAAAAATCAATACAGTCATAAATATAAAAAATATACAATATCACAAAAAACATTATGATACTGAAGTGTATCAATATTTTCATATACCATTAAATTAATGCAAGGACAGAACACAATATGATACAATATAGTAAGATCTGTGGGTGTTCACCTCGGATCTCCTTTGCTCTGTTGTCCTGCTGTCTCCTGTCTTCTTCTGTTTCACTAGGAACTCCCTCATCCTCTTCTTTCTCACTGTCAACAAACCCCAAGTAGGATGTTCAAATATTTCCCAAAATTAAGCCGTCTTTGAAAGACACAACTGTTGAACTGTAACATTTAAAGAACTGTTAAATTGCTGCAGTGCATTATGTCAGAGTTGAGTATCTGTTGGGACAATCAGACCACTTTTTCTTTTTTTTCTAACTTTGGGCATCATTCCTATTCTTTAAGATAACATTTTGCTCACTGACTTCATTGACTAGATTTTTGGTTGCAGTGGCCATGGGTTCAACTCCAACCTATGGCTCTTTGCTGTGTGTTGTCCTCTTCTCTCTTCCCCCAGTGAATTTCCCCAGTGTGGGATCAATAAAGTCTATCATATCTTTCCTGTCACCCTTCGTTACTGAGTACAGTTCACTCACAGCAAGTTAACATTTTGTCCTCAAAACTGATGTGTTTGAAAAATGGGCAAGCGTGAGGATTTGAGCGACTTTGACAAGGGTCAAGTTGTGATGGCTTTACGACTGGGTCAGAGCATCTCTAAAATTGCAGCTCTTGTGGGGTGTTCCCGGTCACCAGTGGTCAGTGCCTATCAAAAGTGATCCAAGGAAAGAAAACTGGTGAACCGGCGACAGGCACTCCGGCAGAGGCAGTGTAATGCTTTGGGGTGATGTTTGGTCGGTAAACCTTGGGTCCTGCCATTCATGTGGATGACACATGACACCTATCTAAGCATTGTTGCAGACCATGTGCACTCTTTCATGGAAACAGTATTCCCTGATGGCAGTGACCTCTTTCAGCAGGATAATTCGCTGTGCCACAAAGCAAAAAGGGTTTAGGAATGGTTTGAGGAACACAACAACAAGTTCAATGTATTGACTTGGCCTCAAAATTCCCCAGATCTCAATCCAATCAAGCATCTGTGGGATGTGCTGGACAAACATATCTGATACATGGAGGATAAACGTACAGGACTTAAAGGATCTGCTGCTAACGTGTTGGTATCAGATACCACAGTGCACCTTCAGAGGTCTAGTGGAGTCCATGGCTTGATGGGTCAGGGCTGCTTTGGCTGTAAAAGGGGGTCCTACACATGCATAGTTAGTCACAGTAATAAGAATGAGAACAGAATATATTGTGTGTGTCCTCACATGCAGTGCATGGCGTCCTGTATAATGGCCCTCCATGTGTTGCGCTCCTCCTTACTGCTGGCCAACACCTCCACCATCTCTGGTCTGTCTGTACCAGCTGTGATCAGAAAGAGACCTGCAGGAGACAAAACCTGCATCAGTGTTTTTCCCATGAACAACTGAATGTCTGTATTTACCCAATTCACTGATTGACATAATTGATTGACATATATACACACATATACACATACATCCATATACACACACATACATACACTTACATACAATACGTACATTGTCAGGTTTATTTGTATCATGGGCCACGTTTAGACTCATATGTGACAGATCAGATTTTTTATGACTGTGTGAACAGGACAAACCACATGGAATCTCTTTCTTTTCTGATTTGGGCCACTTTCATATGTTTTTGCAATGTGACTTCAGCATGAACAGTCATCAGAATACATGTAACTTTTACGTCATTCTAGACCTACGGTTGTCATGCGGGGCGCTCCAGGAGCCTGACCTGTTCACACTGGAATCTGATATGGGCCACATTTAAAAAACAGTGAACAGCCAAACAAATCAGATCTGAGCAATAAATTAGAATTGAGTGCTGGTTGAACATAACCATACTGTTTGTCCAACATCCAACATGACCAACTGAGTTGTTTAAAGTCTAAGAAAAGGATGTAACACAGTGTATAAAAAGAAAAGAAAATCACAAAACAAATGCAACATAGGAGAGAAAGAAAATGACTGACCTCGCTCCTCATTAGCCACTTCTCTGACAATCAGATTCTGTAAAGAGATAACTGTAGAGCGCTGGTCCTAAGGACAGAGAGTTCCAAGTCAAACTGAATCTTCATGAAAATATGGATGGACTGAGCATTCACTGTTTATTTAAATTAAAGGTTATACAAACGAGATATAGAACATTAATATAGCAGCAAACAAGTATTTGCTATGTAAATATTTAGTGGAGTCTCCCTAGTTGATCCCTGAGCATTGTTTACTTCCCCGGTCCAGCCGCATGTGCATGTTAGTGTGAGTGTGAGTGATGTTTGCAGCTGTTGCCTTTGAGAATAGCAACTGAAATTACTGTTTTTCTCATCTACTTCTGTGAATTAAGGATTTATTTCTACCGAACCAGAGTTGGCGAATGTTAGGACTGACAAAAATTGTCTTGGTGAGCCAGGGCGGCTGTGGCTCAGCGGTAGAGCGGGTTGTCCAATAATTGGAAGGTTGGCGGTTTGATCCCCTCTCGCTGCATGTCGAAGTGTCCTTGAGTAAGACACTGAACTCCAAATTGCTCCCTATGCATCGGTGTATGAATGTGTATGTATGAATGATTAGTTTCCGTTCCGGTGAGCAGTTGGAACTTGGTGGTGAAAAGACTAGAAAGGCGCTATATGAATACAGTCCATTTACCATTTTATTTTGTGAGTGTTTTATGATCTGGAAGATAAAATTATTTGTTTAGGTCTGAGATGCTGGTGCTCTAGTGTGACATGGAGTCTGAAAGTCGTATACACCATTGTTAGATATAAAAAATGCAACATGCTACTTACCAGTGAGGCAAACACATATTTCTGGTCTTTTTCCTGAAGAAAGACCAGTACGTCAGACAGGAGCATGGCATGGACATCTGCAACACCAAGAAACAAAGATGATAGTAACTTCCTGTCTGCTGTGAGAGGACTGAAGAACAAAACAAGGAAAGCATGTGTTTAAAGTTGCATGAAGACTGGAAACATCTTAAACCTTTGAGTCGTCCAGCCGTGTTTTTCAGCTGCAGCGCTCCATCATGCAATAGCTTCCTCCCTCTGATCAGGTCTTCTTTAGCAAACATCTGACCACTCTTCATCCTCATGATGGACTTGCTATCAGTGCGACTGGAGATCAAATAAAATGTGTTTACTTTTCAGACATGTATCTCTTGTCCACACTGACTACGTTTCAATGCACACTAATTTCATTTTCCACTATTCTAAATATTAGCTTTTCATAAGGGCAAGTCCATAGCCAGGATTTTAGAAATATTGAGGTCTCTTTTGGAGTAGGCAATAAGAGTGTGACTGCAGTAAGGTAGGTTAATTGTTCATTCAAAGCTGCTGCCCTGCAGTGTACCTTTATTACAATTTATAAGCCTATTTTTAGAACATTTTTGTCTCTGAAAAGGATTCTGTGGGCCAAAGTTGTCATGTTATGAAAGCATACAGTTTAATAGTTTGTGAGCTCTCAGCTGTTTGTGAACTGCCTACTGATCTTTTAGAAGCATGTATGTCGGTTACAGCCCCCTCTCCCAAGGAGATGAGGTGCAGAACAATTTAGCCAACTAACATGCAGTACATTCACTGCATTCCTCATATGCGTACCTGCACATATACATGTACACGTGTACTTTGGCAAACTGTAGGAAATGCCATATCTACACGCTATACCTGAATAAAAAAGACACCATTCAGGGAACAGGGAACAACAAACGCCTACTACTAAAGATCTGACCAAATGTATGAATGCATGGCAACAAAGTGCTTGCTCATGGTGGTACTGTTGGGTCTCTGTAATTAATGTTAAAGAGTTCGGTCTAGACCTGCTCTATTTGAAAAGTGTCCTGAGATAACTTCTGTTATGAATTGGCGCTATACAAATAAAATTGAATTGAATTGAATTGAATTTACATACACTCACAATGGGCACATAGGCATTACACATAGGTGACATAGGTGTCGTGCTGGTTGCTTCATTTAGATAAGGTGTTTACATGAATTGACACAGCGTGTGTGTGTAACATACGCTACAAATGATTTAGTGCAACATATGGCACACCTGCCTGTATGTGTAATCTCAAATGTACACTTAAGTCAAATCAACCCACTACACCATAGTCTCAGATAAATAGCTAGGCGTGCGTGCAGTTATGCATTGTGAGTGGAGCTCACGTTTTTGGTGAGCTGCAACAAATGCCTCAATGCCTGGATGCCTAACCTGGAAGTTATTTCAAGAAAGCTCATTAACCATATCTGGAAGTGGGGGTAGAAGTGGAATAGTGGTGAAAACACACTGAGCTTTCTTGATGTAAGTGGTTCTGCGGTGCTGTCCATATTACTGAAAGCAGAGGTGATCAATAAACAGAGACAGACAGACAGACCATCCGACAAACAGACTGTCCTGCTTTTTGTGGTTGTAAACGGAACTTTTAACCGTGATTCAGTTTTGTGCGGTTAAAGAAGAATGAGCACACACTACAGTGCTGTTATGCACAGTTGTGTATTGCGTATAATGAATTAACCTTTATTTTTAAATCACCTGAATATGACAGAAGGCTGCTACAGTGTAATCATACAGACCTCTATATAATACACATAAGTTTGGTCAGTTATTTTCTCTATATTCTGCTTGTTTATGAAGGAGACTATGAGGTACATTAGAATTATAAATAAAATAGCATCTCTCCTGGGCCTGGAGAGAGAGCACAGGTAGCTAAACAGCTGTTTCTACGTGCCTTCCCCTGCTGATTTTGACACCTGAGCTGAAAAAAATAACTAACTCATCACTATCTCATTATCAGCATATATCAGCAGGTCCCTGCAAACTGAGACGGTGCTGTTCTGGTGGGTCAGGGAGAAAGAAAAAGTCATAAAACACATTAAAAAATACAAATGAAAGAGGGAGGGATATTTTCAGAATAAGGGCAAAACCCAGAATATTTTGTGCATGAGAAGTAGTCACTGAGTTACAAAGAAGTGCATTGGTCAAACACATTTGGATTGAGAAAAGGTTCCAGGTGCTTAAATCTGTAAACTTTTGTTCTGCTTGTATATATATATATATATGTATATATTTATTACATATTATATATATATATATATATATATTCATATAATGTGACACAACTGAGAAAGGTTAATTTCCACATTAGGAGAGGATAAATTGGGAAACCATACAATATGCAGCAATTAACAAGAGGAAAGAAATGAGTATAAGGAAATCTATCATATTGCCTGCTCTTCAGTAAATACACTCAACTGCTGTTTCCAAGAACCATAATTAGCTTTGAACCTCAGCTTTTATGATTTTATTTTAGACTCTCTGTGACATATGTGGCCTTTCACCTATTTGTCACAGAGTCACAGAGAGAAAAGAAAACAGTATTAGTATTACTAGCCAGTTCTGTATATTGTACTGCTTTGATGAGTTAAATCCTTCCCATCTGCAAATCTAGAAGCTGATACATACATACATTAAACATAACAAACATTTTTCCCCAGCACAGCTATTATACAGTATGTAGTTTACCTGTAGACCTCCCTCAGTCTCTGTTTCTTCTCCTGCTCATTGACTTTACTGTCCACAGCTGTGATCAGCTCCTTGACACAGCGAAGTGCTTCACAAACACAGCTGTGGTCTTCATCTGAGTCTGTCATAGCAGAGAGGTTACCACATAAAACACTGTTCCTCTTATTTTGTTTCATTATCCCATGTACTGTATGATACTGTGGCGAACAATTCTGTCTCTACTCCATTTATTATATACTTAATTCCGATTAATACATGCATTAGATCAGATTATTAATCGCTGTTTATTGTTAATGAATAAATGGTTTGTAAGGTAACTTAAAAAATTAGACCTTCCCCAACTATTACAGTGACATTATTATTAAAATATTAAATATATGTATATATATAAAAAATCTATTTTGTTCAAGCCTGACTTGAGCCCGAGCTATGACAGCAGTTTTGGGCCCCAACTTGGCCTTAACCCGACGAGTTGGGTCAGGTCCAATCAGGTTGAGAAAGAGTACAAAACTCTATCTCACACACACTATGATGGCAGTTTTTACACTTATTCCAAATAAACAATACAATGTCCACAAGAGAGTGTTGACTGTGGAGATTTTCAGAGACATGTTACAGGTATCTTCACCCTAACCTTTAGTATGCTGGAGTATCCTCTGGATCAGAACAGGATACTTGGTGATCCTTTGAGTAACCAACAAAATGCACTCTGGAATACTGAGCCTCCGCACAATGCTGCTGCTCATTGTCTTCTGCACAAGCACAAAGATACACAAAGGTCAGTTCAGAAGCAAATAACATGCAGATGAACCACAGCACTGCTGAAAATATAGAAATGAGCTGGTGTCAGATGAGTGCTGACCTTGATGAAAGCCTGGAAGCGTTTATCTTTGGCATACAGGTCTTTGTAGAGATTGACAGCTTCATTGTGTCGACTGCAGAACTTCCCATAAACTTTGTTCATACTATCAGCACTGGAGCCTGAAAACTGAAATCAAAAACATTAAAATATGAGGAAGGCAAAATTAAATTGAAGTTGTATTGGAGTTGCCAGATAATAAACCCCTTGACCTTTCTTCTGCCTGAATACTGCTAAGGCCAATGATGCTAATAACAGTTTAAATAAAGTAATTTCACTACTTACTTTTTTTTTGTTTTTTTAAATTGATCCAATCTACAGCAGCATCACCACCTCCCCTGCCTTCTACACCTCCCCACCTCCCCTTACCACTCAGCCCCTGCCTCAGTTTCCCCCTGTTTCCCCCATGGAGCTATCCTACTTTTCATGGTAGGAATGAAGAGCTCCACTTGCACCCTAGATCCTGTACGATCCAATCTTGTCAAGGAATGTCTCTCAGTCATCTCCTCAGTCGTCATAGAAATCATTAACTCCTCCTTCAGCACTAGTTCTGTCCCCAAAACACTCAAACTGGCTGCTGTTACCCCCATCCTCAAAAAAACTAGTCTTAATCCTGACACCATGAGCACTTTCCGGCCCATCTCCAATCTTCCCTTTCTGTCAAAAATACTGGAACATGTTGTTGCCTCCCAACACAAAGCCCACCTCATTTCCAATGACCTGTTTGAACCATTTCACAACACAGCACAGAAACAGCCCTCCTCAAAGTCCCCAACAACCTCCTCCTCTCCTCAGACTTTGGTCACCTCAACATTCTCATCCTTCTGGACCTCACTGCAGCTTTTGACACTATCAACCACACCATTCTTCTCTCCCACCTTGAGTCCTCCCTCAACATCACTGGTGCTGCCCTCTCCTGGCTAAGGTCATATCCCACAAACACACAACAGTTCATCAATATCAATAAACCTTGTCCACTCCTGTCCCAAAGCATCCCTCAGGGTTCAGTGCTTGGCCCCCTCTTGTTCATCCTGTACATTCTCCCCATTGGTAACCTCATACGCCGTCATGGTCTCCGCTTCCACTGTTATGCTGATGACATCCAGCTCTACATCTCCACTAAATCCAAAACCACCATCATGGATGCATGCAACTTCCTCAAACTCAACTGTGACAAATCTGAAATATAAATTCCCAAATCCCTTACCAACAACACAAACAACTTCGGTCTCACCCTTAACAACACCACTCTGTCTCCCTCCTCACACATCCACAACCTCAGAGTTATCATTGACAGCAACCTCTCCTTTGAACACCATGTCAACCAAATCACCAGAACTGCCTTCTTCCACCTGACATTGCGCGCCTCCGCCCTCACTCTCCTCTGCTGCTGAGACCCTCATCCACACTTTCATCACATCCAAAATAGACTATTGTAACAACATATGCAGCTCACCTGTACCCACATTACCCCTGTCCTACAGAACCTCCACTGGCTCCCTGTCTAACACGGATCCAATATTAAGTCCTTCTCCTAACTCACAAAGCCTTCCACAACCAGGCCCCCTCCTACCTCATAGACCTGCTCTATCGCCACAGTCCTTGCAGAGGCCTCCGCTCTTCTGATGCCAACCGCCTGTCTCCACCACTGAGGACCAAGCATCGTACCTGGGGTGACAGAGCCTTCTCCATTGCTGCCCCCTCCCTCTGGAACTCTCTCCACAAACAAATCCAAGACTATACTGATCCATCCACCTTCAAATCACTGACCAAAACCCACCTTTTCAGAACAGCTTTTAATGTTGATGATTCTTTGTTGAGTGTTATAGATATATATGTATATATATACACAAATATATATGTATATATATACACATATATATACACACATATATATGTATATATATATACACACACATATATATATATATATATGTTTTTAGTGTGTTGTATTAATTACCTTATGTGAAGTGTCCTAGAAAAGCGCTCTATAAATATAATTTATTATTATTATTATTATTACTTAACTCTCTAACTACTTTAATCATATTGTATATATCTCTGTGGATTTTTTCAACAGTAAAGTCACCCAAAAAGCACAACCATCGATTCCGTTTTTACAACAGCAGGTGAGTTGTTGAAACGATCGAAAACAGCCTGGTAACGGATGACATCAGGACTTTACCTGGTTTACCTAGAGTGTCTGTCCCTGTGTGTGTTTCTCTGCAGAGCAGTGTGACAGGTGTTTTGTTTTGTTTTGTTTTGTTTTTTGGGGAGGAGACTGTGGCGACAGGGGAAATTAGACCATTGGTGCCATTATCTAAGTAATTAATGGGAAACCCCCATGTATTATTGTTAACCCATTACTGAAAAATCCCACTTATTTTTTTGTGCTAGAGGTGGAAACACAAAATCTGCTGTGGAAATTGCCAAGACACATGACAAAATAAAAAAGAGCAAATCAAGTCAAGTATCATATTAAATAATATTTACATTGGATCAAAGCACATATTATTGAAATTGAACGACAACCAAGTGAAATGCATAACAATAACAGCACAGAACAACTTTACAATGAACCCAAGTTTGTGTCAAATAAATGATTTGGATGAATTTTGAGCTGATATGTTTCTGAATTTTTTATACAATTCTCCGTCTGTATTTTGTATTTTCTTAATTCCTAACAATCATACAAATGCACTGGTCTTCTCCCTGACACTTGGCCATTATTCTATTAGTTTTTTGGTTGTTTAACCTTTTCTAATGCAAGACAAGTTGGTTAAGCAGAGAGTGAATGATCTGTCAATACAGCTTGTGCTCAGATTTTTAAAAAGTTTATATTTTAGAACTTCCGGTTATGGCGGCTTGCTGAGTAGAGGCGTGTAAGACTGCTTCGCTACTCGACCCTTCAAATCCTTTCTAAAAGCTTCATTCTATGCGTCATTCAGCCCAACTGCAACATCAAGGCTCAAGAAAATACCGATGAAACTAAGGAAGACAAATCACGGCTGGACACAACCAACCGACCTGACTAATTTCACAACTTCAACTGCCAAGGCCAAGCTCACTGCTAACAACGAGACCATGGAAGTTAGCGTTAGCGCTGCCCCCGATGCTAGCTCTGGCCCCGAGTAACAGCCGGAGGGAGACACTACTACTGCCAGGGAAGAGTCCGGTACCTCTTTGACAACAATACTGGCAGCTATTAAAACCATGAAGTCTGAGGTCTCGTCCAAATTCGATAACATCATGTCTGCGATTGAAAATGTAAGGAGAGACATTACAGACTGCTCGGAAGAGAATCTCAACAACAGAGGACGATGTGACTGCACTCCAAGATAAGGTGAAAAATCTAGAGGGGAAAAATAAAGACTTGGAAGAGAAACTGCTTGACCTGGAAACTCGTTCACGTCGCTCCAATGTACGGCTGGCTAATCTGCCTGAGGGCGCAGAAGGTGAAGACACCTGTGGATTCCTGGAGAGCTGGATACCGGAGGCGCTGGAGCTAGCACCGCTCCGGGGGAAAATTACGGTGGAAAGAGCACACAGGCTTGGACCAAGAAGACAACATAACACGGGCTCCACACCCAGAACCCTCATAATGAAATTTCTGAATTACAAAGACAAAGAAGCGGTGATGAGAGCGGCGCGGGCGAAAAGGCAGGTCCTCTACAAGAATCAGCCGGTGAGGTTCTACCAAGACATGATGGCGGAGACGCACAAGAAGCCAAAAGAGTTAGAGGAGGTGAGGTGACAACTCCGTTCACTGGGGCTCCGGTACGGTACGATCCCTCCTGCCCGGCGTATTGTAACCTACAAGGAGCGCTCACACATCTTCAACAGCGCCGACGAAGCCGAACGGTTCGTTAAAAAGATCCAGTCGGATAATCATCCGGACGGAGGTATTGATGAACAGATGACACCGTCGGAAACGTAATCTAAAACTACTGATGGAACATTGTTCTGATATTTTGATACAATGTAGACGGGAGTGGAGAGTACAGTGAAAGTTAGTTAAGTTGTTACACTGAGTTCTGATCGCTCTCCATCCCCGGTCTATGATAAGGAACAATTCTTTGGTTTAATATGC
Source organism: Dicentrarchus labrax (assembly GCF_905237075.1). Lineage (NCBI taxonomy): Eukaryota > Metazoa > Chordata > Actinopteri > Moronidae > Dicentrarchus > Dicentrarchus labrax. The sequence goes on from NW_026136720.1 coordinate 25,423,369, forward strand.
ACTGTTTAATTAAGCAAATGTGGAAGCGTTTTTCATTGCTGGGTTGCTTTAAAAGAATTTTCTGAATCGCAGTAGCAGAGTAGTTACGCTTATTCTGTTGGTTGTTTTTATTTTTGATTCTTACATCAGCATAGCTATACTGATCCTCACGCTGTGTGGACCAGCTTTTTGCTATCTGGAGGTCCAATATATGAAGGTGGGGAACACCTGACGGGGTAATATCCAGGTGGATTAATGATGGCCGAGGGGAATAATTTTGTTTTTTGTTCTTTCTCTTCTTTGTTTAGTCTGAAATTACTGAAAGTGTTGATTCAAAACATTTGGTCCATATGTCTGTTGATCTTAAGATTAGAATTACATCCTAGAACTGCAGAGGGTTACAAAAAACAAAAAAGGTCAAGCAAGTTATGAACAGGATTAAAACATTACAGTCTAATATAGTATCCCTTCAAGAAACCCACCTAACACATGAGGATGAGCTTTAAGTGCTGTAGAGGGAATTATAACACTCCACCCTGGACATAACTGAATATAAATGTATCACAACATGGTTGAGCATAAATATAGTATACACACAAACACTGGCCCAGAGTAGGTGGTGTTTTAATCACTGCAGCTACTTTTCTTCATCTTACTCACCTGGTTGACAAGGACATCCCCGATGCTACAGATGAGGAAGCTGTTATTGTTCTGTCCCTCAGATGATGAAGCTCTTTTTCTTTCCAGGAGTAGGGTGAGGAAATGTGTGTGCATGTCCAACAGATTGTCCAAAACAGGGAAAATCTACAGGGAATCATCGATAGACTTGCCTTTAATGTGTCAATTCAATGTTTTTGTTTCTAATATTGCATTTATGCACAACTGTAGGTGAAACAGCACATGCATCACCTTGTCCAGAGTGTGAGTGTCAAGCTGCAGCTCCTTCTGTAGGCCTTTATAGTATACTTCAGACATGATCTTCAGTGTCCTCACATGGTGGAACTCTGTCTGGTACAACTCTGAGTAGAGAAAAGACTCTTATCGCCATATGTAGGAACATGACAGGAGCATTTACACCTAAAATTTATCTTCCTCCCAAAATTAGTATGTATGGATGTCCTGATCAAGGTTTTTTAGCCTGGATCCAATTTGAGTCGTTTAATATTGAGTATTGGCTGATACTGAGTCTTGATCTGATACGTGTATATTGTTTTAGATAAAACAGGTGCACAGTGCACACTTCAAGTACATTAAAATTAGTTAAATTAATCCAATATATATGCTTGACAATTGAATAGCTACGGAAGGGTATTGCATTCACTTGTTTTTCTGAATTAATTCATTATGTCATAATTATGAGAGACTTTCACGGCAAAAAAAACAGTTGACATCAGTCGACAAGATTAGGCACTGTACATGGGCACGGACCTCACCAACCTCCCTTCCTCCCTCCGGTTCCTCAGCGGAGCCTAGATACAAGAATTGGGTTAGGCTCAGGGGTGCTGAAAGGGTGCTGGAGGTATCTCGTTTTTTGCATGGAAAATATCTCAGAATTATGACATAAGTCATTATTTCAGACAAAGACAGCATTTTTTTTCAAGTGAATACAATATGCTTCTGTAAAATAGCTCTGCAATGCATCAAGAAAAAAATACCTGCATCAAAGCTGTGGCTTAATGTTTTTATAAAACATGTTTACATAATAAAGTATCAAATAACAAACTTTCTATAATCTTTTTGGTTTTGTCCTTGTTTCTCTCTCCAGTCTTTGGTGCTTCAGTGCAGCCTCTGCCTAAGTTAACTGAATGAACTGTAACCTATTCTGATAAGTATATCTTTTGCGTGAATTACATTAATTAATTACTCTCATTGGCTATTTGTTTGCAGGATTTTTGTTGCACTTGCAGTGGCTTGTTGAGTGTGATTGTGTCAGATCTCTACTGCTACTCTCCTCTGAGCAGAAGCAGCCCCTCCCGCGGTGAAACTCCACAGCAGACGGGGCTGCCATTGCACTCACACGAATGCAGCTCAACAGAGTTGAGGAAAGAGACAGTGGAGAGTCAACGATGGCTGCACCATGCACCAATGCAGCCCGGGTAAAAGCAGCCAATACTGATACCAATCAGTTAAAAAATGCCTTGATAGGCGCAGATACCGATATATTTTACCATAGATGACGTCTTGTCTCTTGATTTCATCTTTCTTCAATGCTTTCAAGAACTTCTTATCCACCGTGCCGCTCCAAGAATCAGCTTCCAGATCTTTAACATCAAACTCAAACTCTCCCATCAGCTGACTGTCCATCATCTCAGTACCTACACACACACACACACACACACACACACACACACACACACACACACACACACACACACACACACACACACACAATTAGGAGGGAACATCTGCTTCCACATAAAAGACAACTTTCTGTTGATCAGCTTTGTCTGACACACAATGAAATATGCTTTCTCCAGTTTTTCTGTGTGTTCACAGTTTGTGTGTGTGTGTTGATGGTACCTTCATCAGTGAGTGACTCAGTCGAAGCATTAACTTTGGTCCCTTGATGGAGAGAGTCGGTGGACTGGGACAGAAACTTTAAGCCTCTCAGTGGAACATCGTCTAACCTAAAAGGAAAAAATTAACATGGAAGAGTTTACATAGGTCCACTTACTACAAACATCAATAACAACCTTTAATTGTACAGGCAGCTTTCAACACAAAGAGCGGAAGAAAAAAGGGTTTTCTGCAAGTTTGGCAGGTTAAATTTAAGACTAAAAAGTCTTAAATTTAACCATTATGAATCCAATTTAAGACCTATTTTACGTCCATAATGGCAAAAAAAGTACAAAGGATATGACGGAAAAACAATATTGGTGACATGTCTAATATTCTGGAGAAAGTAGTCGCCAAAGAGTTGTGTGACTTTCTACATAACAATAGTTTATTTGAGGATTTTCAGTCAGGATTTAGAGTTCATCATAGCACAGAGACAGCTCTGGTTAAAGTTAATAATGACCTTCTGATTGCTTCTGACAATGGACTTGTCTTTGTACTTGTATTATTAGATCTTAGTGCTGCATTTGACACCATTGACCATGATATTCTTTTACAGAGACTTGAGCATCAAATTGGCATTAAAGGAACCGCACTAAGCTGGTTTAAGTCATATTTATCAGATCGCAGTTTGTACATGTTAATGATGAATCTTCAATAAATACTACAGTTAGTCATGGAGTTCCACAAGGTTCTGTACTTGGACCAATACTATTTACTCTATATATGCTCCCTTTAGGCAACATTATTAGGAATCACTCCATTAACTTTCACTGTTATGCAGATGATACGCAGTTATATCTATCGATCAAGCCTGATGAAATTAATCAATTATCTAAATTACAAACATGTCTTAAGGACATAAAATCCTGGATGAGCTGCAATTTTCTGATGTTAAACTCAAAAAAACGAAATTCTTGTTCTTGGCCCCAAAAACCTTAGAGACTCACTGTCTAAAGATATAGTTACTCTAGATGGCATTACCTTGGCCTCTAGCACCACTGTCAGGAATCTTGGAGTTATCTTTGATCAGGATTTGTCTTTTAACTCCCACATGAAGCAGACCTCTAGGACTGCCTTCTTTCATTTACGTAATATTACAAAAATTAGACACATACTATCACAGACAGATGCAGAAAAACTAATCCATGCATTTGTTACTTCAAGGCTGGATTACTGCAACTCTTTATTATCAGGTTGCCCCAGTAAGTCCATTAAAACGCTCCAATTAATTCAGAACGCTGCAGCACGAGTACTGACAGGAACTAGAAAAAGAGATCACATCTCTCCTGTACTAGCTTCTCTGCACTGGCTCCCTGTAAAATGTAGAATAGAATTTAAAATCCTCCTCCTCACCTATAAAGCTCTTCATGGTCAGGCCTCTTCATATCTTAAAGAGCTCATAGTACCCTATTACCCCACTAGAACACTACGTTCTCTGAATGCTGGGCTACTTGTGGTTCCTATAGTCTCAAAAAGTACAGGAGCCAGAGCCTTCAGTTACCAAGCTCCTCTTCTGTGGAACCAGCTTCCAGTTGTGGTTCGGGAGGTAGACACCCTCTCCACATTCAAGAGTAGGCTTAAGACATTCCTCTTTGATAAAGCTTATAGTTAGGGCTGGATCAGGTGAGTCCTGAACCATCCCTTAGTTATGCTGCTATAGGCCTAGACTATCAGGGGATTTCCCATGGTGCACTGAGCTCCTCTCTTCCTCTCTTTCTGCACTCATTCATGTTCCATTAATGCATGTTACTAACTTCACTTCTTCTCCAGAGTTCTTGTGCTTTCTCGTCTCGCAGGTTCTTATCGATCCTGGTGGAGCCTCCTGCCATGGTCCTGCTAGATTGCCATTGCCAATACTGTTGTTGCTGTGCACCTGTCTGTCTCTCTCTCTCTCTCTCTCTCTGTCTCTCTCTCTCTCACCCCAACTGGTTGAGACAGACGACCACCCACCTATAGCCGAAGGATCTGTCCTTCCTAGGTTTCTGCCTTTTAACAGGCAGTTTTTCCTTGCCCTTGTCGCCTAGTGCTTGCTCATGTTGGTACTGTTGGGTCTCTGTAAATAATGTTTTAAAGAGTTCGGTCTAGACCTGCTCTATTTGAGGGTTAGTCCTGAGATAACTTCTGTTATGAATTGGTGCTATACAAATAAAATTGAATTGAATTGAATGTCGGTTTTGTTTTGTAGTAGTTGCAGCATGATCGAAACAATTTCTTCCCAAAAACACATTTAAAAGAGAGAATGTCAAATATAATTTTATACAAGTAATGTTATCTTCATTAATTATATCATCAAATCATATACAAGACATTTTAATTAATTTTAAGACTCAAAACACAGATTATTTGATTTTAGACTTTTTAAGACCCTGCCAACAATTAAATAACAGTAAGAATGAGAACCAAAAAGTGGTTTAATCGATACAGATGGAAGAAATTAATTAAAAACAGACAAGCACAAAACACATTACTTAATGCATATATTTCAGTGTGAGAATTTTCAATTAGCACAGAAAACAGATGAATGTGAAAACATCATTCTAGTGTCAAACTCAGCACAAACACGAATCAGCCATTATACATACATTATAGCGACCTGCCTAATATTTTTTAGGTCCCCCTTCTGCCACCAAAACAGCCCTGACCCGTTGAGGCATGGACTCCACTAGACCTATGAAGGTGTGCTGTGGTATCTGGTACCAACACGTTAGCAGCAGATCCTTTAAGTCCTTTAAGCTGTGAGGTGGGGCCTCTATGGATCTGACTTGTTTGTCTCCTGTTTCCACTTCCACAAACTTCTGCTCTCCTAATCTGGAATCTTTCTTCATTAACTGTAAACCTTTTTACTCCACCGGTGAGTTTGTTTCATTCATTCTGGTCGTGTTTACCTTCCAACGCAGGCCAACGTGCAGGAGGCACAGTGCATGCTCGCCGACCAGATATTGTGTGTGGAGCGGACTGACCCGGACTCTTTAGTTATTGTCCTTGGTGACTTTAACAAAGGAAACCTCAGCCACGAACTCCCCAAATACAGACAGTTTATTAAATGCCCGACCAGAGAGGAGATCACACTGGATAACTGTTACACTACAGTCAGCAGAGCTTATCACGCCATCCCCTGCGCCGCACTAGGCCTCTCTGACCACGTCATGGTCCACCTGAATCCTACATACAGGCAGAAATTAAAGCTCTGTAAACCTGTTGTGAGGACATCAAAGCAGTGGACCAGTGAAGCTACAGGGGATCTTCAGGCGTGTTTGTACTGACTGGGATGTTTTCAGGACTGCTACCAACAGTCTGGTACACAGAGGCTGTGACGTCATACATCAGCTTCTGTGATGACTGCTATATACCATCACGCACCAGGGTGAGATATAACAAAGACAAGCCCTGGTTAACAGCCAAACAAGCGTTCAGGAGTGAGGACAGGGACAGGTTTAAGGACTCAAAGTACAAGTTTAGCAAAGTAGTGAGAGAAGCTAAACGACAGTACTCTGAGAAACTCAAACATCAGTTCTCAGCCAACGACTCTGGTTCCCGTCCGGAAGGGGCTCAGACAGATAACCAACTACAAACCTAAAACCCCCCACTCCATCAGCGACTTGCGCCCAGCAAACGAGCTGAATGAGTTCTATTGTCGCTTCGACAGACAAAGGAGCAGTCCTGACACCATCCTCCGTGACACCCCTCACCAGTTCCCCCTCCCCAGCTCAGCAATAGCCGGGGCCACTTCACAACTCCACAACTCTGTGAATCCCTCCTCCTCCCCCACAGTGACGTCAACAGGCTCTTTAAAAGGCAGAACCCCCGCAAAGCAGCCTGACCAGACTCTGGTCCGGCTGCTTGTGCTGTGCTGACCAGCTGCTGACCAGCTGCTGACCAGCTGTCTCCGGTGTTCACGGACATCTTCAATACCTCACTGGAGACATGTCATGTGCCAGCCTGCTTCAAAGCATCCACCCTCATCCCTGTCCCCAAAAAACAAGTTCCACAGGACTGACTACAGACCTGTTGCCCTCACCTCTGTGGTCATGAAGTCTTTTGAGTGCCTTGTGCTTTCCCACCTCAAAGCCAGTACGGACCCACTCCTGGACCCAGTGCAGTTCGCCTACAGAGTCAACAGGTCTGTAGACGATGAAGTAAACATGGCCCTGCACTTCACCCTCCAGCATCTGGACTCCCCAGGAACCTATGCCAGGATCCTGTTTGTAGACTTCAGCTCTGCTTTCAACACCATGCGGTGCCATGTGTCGCCACTTTTCCTTCCTTGGACCAATTTTAATAGGTACTGACCACTGCAAACCGGGAACACCCCACAAGAGCTGCAGTTTTGGAGATGCTCCCACCCAGTTGTCTAATTCAATTCAATTCAATTTTATTTGTATAGCGCCAATTCATAACAGAAGCTATCTCAGGAGCCATCACAATTTGGGCCTTGTCAAAGTTGCTCAAATCACCAAGGTGCCCATGATAACGAGATAATCAGTGTTATTCACTTCACCTGTCAGTGCTCATAATGTTATGGCTGATCAGTGTACAACATTCCACACAGTGCAGCTCAAACTGTAGGAACAAAAAGAAAAACTAATTTTTGAGTGGAGGGGGACTTTTTAGTCTATTATTTCTTATACTAACATCAAAATAAATGACCTTATATAATAAAATAGTGATTGGGGGATTAAAGAGCTATATTTATATTTGTTGATCAGCGCAGCCAGTGTGAGCAGGTGGGAACAGTATGGTGAAGATACAGGACTGACCCCCTAACCACTCAGCTTCAACCATGCTTTATGAATATACACAGTAAAATCAAAACAAATTGTTGTATACAACCTGATGGCTATTTCATAAAACCTAGATAGCAGATTAAAGCATTATTTTCCAGTTTCGTGAAAGCAGTGGCACATAATTTACCATGGAGATTTATTCTGTGCAGCTAGCCTGCTCCAGACCAGGCTAACAGCCAGGCTTGTTTCATCCTGGAGCCTTATCTGTTCAGTCTGCTGTCACAGATGCATATTGTCATTATTATTTTAACAAAATACCACAGGTAGACCTACATGATGCCATTCAGTTAAGTACTGTTATTATTTGAACATTGTGACCATTATTGTTTTCATAATTATCCATATGATATTGTTACTGTTGTATTGTGTTGATCAAGATTATATTTATTAAAAGCCACTGGCACTGAATAAGTGGTCGGTTCCAACTCCTTTATCCCTTTTTTGTCACTTCAAAAATCTAAATCATTTATTTAACACACTTAAAAATCCAAACGTTGTAAATTAATTTTCACATACAACAAAAAATCCATTTATGTCAAATGCCATCAAATATTGGTTAAAAGATGATATCTCTTCACCCTGTTATCCGCACCCACATAGCATAAAGTGGATACCGCTGTGGAAACAAACAACTACTTACACAGGCCCAGGTAGCTCAGTGAGTAGAGCACCAATGTACTGAGGCTGAGTCCTTGCTGTAGCAGCCCAGGGTTCAAATCCGACCTGCGGCCCTTTGCTGCGTGTCATCCCCCTCTCTGTGCCCCCCTTTCCTGTCTGACTACAGCTGTCACTATCATATAAAGGCAATAAAACCCCTTATAAAACTACTACTTACACACTACTACACACAATACTACATTATTGTTTGCCATGATTTTCTAGCTGTTTTATTACTGTGGCCATATTTCCTTTTTTAAATAATAAACAGTATGCTTTACATAAACCCCCATTATGTATAGTTTGTGACATTTCAGCATTAGTAAATCTGTGATTGACCTTGTGGTCTGCATCAGTAAATCTCTGATCGACCTTTTGGGCTGTTCAAGAAAGCTGTGAATGTGCACTTATCCAAATTACTTAAGCTCTGACTTTTTTTCCCTTGCCAAGTGCTTGCTCATGGTGGTACTGTTGGGTCTCTTTCAAATAGAGCAGGTCTAGACCGAACTCCTTATAACATTTACAGAGTGTTAAGTTAACTTAAGTGTCCTGAGATAACTTCTGTTATGAATTGGCGCTATACAAATAAAATTGAATTGAATTGAATTGACTAGACAAGGTCAAACCTTGCTTTTTAAGTTATCCTGGATTTTTTCAAATATTTTTGTTTCTTACTGAGGACAAGGAAAACATACAAATCAAGTCAGGGAATAAGTATACACAAATTATGAAAGGAAGTCAATCAACAATGGATAGATTTTCTGAATTCTGCCTTTATAAAAATAGCCCCATGGACTGTGTGTTTGTGAGTGAGAGAGAGGTTTCTCACCCTGCTATGTTGCTGGTGGAAATGCTCTTGGCCAGGTTGCTGTGTGGATTGAAGATGCTAGGGTGTCTCCGTGGAAAAACCACAGGCAGCTGGTCATCAGGGGTGGTTACTGTAGACCAGCGTTCCCGTGATGATGAGGAGGATGTGGATGAAACAGATGATGCTGAAGATGTAGCTAGGTATAAACATCAAAGTGCACATTTAGGACTTAATATACCAGAAGTAGACTCCCATGCATAGTTTATTAGGATATAAATATAATATTAAATATTAATGTATACTATAAAATTCTCACTGAGACGGAGATATCTTTCTCAACAGAATACTGGCGTCTATTATTTCTTCACTCTGCTCTTGTCCCTTCTAACTACAGCTACATGCAACAGTAATGGTGTACCAAATCAAGTTTGTTTAACCTATTCCCTCTCATTACAAATGGAGATTGCATATATCTAGCTATGCTCAAATCTATTGAAAATGTTTAAATCAGTCATAGTATGAATGTTCTCTTAACATTTTGTAGGAAAACACCTCAATAACAAAAGGTTTTTCAGATCTTCATAATGTCTGAGACACATATCTATATGCTACAAAGACACCATTTCCTTAGTTTAATAAAAAGCTAGTAGTTGATTCTTTCTGCTTTCTTCATTTATTTGACCCTAAATGGTAAATTGACTGTATTTGTATAGCCTTTTTAGTCTCTCCACCACTCAAAGTGCTTTTACACTACGTGCCACATTCGCCCTTTCACACACATTCACACAGTGATGGCAAAGCACATCGAACAGAAACTAACTCATTCATTCCATTCACACACCGATGACGCAGCATCGGAAGCTATTTGGGGTTCAGTATCTTGCTCAAGGATACTTCAACATGCAGCATGGGATCAAACCAATAACCTTCTGATTAGGGGATGACCTGCTCTACCTCTGAGCTTCTTGCCTCTGATTAATTAGTATTATAAAGTTCTCCATTTCTATTCTCTTTACTTTAAAAACTCCCCCCGAGTGTCAACATTACCTCACTTACAGTTTACATTGAATACATTTACTCAACTACGGTACTTAAGTACAATTTTGATACACTTGTACTAGTACTGGAGTACTTATATTTTAAACTACTTTATACTTATACTCCACTACATCTCACAAAATAAATAGACTGTGTGCCAAAATCAAATCTATATTAATATATTAATAAAGTAATATTATTATTATTTAAATCCATGTCTGTCCTGCTAAGAATATACATTTAAATTTGAATTAAATTAAATTAAAAGTTATTTATATAGCGCCAAATCCTAACAGAACTTATCTCAGGACACTTTTCATATGTGCAGTTCTACACCTTATTCTTCCTAATATCATTTACAGAAACACCATGAGTTTATAACCCTGAAGCCCAATGTGGACAGGCTTAAAGACTATCATCAGCTATCCGGAGGCCATTCTCCAAGCTGCAGACCAATTAGGACTGACACTGATTGTTTGGGACAGATTTACAATAGTCTTGAATCTACTGGTTTCATGTTGTTGGCTGCTCAGTCAGGTGCATCATCAAAGTAACATGTTCAACAAGAGTTTGTATATGTTCTTACATTTACTCCTCATGTTAACAACTGACCCAGGAACAGCGTCTGGCACCAGTGACTGCAAGAAATAAACACAGGACAATTTTAGTTAAAGGTAAAACTTGACATATTGGTAAGTATGTTACTTTTGGTCTTTGACCAAAATACAGTACAGCTACTGTCATGTTCTAACACCCATACTGAGTAATACAAATGTGCATGTGCGCTCTTCTAGATAAAATAAATAATATATCACAAATTTCACTTCTTAAAAAAAAGCAGACAAAGCAGATTCATTTAGTTTTATAATCTGGATTTCATGTCCTCACACATCTGCAAGTTGTTACAATTCCTGCTGCAAGCAGACACAGATTACTACTATTAATTTGACTCCCTCTAAGTCATAAAACTGTATATAAATCAATAAATAACTAGTTCAACTTGTGTTTGGCTTGGTGATGGTTATTTTTAGAACATTTTTAAAGAAATAAAAGCAGAAATAACAGGCCCAAGGTGGGTATTGAACCTACCTTTGTTTTGCTCTTTGTACAGCCAGACAGACTCTCTCTGCAGCTCTTATGGACATGGACTCCACAGTCTGCAAACAACACATGACGATCAGTAGAAACAAAGTGTTAACGGCAAATAATATGTGAGGATAAGCCCCACACACACACACACACACACACACACACACACACACACACACACACACACACACACACACACACACACACACACACACACACACACACACACACACACACACACACACACACACACACACACACACACACACACACACACACACCAGCAATTATTGTAGGTGATTTTATTATTCATGTGTTTGATTGATTGCCTTTGTAATGCATTTATCTCATTAATAGACTCTTCCAAACTGGCAGAATCACATTCAATCTGGCAAGATAGTTTTAAAACATATAGAAAGGCCCTCGGTAATGCCAGAGCAACCTATTATTCAACATTAATAGAAGAAAATAAGAACAACCCCAGGTTCCTCTTCAGCACTGCTAGGCTGACAGCTCTATTGAGCCGTAACCCTCAGTAGCAACACCTTTTATTTTTAAATTAAAGTTTCTTTAATGATAAAATTATTACCAATAATTAATTAATCACCAACTGCCCTCAACAGGTATCGTTGTCTCTCCAAATACAGGAATTTTAACTGTAAAACCAGATATATATTTAGACTGCTTTTCCGCTATCAATCTTTATCAACTAACTTTAATCATTTCTTCATCAAAGCCATTAACCTGTCTGTTAGACCCCATCCCAAGTAGGCTGCTTAAAGAAGTCTTACCCTTAGTTGGCACTTCTTTACCGGATATGATCAATCTTCCTTCATTTTCAGGCTATGTACCACAGTCCTTTAAAGTAGCTGTAATTTAACCCCTTCTTAAAAAGCCCACTCTTGACCCAGGGGTTTTAGCCAACTATAGACCCATTTCTAACTTCAGTAAATTTCTACATAGCAACAGCTCAGAGGATTTTCAGTTAGGATTTAGACATAGATCATAGCACAGAGACAGCACTGGTTAAAGGGTTAAACGTCATGTCCCATTACTTCACTTATTCCGCTGAGTTTTTGTGGTTTCTCATCTCGCAGGTTCTCATGGCTCCTGGTGGTGCTGCTAATAGTACTGATATTATTGTAATTATCAATATTATTAGGGCCCGAGCACAAATCGTGCGAAGGCCCTATTGTACCTGTAAAGGTTATTATTTCAGTAACTTTTTTTTTGCCATTAAAGTATTTATTTATTTTTCAACAAATAATACAAACAACTTACAAATGACAACAAAACAAAAAAAAAAACCCACAAAAAGGCAGCCAAAACTAAACTTAAAGGACAACACCTCTCTACACCCCTCTGTATCACTGTATTGTTTGTGATTATATCAACTGCAATGTGTTTCAACACATGCTTAATGTATCGAGCCCTTAATATATACAAAGAAATAGTCCCATACTTAATGGAACTTCCCTTTAATATTGTTCTTCCTGGCAATCAAATATTCGTAGGATTCAGTCTCCGTCATCAGTTGAGTCCAATCTGCGAGCCCTGTGTGCTCTTCCAGTTCCTCAGTATCAGCCTTGCTGCAGTGATGAGGCCTGTGGTTATTAGCGCATGCTATCCTTTGTTGACTCCTTGTGGCAAAAGTGTGCTATCTCCCAGGAGACAGAACAGTGGAGATTCCGGTAACCTTTGTCCCAACCAATCTCCCAGTTTCCTTAATACTTCTTTCCAGAAAGGTAATGCCACAGGACATTCCCAAAAGGCATGTAAAAATTTACCATTTTCTCCCTTACACTTCCAACACCTTTTGTCTTCTACTAAGCCCATTCTGAAAAGCTTCATAGGAGTATAGTAGTATCTATGTATGATTTTGTAATGGGTAAATTTTCTTCTAATCCTAGTGGCCCAGCAAACCTTGGAAACTATGCCATTTCTCCTTACCTATTTCACATTCTAAATCTCTTTGCCATATTAATCTAAGATTCTCAGTATTCACACTTTGTAATTCCATTATATTTTTGTAAAATATTGAAGCACTATGCATTGTACTTGGCAAATCAAAAAGGTTTTGCAACATATTAGATTCCTCTATACTTCTGTAAAGTGGGAAAACACTTCGCACACTGCTCCTTAGTTGTAGATATTTCCAAAATTCACCCCTTCCCTCCAAAAGAAATTGATCCACGAGCTCCTGATATGACTTAAAAACTACACCTTATATAGATCATCAATCACACATATACCGTTCCTCTGCCAAGGATCCCAACAAAATTAGTGTTTACCTATCACGATACGTGGGTTATCCCATACGGAAGAATACCCCTGCTTGTATTGTGATTTCCCCATCAACCTATGCACCTCAGACCACATCTATTGAGAGTGCTTCAGAATGGGATTTTTTCCCCCCTCTACCACTTTAATCTGAGAGAGAGCCTGTATGGGTCTGGAGGGAGCCACCATGGCCATTTCTATATTTATCCAATCCGGTTGAGAACCATAGTAAGCCCAGTGCCTCACCAGCTTAGCCAATTCCGAAAGCTAAATTATATATTTCTACATTTGGAAGGGCCAAGCCCCCATTTTCCCTAGTAGTACATAGCTTTTTAATATTAATCCTTGTTAATCCGCCAGTTCTTTTTCTGCAACCTTCAACTGGGATTCTAATCCCAGCACTTGTTTTTTTGTCTTGTTTCTTCTTACTTTGTATTATTTTGCCGCTTATATAGGCCTTAGAGGCCTCCCACACTGAGCCTAATCTCTTAGTTGATCCTATGTTAGTGCCAAAAAACATTTTAAGATCTTCCCCTAATAAATTGGCAAAAGTTTAATTCTGAGCAATGAAACATTCATCCTCCATCTATTAGATTTAATAACGTCTAAACCAAAATGTACCCCACATTGCACAGTAGTATGGTCCGTTAATGCAATGGGTCCACTTGTACAGTCTACCGTTCCTTCTACCAGGTCTTTGGATATCAGGAAATAATCTAAGCGGCTGTGACTTTTATGCATATTTGAATAAAACGTATATTCTCTATCCCTGGGATGTTCTAGCCTCCAAATATCCACCAGGCCCAGGTCTCTCATCATTAGATTTATGGTTCTTCTGTCTCTCGGCACACTATTTGTGAAAGACGTTTTATCCAAAACCCCATCTTGTACCTGGTTATAGTCGCCAGAGATTATAGTGTGGCCGTCCACTATTTCCCCCATCATTTTATTAACCTTATGAAAAAAGGCCGGCTCTTCTTTATTTGGGGCATATATATTACATATGTTCACTTAACTTCATTTATTTTAGCCTCAACACATATTAGCCTTCCTTCATTATCCTTATGTTGTTTCAACATGATTTTTATGTGTAAGTAGTGCAATCCCACATTTATTGCTAGTATAAAAGCTATGGTATACCTGTCCCACCCATCCTGTCTTAAATTTAGCTATTTCTGTATCCACCAGATGTGTCTCTTGTAACAGGGCCACATCTGCTTGTTGGGATCTAAGATAGGACAAACATTTCTTCCTTTTAGTAGGGGTGGGCGATATGGGCAAAAAATAATATCTCAATATTTTTTGGGATTTTGGCGATAACGATAATCAGTCGATATCCTTTAAAATGTGATTAGAATTGTCTGAACTGTACTTGTGTCCACCAAACGCGTTTACAGCGCTGAGAGAGCTCAAAAACTCATTTTCCGAGCGCCCAGCGGTGTTAAAAGTTGAACAGATTTCAACTTGAAGCGCTCTGAGCGCTGCGCTAAAAAAAACGTCTCCGCTGACATCTTTTTACCGCTGAAGGCGCTTAGCGCTCTGAACGCTGAAGCCCATAGGACCCACGTCTCGGCACTAAATCATCTGAAGTACCGGTAGCTTCAGGGACTGGAGGTGTTTGCATTTTCTCTCTACCATCACAACGCGCTGCTAAACTGTTGCAAGGAGGATGCTAGCGAGAGGTCACGTGATCACGTCATGTGATCACGTAGGCCCACTAGTTGTGTGGCTGAATCCTGCCATGCTGTAGAGAGCGCTGCTGCACTGTGTATTAATGGATGTGAGGAGTTTCCGCGGGCGTTTCATTGTTTTTGTCGAAGTAATTTAAATACTCGATAATGGAAATTTGCACATCGTCAAAACAACAATGACGATATTATCGCAAACGATATATATCGCCCACCTCTACCTTTTAGCAGGGTTATGTGATACATTTATATTCCAACTAATAAACCTAAAAAAATTAACCATATCTTAAGACCATTTATACTCCAGCATATTGAGTTATCCAAAACCTACACATTACACAATCAATCACTTAATACTAACCATTTAGGGTGTTGTCCAACTGCCAACCTTACCAAACAAAAATAAAACAAAGACATGTAATGTGCCCCACATTTTGCACATATAACACTCTACCACAAAACCAACCAAACCAACAAAACATCCATGGGTGGGGAAAAAACCATCCACCTAAAAAACAATAGATGCAAAAACCTTCACTCCTACCTCCCTGTTATCCTAAAGGGAAAAAAATGTGTACATTTACCTATTTACTGTTTCCCACAGGTCATTAAGAACACATTCTCTCCTACCATGATACTGGTCTTTCATGTTTCAACACGTCCTTCCCTTATGTCTCAGGTAAAAACAGAACCAGGTAGCCTATATCCATCATCGGGCAGCCTGTCAACAGTCCGTCATCCATTTGGCATATTTATTCTTGTTCTTCTCCATCCTGCGGGTCACTGGTGCTGGAGGCTCCAGCAGCCTCTTCATTCAGGAATACCAGTGCTTTGCGGTGGTCGTCAAATCTCATCCTCTTTCCTTTCCAGGTGAAGCGCATTTGTGCCGGTGGTGCCACAGTAAACCGCACGTCCAGAGAGTGCAACTTTTCCCTCACCTCCGAAAACTTTTTCCTCTTCTCCGCCCACTCCCGTGGCAGGTCTTGGAAAAAAGAAAGCTTGCACCCTTTCCACTCCACTCCTTGCCCTTCCCTATACTTCCGTTTTGCGGCAGCAAACACTTTTTCCTTCTCCAAGAAGCACAAGAAGCGGATGACAATAGGTCTCGGTGAGCGATTTTCATCCACCACTGGTCCGCCAGGGACCCGATGCACTCTCTGTAGCTGTGTTTGGTCCACTGGCACACCCAGAGCCTCGACAATGATGTTCCTCACACATATCTCCGGGTTGCCCTCTTCCAACTTCTCTTTCAAACCAACCAGAACCAGATTCTGGCGTCTGTCCCGAAAGTTGGCATCCTGCTGGGCCACGTCAAGCACTGAGCACTGCTTTACATTTCTCTCCACTATTTGCCGAAGGCCAACGTTTTCATCTTCCAAATCAGATATCCTACTTTCAGCTGCCTCCAGACACTGTATGACACCATTAACATCCGTGCGGAGTCCCGCATTGTCCTTTTTAACTTGGTCAATATTAGCTTGCAATACCAGTAGTAACTCACTAACATGCCCAAGCTCGTCCGTAGCTTTTCCGAGCGATTTTTGCATAGCAGACAGGACGCTTGTATCCATGCTTCGTTCTTTCGTTTCTTCTTCTTGCTTGTCGCCGTCCTGTATGTCCGCCATGTTATTAGCGTTACTTCGCAGCGTTCTAGGGGGCCGTTGACTTTGCCCCGTTGCCATCTAAAACTTATATTTGTTACACCGTGCCAAAGGAAAGTTCTCAATCACACTTTTATCACTTTAGAGAAAACTCTATTTATCACATTTCGAGGTTTTGGGTTGTTCTGTTGGGAGCTCTGTTCTAGTCGGCCATGTTCCTCAGCGTGCTCACGTGACTCCCATTTTAGTAACTTTTAAATCTCATATTTGGAGGCTTTCCCGTGCTCGAAAACTCATGAAAAGCAACGCACATGTCAGTGGTGGTGAAAAATCTTATATTCTATGCAACGCTTTTGGGTTGGCCACTAGGTGGCGCTACTATCATGAGAAGTGCGTTCAGGCTAATAACTTCTGCATAGTTTGTCGCACATTCACATTGGTGAATGGAGCTGAATCTCACCATATAGGCCCCGCCCACTTCCGCCTATAATTTCTTTCCGTTAGAGTGCGAAATGTCCATAAACTACTTTTTCGTGTTCCTCCTATACGCTTTGTCCCATTCGCACAAAATTTGTCACATAGCACCTGGCAAAATAATTTGAAGAATTTTGATATTTCAAAAAATAAGCACGCTATAAAATTAGGACTTCCTGTAGATTTTATCGTCAAAACAGGAAGTCGGGCATTTCTCTACATTGGTATGTCCGATTGACACCAAGCTTGGGTCCATAGTCTTCCTTAGGCATTGTGCACAATTTCCAGCCATCGCCACAAGTTGGCACTCTTTAAAATGAAGAAGTTTATATCTCAGCATTGGCACGTGTGATTAAAATGAAACTTGGTACAATGCTTGCCCATGGCTCCCTGAGGCTCGCTAAAAAACTTGTCAACAATCCGCCACTAGGTGGCACTCTGGTGGCAGGGTAAATCACTGTGCGGAGACCGTAATAGTTATGAATATGAAATTTACAGGGCACGTGTAGACTGGTGCCTGTAACTCACATACCAAATGTGAATTGTGCATGTACGTTGAAGGGCGTGTCCGTGGCGTGCCGTCAAAGTTGGCCATTCTGAATTCCGTGGTCATTTTCGGTGAATTTTCCGCCTCGTATTTGAACGTACTCCTCCTAGGGAATTTATCGTATCTACTTCAAAATTGGTCAGTACAGTCAAAAAACATTACTGATTAAAAGTTGTGCTATTTGTGCATGTATATTAAAGGGCGTGTCCGTGGCGTGCCCTCAAAATTGGCCAGGTTGAATCAAATGTCAAACTGTGATGCCATTTCCGGCATTTTGCAATGATTTTCAGCCTTTTTTTGCATTGTATTTGAACGAACTCCTCTTAGAGAATTTATCAGATCTGCTTCAAAATTAGTCAGTACAGTCAAAAAATGGTGCTGATTAAAAGTTGTGCTATTTGTGACTGTACGTTAAAGGGTGTGTCCGTGCGTTCCCTCACAGTTGGCCAGGTTGAATCGAATGTCAAACTGTGATGCTATTTCCGGCATTTAAGGGCTTCTGTTTTAACTAACTCCTCCTACAGATTTTATCAGACTGACTTCAAATTCGATCACTTCAATCTACACACATTGGTTATCAAAAGTTGTGCTATTTGTGACTGTATGTTTAACCGTGTGCCCGTGACGACGTGTCGAATTCCACCGATTGGCCATCAAACAGATAGTAATCATATCTTCAGTGTACAGTCCCACCCTGAACACGTCCTCATAACTTCAGCGTATGTGGTCCAATCTCAATGAAACTTCACATGTGTTATAACAGTCCCGCCCTGAACTTGTCTACATGACAATATTAAGACATAGTGATAGCGCCACCTACTGGCAACAGGAAGTAAGCACTGCGTGGCAATTTTGAGCTGATTTACGTGAAATTTCATGTTTTGGTCCGCACGTGTAACGATGGCACGTGACGCGGCCGCAGCACGCCCCGAGTTGCGTGGAGTGCGAGGTCCCGCCCAACGCTGCTTGCAGCTTTAATTACTATTATTATTGTTCATTGTATGTATCTCAAGTGAGAATATTAAATACTTGTCTTCTAAACTGCCATTATGTGACATCCTGAATGTGTTCTTTTTACAGACCCTGTTAACTGGTGAAAGTCCATCATTCACTTCATCATTCAAGCGAGTGTTAATATGACTTCCCTCTGTGAGAAACTAAGAGTTAAAGGGAAATGAGACTGATGCATCACAGTGAAACTATAAAGGAGAAGACTACAAGAGGAAGAAGTGGCCACAGAGAAGGAGAGAAAAGCTAAAGGGGTGGTGGTGAGTCTTACTGTTGCAGAGGAAAGTTTCCTTATTATGCAGAGGTTTGGTGCAGTGCTGACAGGCTGCGGAAGGAGACGGACTGACTGGGATAAAGAGATGACCGTTGGAACTCTTCTTTTCTCTCTCTTTACTCTCTCGCTCCCTCTCTCCCCTCCTCTCCTTCTCTTTCTCCTACAAGCAAAAAAATATAGAAAAACAGACAATTAATTGAGTAAATAGTCTTTTGTTACTGGATAAAATACCCTATGGTAACATCTCATGCTATAAACTGTAATATTGCGCCCAACCCTTATATATATATACTGTATATACAACAGTAAAAATAACAGACATTGTTTGACAAGACATTGCCTCCACTGGCATTCATGTCAGCAACTGACCCATCCTAAGCCCCACCCCTTTTTGCTTTGTGCAAAGCAGAGACCCCACCTTCCTGGAAAGAGGCCATTATTACTCTTATACGTAAAGAGGGGAAAGACAAGACTGAATGTGGGTCATACAGGCCGATTTCAATACTTAATGTTGATTACTGTATATATATATATATATATATATATATATATAATGGCTAAAAGAATCCTCCCGCTGCATGTCGAAGTGTCCTTGAGCAAGATATTGAACCCCAAGTTGCTCCCAATGCTGCGTCATCAGTGTGTGAATGTGAATGAATGAATTAGTTTCTGTTCGATGGACTTTGCCATCACTGTGGAATGTGGCATGTTAAAGCGCTTTGAGTATTCTGAAGACTAGAAAGGTACAGGTAAGGTTATACAAGTACAGGTCAATTTACAAAACACCACTCCTGTTACATAGTGGAGTGAGACAAGGCTGTGCCTGGTCTCCACTTCTCTTTGCACCATTTTTCAAACCACTAGCCCAACACATTAGACAGAATGACAAAATTGACAGAATTGGAATTAACAAAGTAGAACATAAAATAGTTTGCTATGCAGACGATGTCCTCTTGTACCTTAACAAACTTGAAACGTCCCTGCCGGAAGTCATGGCTTTCTTAAAAAACGTTGGTTCCAAATCAGGATATAAACTGAATGTCAATGAAACTGAAACTCTTGCATATAATTTTAGCCCATGTGAAAAACTAAAGGAAACGTGGGAGTGATTTTACCTAACGATTTGAAAGTTTGGATTAAAATAGGCATTACATATGTCAGGCTCCACATCGTAGGGTGTTACAGTGGTCTAACTGTATTAGTTTAATCAATTAATGGTTATCAAAATGTATAATTGTCAAAAGATAATAGAAAATGACTTTAATTAATATTAAAGATCCTCGGGGCACCACCCTTAAATAAGGGAAACGATAACCAATAATCGATTGATCAGTCTCATGAAAATACACTATTAATTCAGAAGTCAGATTAATAATAAGAGGTTGTTATCACTTACTCTTGTACGAAATTAAATAGGCCAGCATATGTAAACACAAGAATTTATTAAAGAGATATAATAAAAGCAAACAGAGGAAAATACACTATTGTACGGTTTTATTAAACTAACTGTGTTAACCTAATAAATCCCACCGCATGGGGTGCGTTTGACTGGCGAAACAGTGTCACACTCAGCTCCGACACTCAATCTCTGTCTTTTTCACGTGTTTATTTCTTTTTATCAGCAACTCCACACATGCTTTTCTTTCAGCACCTAAACAGTGATCGTGCCGTCAGCAGGTAATCAACTGGAAAACACAAAATATAAACAACATCACTACGTTAATGGCACGGACATATTTATGATATTTAACATAAGTTACAGTCACTTTGTATACATATTAACTCACCAGCTCAGCTTCACCAGCACAGCAAGTAAGAATAATCACAGAGGGAAAAAAATACAAGGTGGACTGCTGCCGCTAGAGGGCGCTATGAACTCCCAACAATATAAAATAGTAGGAGACAAAATAACATATTTGAAAATAGGAGAACTTCACACAACTACATACAATCTTAAAGGAACTAAGCTAGAGGAAAAAGGTGTGTGTGTGTGTGTGTGTGTGTGTGCGTGTGCATGGAGGTTGCGCGCCAAAAAAGTTTATGTCCTTTGTCCTCTGACCAGATGTTTCAGAAACACATGTTGGTGAGAGACAAAGAGCATGGAGAAAGCGGGAGGGTTTGAATCCCTCTCCTTGTGTATGTGCTGAGGTTTAGGCCGAATATGTGTGTGTGATCTTAGATTAACGGTGCCATAAAAAGGGAGTTAGTTGCATGCAAAGATGGTGTCTATGTAAAGCATAACATTAACCCAACATCACTATAGCACTGTCCGAAAGACTACAGTTATTACAGTAACCTGAGTTAATTAAATCAACATCACAATACAATAAGCTGAATAAAACACATCTGTAACATTAACAGTAATTAAACAGTCCTTGTTTAGCCATTAACTCTGTTAAGTTATCTGTCTATGCCCAGTAAGTCACAGATAGTCTAATGGAGATGAAGAAGAGTTGCGGGTGAGCTGCGTGGATCAGCTGGCGGTCTTGTAAGCCAGGCTGATCAGAATTGTGGTTCTAAAGTCAAAACTGTCTCTGCTGTGCGATGTCCGCTGGCGCAGATAGCAAGAGGAAAGGCGTTTCGCTTGTTGCTCTGCAGAGTTAATGACTCTGCGTTAATGTCGCGTTGCTCTGGTAAAGTCAGCTGGCAGACTTTCTGTTTAAAGCTGCAGATGTTGACTCCCGTTAGCAGTGCGCGCCAAGGTCCAAATCTTATCACCCAGTGTGGGCGAGCGAGGTGCGAAGGGAGAAGAGAAGAGAGAGAGAAGAGCGTCTCTCTGGCTTAAATAGGGATGACGAGTCTGGGCGTTTATTGTTTTCAGTCCACACCTTGACCGCATTCCTGTACCCCCACTGAGGGGTCTGTTTACTGACAGGCCCTTTTCCTTTGTCTTTAGTCACTACAAGTAGGCTTTTTTTCTTATATACAGGCCCGACTGTAGTAATGACAATTTCTTAGTGGCCAGATTCCAACATGTTCCCTTTCGTTCAGTTAAACACTTCAAATGAACAAGTTCATGTTTAAAGTTATCCTTGGATCCCAACACATCTCTATTCAACATTATACAAAAGGATGTTATCATACGTTTTCAAACTTAAAAGGACAATTTGTCACTACAAAAGCAAGATTTCAACTACAACATTATTATAATCAGCCAGTATACCCTTTGTCCAACTATTTATTGATGCATATGAATCAAACATTAAAAGAGGGGTCATCTCCCAATTGTATAAGAGTCTGCAAAATTTGAAAACTTCCTCAACAAAATATATACAGGACAAGTGGGAAAGGGAAGGAGGCCTGAGAATCACGGCTGAGGAATAGGAGGACATTGCAATGTTTCAATTGAAAATTAGGAAGGAATTTTGCTGTTAAAATGTACCTCGATATTTCATCACTCCACTCAGAAACGTACACCAAAATAATGGTAATTCTCTTTGCTGGAGGAACAGTGGGTGTCAGATTGCAAGTCACTATCATGTGTTCTGGGAATCTCCAAAAATACGAAGTTACTGGAAAGATATACATCAAGCAATACAAGAAGTTCTTAACACACATATAGCATTTGATTTCAAAATCATGTACTGATGTACTGGGATGTTGGTGTGAAGGATGCCATCCTCTACATGCTACACCGAGTCTACTCCCATCTGGATAAGGGAAGCGGCACAGTGAGGATTCTTTTCTTGGACTTCTCCAGTGCCTTTAATACCATCCAGCCCACTATGCTTCAGGACAAACTGACAGGATGGGACTGGACCCCTATCTGGTGGACTGGATCAACAATTACCTCACTGACAGGCCACAGTACGTCAGGCTGAAGGACACCACGTCTGACACTGTGGTCAGCAGCACTGGAGCCCCCCAGGGCACAGTGCTGGCCCCTCTTTTCTTCACACTGTACACCTCGGACTTTTGTTACAACTGGGAGGTTGTATGACACAGCCATCGTTGGGTGTATCAGGGGTGACAGAGAGGAGGAGTATCGGAGTCTGGTGGGGGACAGGACAGGACAGAAGGGAAGGAGTGGTAGCCACTCACTGTGCAATAATAATCTACTCATACATACCTGGACACTCTTCTTTTTTTGTGCAATAACTTAATCCACTAAGTGCAATAATTTAACTTAACTGCTAATTTCTGCTAATGTCATTTATCCACTGTATAATAACACAATGCCATATACAGTCCTATATATTTATCTTTATTTATCTATATTTATCCTCTATACAGTTCTCTACATTTATTTTATTTGATTTTATTGTACCTGAATTTTATTTTACTTTTATTCTTAACTCTACTTTCTATATTTAGCTAAGAGTTTATTGTTTACTGTTTATTGTTTACTTTCTATATGTAGCTAAGAGTTTATTGTTTACTGTTTATTGTTTACTTTCTATATTTAGCTAAGAGTTTATTGTTTATCTTATACTGTATTTTTTTATACCTCTTTTATTTTCTGTGTGTTTTGTAAGCTGCTGGAAATCCAATTTCCTTGAGGCAGTCATCCCAAAGCGATCAATAAAGAGAAGTCTAAGTCTAAGTCTCTAAGTCTGATAGCAGAACTCATAGCTATTGACAAATATTTAATGGGTGCAGGAAACTAAAAGATGGATGTGGCTCAGAGGCAGAGCTGGTCGCTCCCTAATCGGAAGGTTGTGGGTTCGATCCCCGGCTCCTGGTGCCACATGTTGAAATATCCTTGAGCAAGATACTGAACCCCAAATTGCTCCCGATGCAGTGCATGTGAATGTGTATGAATGAATGAATGAATGAATGTGTATGAATGTTAGTTTCTCTTCAATGGACTTTGCCATCACTGTGTGAATGTGGAATGTAGTGTAAAAGCGCTTTGAGTGGTTGGAAGACTAGAAAGGCGCTATACAAGTGCAGACCGGATAATTGGATAGATGTGACAATAGATATATAGCAAGCTGAGGCTGTAACTGAAAAGAGGATGAGAGGGAAGCTGAAAGCCATCATGGACAACCCCTCTCATCCTCTCCACACTGAGCTCAGGCAGCTCAGGAGCACTTTCAGCCAAAGACTGTCCGAGCCACCTCAAAGCGGTTTGGAGGCTCGTTTGTTCCATCTGCCATCAGACTCCAGAACGCCACAGCACCCAGTACCTCCAACAGACTAAGACTGGTTTAAACTCTAACCTACGCACAGACTTTTTGCACTATTTATATTTAATTTCCCCATGTACAGTTTAGTTTAAGTCCAGTTTAATTTTCTGCTCATATATTTGCACACCATTCCTACTTGAACAATGCATAGTGTATATACTTTCATTTATAGTCTGATTTTTTCGGTAATATTTTATTTTGTGATATTTTTTTGTACTCTCTTTTGCACTACTTTGCCCTTTTGCTGCTGTGTCAATCTGAATTTCTCCTAAGGGGGACCAATAAAGGAATATCTTATCTTATCCTATACTTACTTTACTTAAACTATGGAAAAGGTTACTTTTTCTCTCAACCTGAAGTTGGACATATTCATGAAACACAGGGAAAGATGGGTACAGTTTATTAGACCTTTGAGACCAGATTTTGTCAAAATAACAAGCTTATTATTTCTTTTGGGTTACCAGCTGTGTTTTAGTCATGTGAACACAACTAAATGAAGCCAAACTGCTGCAGATATTCTTATTCATTTATTCATTTTATGTATTTACTTTTTGCTCCTATACCTATGGATGTAAAACGTTCAATTGTGTGTTCTTTCTTATATTGTTATCCTTTTAAATTAAAGGAAATGGACAATGGATCAGCCATAAGGCTGGAGACTTTTGGAACAAGAAATTCTTTTGCAGAAAAAAAACTCTTGGCTCTGTATAATTTTGCTGGCAATAATTGTAAATGTATTTGTACTTGTCAATGGATGTGAAATAACATGGATTTACTAATAAAAAGATATTTACAATACAATTAATTCAATTACATATATTTTTTTTTTATGTTCATGACTTATTCATCAATTTTAAAGTAAATCATTTTTGTATTTATATATATTTTTGTTTTTACTAGTAGAACAAAAGGAACTACAATCTGAATATCTTCATATAATCCTGCGTTGCAAATGACGATTGAATAACACTGAATCCTTGAATCAGTCACACAGCTGGATTTACCATGGAGGTCTGCTGTACAGTTACCAGCAGCTTAAGTACAGCTGCAGGGCATTTCATTAATCTTACAAATACAAGTGATCATCTAATTTATTACATTTATTTCAAATATAGATCACTGTAAAACAGCGTTGTGCATTGTTTTCAGTCCTGGTCTCTGATGTGAAGATGTGCCAGGTAAAATCCCATGTATTTATTAGTGTGTGATGCAGTGTTATTTCGTTGGCCAATCAGACATTAAAAGTGATTGTAGGAAGTGTGATTTTAATCCAATATGCTTTTTGTCAAATTCAGTGAATATCGCCTCAAAGTCGACTAGCTTTAGACTCCGTAAAATGGGAAACAAAGTAAATTGGACTGACTAACTTGTTATTCCAACCATCATTTGTATGTCAGGGAACGTTAACTGCCTTGCCTATGGACATTCAGGTTACTAGCTATTAACTATTAAGGCCCTCTGTAATGCCAGAGGAGCCTATTACTCAGCACTAATAGAAGAAAATAAGAATAACCCTAGGTTCCTCTTCAGCACTGTAGCCAGACTGACAGAGAGTCACAACTCTATTGAGCCACATATCCCCATAAACTTAAGTAGCAATGACTTCATGAGCTTCTTTTATAATAAAATTATTACTATTAGAGAGAAAATTAATCACCAACTGCCATCAACAGTTATCAGTGGCTCTCCAAGTTCAGGGACTTTTACTAATGTAAACTTAGATATATATTTAGACTGTTTCTCTGCTATCGATCATCAGTTAACTTCAATAATCTCTTCATCGAAGCCATCAACCTGTCTATTAGACCCGATCCCAACTAGGCTGCTTAAAGAAGTTGTTCACTTAATTGGCACTTCTTTACTGGATATGATTAATCTTTCTTTATTATCAGGATATGTACCACAGTCCTTTAAAGTAGCTGTAATTAAACCCCTTCTTAAAAAGCCCACTCTTGACCCAGGGGTTTTAGCCAACTATAGACCAATCTCTAACCTCCCCTTCCTCTCTAAGATTCTGGAGAAAGTAGTCGCCAAAGAGTTGTGTGACTTTCTACATAACAAAAGTTTATTTGAGGATTTTCAGTCAGGATTTAGAGTTAATCATAGCACAGAGACAGCTCTGGTTAAAGTTAATAATGACCTTCTGATTGCTTCTGACAATGGACTTGTCTCTGTACTTGTATTATTAGATCTTAGTGCTGCATTTGACACCATTGACCATGATATTCTTTTACAGAGACTTGAGCATCAAATTGGCATTAAAGGAACCGCACTAAGCTGGTTTAAGTCATATTTATCAGATCATTCGCAGTTTGTACATGTTAACGATGAATTCAATAAATACTACAATTAGTCATGGAGTTCCACAAGGTTCTGTACTTGGACCAATACTATTTACTTTATATATGCTCCCTTTAGGCAACATTATTAGGAATCACTCCATTAACTTTCACTGTTATGCAGATGATACACAGTTATATCTATCCATTAAGCCCGATGAAATTAATCAGTTATCTAAATTACAAACATGTCTTAAGGACATAAAATCCTGGATGAGCTGCAATTTTCTGATGTTAAATGTTCTTGGCCCCAAAAACTTTAGAGACTCACTGTCTAAAGACATAGTTACTCTAGATGGCATTACCTTGGCCTCTAGCACCACTGTCAGGAATCTTGGAGTTATCTTTGATCAGGATTTGTCATTTAATTCCCACATAAAGCAAACCTGCCTTCTTTCATTTACGTAATATTACAAAAATATAGCCTTCAGTTACCAAGCTCCTCTCCTGTGGAATCAGCTTCCAGTTGTGGTTCGGGAGGCAGACACCCTCACCACATTCAAGAGTAGGCTTAAGACATTCCTCTTTGATAAAGCTTATAGTTAGGGCTGGATCAGGTGAGTCCTGAACCATCCCTTAGTTATGCTGCTATAGGCCTAGACTATCGGGGGATTTCCCATGGTGCCCTGAGCTCCTCTCTTCCTCTCTCTTTCTGCACTCATTCATGTCCCATTAATGCATGTTACTAACTTCACTTCTTCCCAGGAGTTCTTGTGTTTTCTTTTCTTGCAGGTTCTTATCGATCCTGGTGGAGCCTCCTGCCATGGTCCTGCTAGATTGCCATTGCCAATACTGTTGTTGCTGTACACCTGTCTGTCTCTCTCTCTCTCTCTCACCCCAACTGGTCGAGACAGACGACCACCCACCTAGAGCCGAAGGATCTGTCCTAGGTTTCTGCCTTTTAACAGGCAGTTTTTCCTTGCCCTTGTCGCCAAGTGCTTGCTCATGGTGGTACTGTTGGGTCTCTGTAAATAGTGTTATAAAGAGTTCGGTCTAGACCTGCTCTATTTGAAAAGTGTCCTGAGATAACTTCTGTTATGAATTGGCGCTATACAAATAAAACTGAATTGAATTGAACTATTAGCTGTGGTAGAAGAATGGTAATGGTAATGGACCTGTACTTGTATAGCGCCGGTTCAGTATCTTGCTCAAGGATACTTACACATGTGGCACCAGGGGATCGTGGGGATCAAACCCACAATCTTCCGATTAAGGAACGACCCGCTCTGCCTCTGAGCCACAGCCGGCCCTGTCGCTCAGAGGCAGAGAGGAAGAGTTTTGAAGCACGGGTACACGGCTCGTCTTACCTACATGTAAGCTGTGCAGCAGCCACTGTAGCAACAATGTAGCAAGCTAATGTTAGGTACATTACTGGCATTTGCACTATATCATTGTATTTATCATGGTATTGGATTTCTCCAGAATCGTTTAACACCACCTTTAACATGATGGTCAGATGTATCAGAGATTTTATGATCAGCTTAAAGTACAGCAATACCAACTTCAGCTTCCTTTAACAAGTGCTGAAGACCTCCAGTGTTTTCACCAAAAGTGTCTCACTGACACACGCTAAGTGAGCACTGGGGTAATAATGCAATAAAATGTGCTTACTGTAGGGTTGAGCTCATCATCATCACTGTGATTTTCTCTAATGTAAACCAAGTAGCAGACCTTTGTGAAGCACTACAGCTTCCTTCCTGAAGCTTTAAAGGTCCAGTGTGTAACATTTAGGAGGAGCTGTTGGCAGAGATGACATTTAATACTCATTCGTATGTTTTAATTAGTGTATGATCATCTTTTTGTTACCTTAAAATTTGCCATTTTTATTCAATGCCACGGGTCCCCTTCTATGGAGATCGGCACGTTGAGACAACATGTTACAACAACAGCCCAGAACAGACAAACCAAGAAGTTACTTGCACATGTTCTTACCTTTCCTTTCTTGCTCATCTTGCTGCGGAGGTAGCTAAACGTCCGACTGATTTTAGGTCCTCCTTTTCCCTCAGTGTCAGTCCGCAGAGGGCCTGGCTCCTCCTCTGAAATACTATCAAGCACACAGTGATTATAAATCCAATTTGCTTTATCACACAAAGCAAAGAGGAGTGAAAAGTCTGCTCATGTTAATCATCATCATGTGAATACTTTTTGTTAGTGGGTAGTATCACCAACAGCAATCTCTTTACTTCTCTTAGTAACGCAGCAGTGTAACATGATTAACTTAAGTAATTTAAGAATAATTGTTAGCCATGTTCAAATGCTTTTATAGTACAAGTTTTAGACAAAGGCTGTAGACTGACCCATTCTATGTCCCGCACCTTTTTGGTCCGTGTTCCAAAAATTAAAAAAATATAATATGTAACATTTACTAATTAGACTACTGTCTATTAACAGTATATAACTATGTTACATATTTTGTTGAGTTTTGCACTTTTAACAATGTTAAAACCCAGAGAATGTGTTTCAGTGGTTGTGAATCATATCTCATTTGTGCTTGTGTCAATGCTGTGGTTGTCTGCCAGAAGCTGTCATTAAGTGTAATTAAGTATCCAGTTTTAGGCCACATTTTTACCACACAATGTTTAGACTTTTAACTATATATTTTCACTCTATATTTTAACCAGATGAAGGATCAGAGAAACAAGCTGAGTTAATGTCAGCAGCAGCTCACAGCCCCTTCAGGACATCCTTTGTCTTCTGCACAGCCTCAGAGAAACAAGGGTTTTAAGATCTCACTGTTTTATTCTGTGTTTTTAACTGTTTTTATCAACAGGTCCATTTATTTTAGAGAGGAGGACAATTCTGTGGATAATTCAGCTTGCTATAAAAGACTCTAGTAAGTCTGGATCTTAAATTATCAGAAAGGTTAGGACTGCTGCTGTGGACCTTTTTGATGCCCACTGCTAATATTATTGTCATTATTATTATCACCATTATTATTTATTACTCATCATTCATCATTATTATTATGGCTGTTATCATCATTATCATATCATATTATTAGTCGTATTTCTACTAATGTAGCTGTGATTGTTACTATTGTTATTGCTGTACATCTCTGTGTTTCTCTTTCTAACCCCAACACTGCCTAACACATTCATACCTGTATTCCAGTGACCCGGAGTTACTGGAGAATGAGCTCACCCCTACAGGAAGCAAATGGGACAGATATCTGATCAGACCAACACAGCTTGTACTTGCATGACAATACTACAATACTATATATTATAATAATACCTGCAAAAAAGTTATCAAAGCCAAATTTACTCATTGAAATCTGGTCAAGCAAAATGCAGTTTAAGTGTGGAAATAAAGTGCTAACATAGAAGTAAAGACACTACAAAGTTGACCGGGGGAAACAAAGAAGGAAAGACATGTGGACTCAAGGATATTACCACTAATCAAAAAGGTACAGGAGATCACTTGCACTAGATCATAACACTTTTTATACCATTTTCTCTCTTTTTTCTTCAGTAATATATTAATTTATATCTTTAAAAGTCATACATAATTAATAGGCTTCATTGTAGACAAACTTCAGTGTTTTCTTCTCTCTGCCGCTTGGCCATTGTTCTATTAGTTCTTTGGTTGCTTTTGTGTTCAGGTCTATAATAATAATCTAAATTTACTCATTGAAACCTGTTCAAGCAAAATGGCAGTTTAAGTGTGGAAATAAAGTGCTAACATAGAAGTAAAGTCATTACAAAGTTGACCGGGGGAAACAAAGAAGGAAAGACATGTGGACTCAAGGATATTACCACTAATCAAAAAGGTACAGGAGATCACTTGCACTAGATCATAACACTTTTTATACCATTTTCTCTCTTTTTTCTTCAGTAATATATTAATTTATATCTTTAAAAGTCATACATAATTAATAGGCTTCATTGTAGACAAACTTCAGTGTTTTCTTCTCTCTGCCGCTTGGCCATTGTTCTATTAGTTCTTTGGTTGTTTTTGTGTTCAGGTCTATAATAATAATCTAAATTTTACAAATAATGATTTAATTTAGTTTTCTTCACAGGTTTGAACAAAATGTTAAGATATAGCCCTACTGTGTACATTTTTGTCTCACACCCCTTAAAATTAAGACGGCCTTGTGACCCACCATGAAGCTTTGGTGACCCCCAGGTTGGGAACCACTGGTCTATACTATATGTGTGTATTTTATTGTATATTATACTGTATACTTAATAGCTTTACTCTCATACTCGATTGTATATTTTCAGTTTAGATTTCTGTATTGCTGATTTAGAGTTTCACTGAACAGATTTCTTTACTTCCTTGCTGACAATAAACTTTGACCTGAGACTATGATTTGCAGTTAAAAGCTAGTAAATGGACCTTGGACTACTGTTTCCAAGGTCAAGAATGAACTTATGTATGCAAAAGTTCACAAGTTTGACCCATATAAAAGTTGTTTCCATAGTGGGCAGTCAGTAGATTTACAGCATTCTAGAAATTATTCCACCAGGAATGTGTGCTTACATGTACATGGTTGTCCAACACAGCACCTTGCTGATTGACATCATGGCGCATTGCCAGACCGACAGGACATGGGCTAAACGAAAAATCAGTACTTACGTACAGTAAGTGGAAACAGTTACTGTCTTTTCTATTCATCTGATTCTGCACTGTTCCAGGATGAGGAGAACACATTTTAGTGAGCACTTGTTTTGTTGGGCAGTGTTACTGGACACCACACTGACAGAGGGAACACAGGACTACAGGTACATTCATCATACTTACTCTCTCCCTCCTCCTCCTCATCACTGGAGGAAGAGCCAATAGAAAAGAAGCGTCTATTTTTGGGGAGGAACGGAGAGATACTGAGGGAGAAGCTGACTCGTCGCTTTGATCGAGGAACTCCACTTACTAAAGGGTATTGATGGTTTGTGGCAGGATTAACAGGGAAATAAAAAAAAGCTTATTGCACAAGTTCGAGAGTACATCTAACTTCACAACTACAAGAGTACAGATAACAGGATGAAAAGAATCAAATAAAAGATGAGAAAACAAAAATCAAAGGGGAATAATAAAACAAAATAAAAAGAGATTGTTAAGAAACTCACCATCTATACCGCGGTGACTGATGGTAACCATGGAGATGGATTTAGTGAGGGTTTTGTGATTGAACATGGTAGGACAGCTGTTTGTCGCTGACAGTAGCTGATGTGATGTCTACAAAACACACAAGGGGAAAACGCTATTATTAATATTATGAGCAACAGGAATATTGATATATCAGTTTTTGAAAAATTAGATTATGATCTTGAAACTGCTATTTGTGACCGGGTACATTCCATTGTACAAATATTCCATATGTACTGTATATGTATTTTAGGGTTGCAGTTAACAATTATTTTCATTACTGATTGATCTGTTGATCATTTTCTTTTGTTTGGTCCATAAAATGTCAGAAAATGGTGAACAATGTTGATCACTGCTTACCAAAGCCCATAATCCATAACCCAAATATATATTCAGTATACTGTCATATAGGACTACAGAAACCAGAAGAAAATAAATCAGAGAATTTGGATATGAAAAAAAAGAATCAAAAACATGAATTGATGGATAAAACAGTTGCAGATCCAATTGGTTTACTGGAACGGGACTGGTTGAACTGACCTGGTTTAGTTAAATATTTGGAAGTGAAACAAAACAGGGACGAGGTGCAGCAGAATTCTCTCATTTAGACATTTAATGAAACCACCAGATAAGGCACAGTTTTTTTTTCCAGTTCTAAAGAAATTAAGAATAAATCTTAATCTGGCACAACATTGTGTTTACTCCTCTCACCTTTTATTCTGAAAGGGTAAAATTTTTGTATCTGTATGTCCTTTCTACAGTCATTACACTGAAGGAAGCTGTGATATATGAACACTTGTGAATGTTTGCTGTGTGAAATTTTACAGATGGGAACTTGATGAGAGTTTATTCTGGTGGGAAGGTCAGGTCCATCTCTCACACACCTGGCTATCGATGCTGCTTCCATCTCCTTCCTGCTCCTCCTCAGTGAGGGAGATCCGTGAGCCTTTCTCCTGGCTCTCCAGACAACTTCTCCCTGCAGTCCTGTCCTTCTGATCACTGAGGCTGGGACACTGAGCCTGGACTGCTTCACTTTCCACCTCCAGACCCTCCAGACTGTAGCTGGGTGCAAGGAAATAACACAAACATATAACTGAATTTTATCATGTCCTTTTACATGCTTTGCAGCACAACTTGTATGTTGTATCAGTATGTTTTGTCCTTGAATTTAAACAGTGCTCAGTAATCAGTGCTCTGAAGGAAACTTTCAGAAATGCAACTAGAAGTAATTACCTTCTGTTGTCTATTTGCTCCTGATCAGGATGACACAGGTTGGATGGACACCAACTCATACTGGAGAGATGGAAAGATTAAGGGATGAAGGATGATGCAAAATGTGAAAACATGGGAATTGGTTGCTGTTATATTAATGTTCTACAAACTTTAACTTGTATATAGACATTGTACGTTGTTGTTCACTGTTGCTTTTTACACATATTCATATACCTATTTTTTACCTACTTGTATCATAGTTTAATGTGTATGTTCACTATCTTTAATCAGCTTAGTTGTCCTTGCGTTTAGCTTGTATATTTTTATCATCCTGAGAATTGTCTTGGAACTGTGTGTAACTTTAAGAGCAACGGAAAACATCAGAGTCAACTTCCTTGCCAGTTCTGATTCTTAAAGTGCCTAGCCCCAGTTGGTATATAAAGTTTAAGGATTTGGATCTTAGTGTTAGGATAAAAGCACTCAATTCATCAATTTTAGTAATGTAATGCTCTAATCACTGAGAGAAGTTTGTGCTATAGAGAAGCAAAGAGAGAAAAGTGCTGTGAAAGTGAGATTCCACAGGTCCACCTGATGCAGACAGATGACTCCAGCAGTTGAGGTTTTGATAAGCTGGACCTGACACATATCACTGCACCATATCTGACTGAATCAAAGATGATTTTTCCATCCCCACCCTCACTCCATCTCACTCTGTTTTTCCAGATGGTGTGGAGCTTCTTCTTTTACTCCATGAATAACTTTTCCATCGGATACCATGCAAGGCACTTGGTGTGTGTGCATGTCTGTGTGCCTGTCTAGACTGGCACATAAGTAGGCTGAGACTGGAAAGATGACTTAAAAATTACAGAATGAAAGACAAGAATGCTAAACTACACCTGATGTGACTGAAGGAATGATATTCTGATCATGTTTTGAGAGTTTAAAATATTGTTACTAAATACTGTCAGATTCACTCACTTGTTATTCAGGACACACTCATCTTTATACAGACAGACGTTCGAATAATGAAAGATTTCTAAGAAATGAGCTGCTCTAGTCAATAGTGACAAATGTGAGCGTGAAAGAACTCCATTAATTCAAAGTTGAATTACTGTAAAGGGCCTGGACAGTGACTCACTGACATCTATGTCTTTTATGACCATTTGCTTAACCACATAATACACAGCAGTGAAAAGAAGAAGAATGTAGACATGTTAAGTAACAGAGTGATGTGTGTGTAAAGCAAGTGATGGATGAAAGGGGTACCTTCTCCTGTGGAGGGGGGACTTGGCTCTCTTTGCCTCTCCTGACAGGCTCTTCAATGAGCTGAAGGAAGAGACAGATGACCTGTTAGTGGAAAGAAAAGGGAGGGATAGCCTGAAAGAGTTGAACAAAAGAATGGAAATAAGGGGATTTTTGTGAATGTTTTCATCTCAAATTGTTCTTTTTAGAACATATAGTTTCACCAGGCTGGTGCTCTGGTCTGACAAAACACACAGGCACAAAGGCCTCAGTACATTGTGCTCTGAGTAAAATAAGAGTTCCATAAAGTGTCACTGTGGTAAATAAACAGTATTAGGAGGGTAGTAAATGTATATTGTCCTGGTCAGGGGGTTGTGTTTTATGGTAGGAAGCAGTTGGTCAGCAGTGGTCAACAGAATTAGGGTCAGGAGTAAGTCACAGCTCACAAGACCATTTGTGGGAGAGACCTGAGGGGTATTGCACAAACCCAGGATAAGGGATTAAGCCGGGATATGTTGGTTATCCTGGCTTAATTTAGCCTCAAGTCGGTTGCATGAAAGCAGGTTAAACTTAACCCGGCCAAGTTACTATGGTGATCTATCATCTGCAGCTAGCCTGCTCCAGACCAGGCTAACAGCCCGGCTAAGATTAATCCTAGTGATTCACCTGTATTTCCATCGTCAATCCTGTGACGAATTAATGTGTTTTACAGCATGTCCATGGTCTTTCTAAGTATGTTGCATCATTTTAATTATCCTGCATTAAAATATTACATATATGTTGTAATTTCTTAATTCATTTAAATCTGTTGGCTGTTTGTAATTGCAACAGTCTTTTTATATTGATTCAAGTGATAGTATTATTACTCAGGCCAAGTGTTATATTGCTATGCTAATGAAGACTGCTTGTCAAATTGCATAAATGTGTGTTTTATTGCAGTAATTGAGATTACAAAACACAGCTGATGAAGTTGCAAAGGTGTTTTCAATGAAATCTGTGACAAGGGCAATATAGTATATATATTATGGCATGCCGTTTAGGAAATTAATCTTTGAATATATAGAATGAAACTGAATATATGGAATGAAACTTTGAATATATGGAATGAATCTTTGAATATATGGAATGAACCTTTGAATATATGGAATGAATCTTTGAATATATGGAATGAACCTTGAATATATGGAATGAATCTTTGAATATATGGAATGAAACTTGACTGGTCATCAAGGCACTGCTGCCATCTTGTAGAAGTGAGAATGAGTCAGTCAGGAACCTTGTGGCAGCAATACTGAGCAATGAGGACATTATTTACTCATTGGCAAGTGCTTGTACGGGCCAAAATCCTTCCCATAATACACGTGCCCAATACCGTTCTCCTGACGAAGAAGTTCACTCCCTTTTTAATCGTGGCAGGCCGACTACAACAGGACAGAAAAAGCAAAAAAGTTTTCCAGTTCAAGAAAGTATTGTAATACTTCAACTGATGCCATTTTGTAAAACCAGCTAATTCAGAAGGCTATCACTTTGATGAAAAGGATACAACTATGTTTTGAATTTCATTCAGTATTCTCACATTTTTATCAGTATATTCAAAGCTTCATTCCATATATCCAAGGTTCATTCCATATATTCAAGGTTCATTCCATATATTCGAAGATTCATTTCCTAAACGGCATGCCATAATATATAAACTTCCCTCTCACCCTCTTGGGGTGGTATCTGTGTCATCCTCAAGCTCGGGTCCTCTACCAGAGGCCTGGGAGTTTGAGGGTTCTGCGCAGT
The DNA here is from genome assembly GCF_905237075.1 of Dicentrarchus labrax. Classification (NCBI taxonomy): domain Eukaryota; kingdom Metazoa; phylum Chordata; class Actinopteri; family Moronidae; genus Dicentrarchus; species Dicentrarchus labrax. The sequence continues at coordinate 25,458,950 of NW_026136720.1, forward strand.
ATCTTAGCTGTTCCTAGGACTGCGCTCTTCTGGACTGAGGCTTCTGATGTTGTTCCTGGGATCTGTTGGAGCCACTCCCCCAGTTTGGGGGTGACTGCCCCGAGTGCTCCTACTACCACAGGGATCACGCTCGCCTTGACCTTCCACATCTGCTCCAGCTGTTCTTTCAACCCTTGGTACTTTTCAACCTTTTCGTGTTCCTTCTTTCTGATGTTGGCGTCTGCTGGTATGGCCACATCTATCACAACCGCTTTCTTCTGCTCCTTGTCTACCACCACTATGTCCGGTTGGTTGGCCAGGACCTGTTTGTCAGTCTGGAAGCTGAAGTCCCACAGCACCTTGGCCCTGTTGTTCTCAGCCACCTTCTGTGGTGCGGCCCATTGGGATTTGGGTACTTCTATTCCATACTGGGTACAGATGTTCCTGTACACTATTCCAGCCACTTGGTTGTGTCTCTCCATGTACGCTGAACCGGCTAGCATCTTACACCCTGCTAATATGTGCTGGACTGTCTCAGAGGCATCTTTGCATAGTCTGCACCTTGGGTCAGATCTACTCTTATAGATCTTGGCCTCTATGGCTCTTGTACCTAGGGCTTGTTCTTGTGCTGCCATGATCAGTGCCTCTGTGCTGTCTCTGAGTCCAGCCTTTTCCAGCCATTGGTAGGTCTTCTCGATATCAGCCACTTCTTCAATTTGGCGGTGGTGCATGCCATGTAGGGGCTTGTCCCTCCAGGTTGTCTGCTCCTCTTCCTCTGCCCTCTTATCGGGTTTCTGTTGCCTGAGACATTCACTTAGCAGTTCATCCTTTGTGGCCATTTTACTGATGTACTCTTGGATTTTTGATGTTTCATCCTGGATAGTGGCCTTGATGCTCACTAGTCCTCGGCCTCCCTCTTTCCGCTTAGCGTACAGTCTCAGGGTGGTGGATTTGGGGTGAAACCCTCCGTGCATGGTGAGGAGCTTTCTTGTCTTGATATCTGTGGCTTCTATCTCCTCCTTTGGCCAGCTTATGATCCCAGCAGGGTATCTGATGACTGGTAGTGCGTACATGTTCATGGCTTGGATCTTGTTCCTGCCATTCAGCTGACTTTTCAGGACCTGCCTTACTCTCTGGAGGTATTTGGTTGTGGTTGACTTCCTTGTGGCTTCCTCATGGTTTCCATTAGCCTGTGGGATACCAAGGTACTTGTAGCTGTCTTGGATATCACCTATGTTGCCCTCTGGTAGGTCAACCCCTTCAGTTCTGATCATCTTGCCTCTCTTTGAGACCATCTGGCCGCACTTGTCAAATCTGAATGACATCCCTATGTCCTGGTGGTGTGGATCAGCGAGTCGATTTCTCGCTCATTCCTGGCGTACAGGTTGATGTCATCCATGTAGAGCAGGTGGCTAATTGTTGCTCCACTTCGGAATTGGTACCCGTAACCACTCTTTGTGATGATCTGACTGAGGGGGTTCAGGCCTATGCAGAACAACAGTGGTGATAGCACATCTCCTTGGTATATGCCGCATTTGATGTTGACTTGGGCAATTGGCTTTGAGTCGGCTTCTAGGGTTGTCTTCCACATTCCCATAGAGTTCTGGATGAAGGCCCTTAGGTTCCTGTCGATCTTATACAGTTCCAGACATTCCAGTATCCACGTGTGGGGCATTGAGTCGTAAGCTTACTTGTAGTCGATCCAGGTGGTGCACAGGTTGGTCTTCCTACTCTTACAGTCTCGGGCGACTGCTCTATCGACCAGTAGCTGGTGCTTGGCTCCTCTGGTGTTGCTACCAATTCCCTTCTGAGCCCTGCTCATGTATTGGGCTACGTGCTTACTCATCTTAGCCGCGATGATACCTGATAGAGCCTTCCATGTTGTGGAGAAACAGGTTATTGGCCGGTAGTTGGATGGGATGGGACCCTTCTTAGGGTCCTTCAGGATTAGGACCGTCCTGCCCTGGGTTACCCACTCTGGGTGGAACCCAGCCCTTAGCAGCTGGTTCATCTGTGCTGCTAGGCGTTCATGGAGTGCTGTTAGCTTCTTCAGCCAGTAGGCATGGATCATATCGGGGCCTGGTGTTGTCCAGCTCTTCATTCTTTGACACTCTTTCTTGGATGTCTGCCATTGAGATGGTTACTGGTTCTTGTTCTGGGAGGTTGCTGTGGTCTGCACTTAGGTCCACTAGCCATTGGGCATCTGTGTTGTGTGATGCCTCTTTTTCCCATATGGCCTTCCAGTATTCTTCCACCTCAGCTCTTGGTGGGTCTGGCCTGTTGTTATTTCCTCCCTGCCACTGAGAGTACACCTTGGCTGGTTCAGTGGAGAACAACTTGTTTATTCTCCAGGCCTTTGCCCCCTTGCCGTAGCATCGTTATTGTATCTCATCGATCTCTAGTTGTGATAGGAGGTTTCGATTGCGGATGTTGGAACACTGGGCCAACAGCTGTTTCGTTGTTAGCCTTGATTGTGGGTTTCGAAGTAACCAATGGTCCCACAATTGCTGCATGTATCCCTTCTCTCTGGGGTTGCTCATGTAGTAGCATTCCAACAGTTCCGTGTTTTCCGCCCTTGTCCATCTATGTCTTGTTCCAGTAGCCCATTTCTCATCAGGTTGCCCTGGTTCCCTAGCACCTGATGCGGACCTATATATATATATAATTCACACCTGTTCCTTCTTCATAATGGCTTGTCCTTTGTTGGAGGATGTACTGATGAGGAATGAGGAAGCCCTAATCCTCAGACGAGCATTTAGTCATGAAAGAGTCTTCTGGGACAGGTCAGGCACATTGGCTGTTGGAGATGACTATCTCATTGAGAGATACAGATTCTCAGGTGATGGACTAAGATATTTATGTAGGCTGCTGGGTCCAAAAATACAGCACCAGACGGCAGGAAGCCATGCTCTCACTGTACCACAGAAGGTCTGTGTTACATTGAGATGTTTTGCAAGTGGGAGCTTCCTTTATTCTGTTGGGGATGCAGAGAACCTTAATAAAGGAACCATTTGCCGCACATATCCTGGCTTGGTGGGCCGCCCCCTGTGCCAGTTCTATGGGCTTTTTTTTAACTGCTACAATCATACAGACATTCAACATGTCAGCAGACACCTAATCTATTCACCTCATTTGTTCACTGTTATCTACTTTATAGTCACTTTCCAGCCTGCAAAATGTTCTTGTATTTATTTTAACTTGCTGCCAGGTCCTTTTATGGCCAGACAAGTTTGTTCTTTATGAAGGATAGAAAGATAAAATAGATAAAAATAGATTAAATTACACACATTGTGGATAATTGTTTGCACTTAATCATACTCTACATTTCCTGAGTAACATGAACCTCTACTTGCCACATTTAAAGCAAAGTGTACAACAGTTGATTAGTGGACTTAAAGTAACTCATTTAGTCCTTTAATTGTAGCCTAATTATGACACTTCCAGTGGAGCACTGTTTATTAATTGTACAGTTTTGGACTACTTAAGCATTAAGCCAGTCCGCTATTGTCTGCCAGGCTTTCTCTCTTTCTTTAATTATGGCATTGGTATTGCCTTTTTTTCTTATGATATCTTTCATCTCTTCATAGAACTCCATCAGGAGCTGTTGTTCAGCGACCGTGAAATATGAAGCGCGACTCTTATCCATGTTCCCATCGGTGATTCTGTGAGCGATCGCGAGGTCTATTTCAGTATGCCGTGAACACGCACTTACCCCAACTATCTACACCTGGCTTAACATAGCCACACCTTTTAATCCTGGCTCAGCAAACGTGCAACCAATTAAGCCAGGATGCGCCAAGCAGGCTAAGTCAAACCGGATGCTTCTTCATGGCTCTTTGAAGGCTAACCAATCCTACAAAGTGCTCATGAGGACTAGATATTTTGCAATCCTAACTTGGAAACCCAGTACCTGTGCTGTGTGATGTCACTTTCTGCAGTGGCTTTGTTCCTGCCCGGCTCCCAGCTGTGACGACGGAACGGAGACAAGGAATGGATAGAGGCTCGCATGATGGCAGATGAGAGGGGATTTTCTGGAAGATGGTCTTTTTTCTCATCTTCTTCTCCTCCTCCTCCTTCTTCTGTCTCTCCACCTCCTGAGATTTAGAAAAGAAATACAAAATTAAAGCTGCAAGCAGCATTGGGCGGGACCTCGCACTCCACGCAACTCGGGGCGTGATATGGCCGCGTCACATGCCGTCGTAACAAAAATTTTAACGTCACCCCACTCCCAAACCCTCATCGCCAGAAGCTGAGGGAGACCACTCTACGTTGTCACACGTTTCAGACACTGCAAAGACTTACGCTTTCAGAGACTCTTCACTATGAAAGGTGGAAATTCAGCGCCATGCCACACAGTTTGACGCACAGTAAATATTTAACATATGTTGACTATATTGACTAATTTTGAAGTAGATTTGATAAGTCCCCTATTTATCTTGCAATTTAATACTTGACTTCCAGCGGTTTCCTATAATACTCCAGGAACAATACTCTGTAGAAAATATGGTTTGTAGATGTGGCAAGTGGGAGTGGAAAGTGTTTGTGTTTTATCACTTTGAAAAAAGAAATGTACATTGTATGAACATTTCTGTATTTGTGATTAAGTTTTAATAAAAATGTCTGAGAGAAAAAGATAAGTCCCCTATGAGGAGTTTGTTCAAATACAAGGAAAAAATTCACTGAAAATGACAAAAGAATTAAAAATGGCCAACTTTGACGGCACGCCACAGACACGCCCTTCAACGTACAGTCACAAAAAGCACGGCGTTCATTCAGCAACATTTTTTGACTGTACTGACCAATTTTGAAGCAGATCCGATAAATTCCCTAGGAGGACTTCGTTCAAATACAAGCCAAAAAAGTGAAAATGACCACAAAATGGCCGCCAACAGTGAAAATGAAAATAGCCGACTTCCTGTGGGTTTTGGGGCATGGGTCCAAGAGGCTTTTCTGTAGGTCTTGGCACTTTACATGTGACTACCGAATTTTATACATATTGGTGAAACGTGGCGCTGCGGCTGCTACGTTGAAACACTGTAGGGGGCGCTACAAACACGGTGGTGTTCGAGCTACAGGCACCAATCTACACGCGTCCTGTGAATTCATATTCATCACTATTACGGTCTCCGCAGAGTGATTTACCATGCCACCAGAGGGCAACCCAGTGGTGTGGTTTTTTCTCTTTTTTAAGTGAGCCTCAGGGAGCCATGGGCAATCATTGTACCAAGTTTCGTTTTAATCACACTTGCCGATGCGGAGATATAAATATGCCTTGTGGCCATGGCCTGAAATTGTGCACAAGGCGTAATGGAGACATAAGGAACTATTAACCCAAGGTTGGCGTCAATCGACATACTAATATCAAAATACTTTAAATTACTTTTTTTGTCAGGACGGTCTCCAGATGCTACGTGAAAAGTTTCGTGCGAATTAGACAAATGTGCATGGATGGAACACCAAAACATAGTTTTTGGACATTTTGCGCTCTAGCCGAAAAAAAGTCTAGGCGGAAGTGGGCGTGGCCTATATGGGGAGATGCAGCTCCATTCACCGAACGCGTGGATATGGATTTTTGAATGTGAGACAAACGATGCGGAAGTTATTAGCCTAAACCTACTTTTCTTAATAGTCGCGCCACCTAGTGGCCAAGTTGAATGTGACGCATAGAATATCCAATCTTTCACCAGGCCTGACCAATTTGCCAATAAAATGAGTCTGGACTATATGTTCAGGGGGTCAAAAATGCAGTGAAAGGTGCTAATAATAATAATAAACTGAGCAATTACAATAGGGTCCTCCCAGTGTTGTTAATGTTTTAGTTCGGTTAGAGTTCGGTCTAGACCTGCTCTATTTGAAAAGTGTCCTGAGATAACTTCTGAATTGAATTGAATTGACACTGGCTTGGTCCCTAATAAAACAAAATAAAAAGGTGTGAAAAAATGTACATGTAGAACGAAGTAGATACAAAGTACAAACGGTACCTGTTGGTACGCTACACATGACAAGCAATTTAAAAGGACAGAAATCTGTTTTATTGTGCTATAAACGTTACAAAAAAAATTATTGTATGAATGGGGGAAAATAACCTTATGATCTGTATTACAGGTGCATCACACTGTAAATATGTGAAATTAGTAATATGATATAATAACATTTCTCTAACAAGAAATTTTGAGTGTGCCTGAATGCTTGGTGTGCTGTCTCTTGTTATCCCAAGAGACAGAAGATACATATTATAAGATGAATTTAGTTTAAAGCAAGCAAGTCAAAGTGGGTTAATTAGGTCATCTCAATTAGCTGTGTGCTACCAACTCCAATTAGGGGGCGATGGCACCTACTGTGTGTCTCCTGGGTCAGAGCCTTCATTTCATAGAGATTAAAGCTGAGGCACACCTCTCATGATTAATCTTCAAGGGCCAAGACCGTGAGTTCTGTCATCAAAATGTGGATATTGTCAGCAAGACAAGAGCCTGCTGACCACATTTGCTGATATTTGTGTGTGTAGAGTCAAAAATGTGACCAAAATAGTTGTTGGAAGAAGTGGCTGCTTCTGCTTCACTCCAGAAATGTCTTCTGCCACCTAATATGGAAGTTAATGTGGCAGTTGGTTGGTGCTCCTGTCGCTTGGAAGCTCATAAAGTCAAAAGTGCAAGTCTGTTTGAAGACAAGATTTTTAGACGATTTCAAATCTTCTGTCCACTCTAGCTCTGAAGTGGAACGTGCAATACACACAAATGGAAAAGTCCCAGAAGGACTGAAATTTTTATTAATTTTGAACTGCAATTGTGTGAAAAGCATGAAAGACATGACAAAGCTAAATTAATGTTAAAAGTCCTACTTGTTGTGAATGTTTTAAAGTTTGAATGGAGTCTCTATGGGAAGTATGAATGAGAGTTGAAAATTCATAAAAAACTAGGAATTCTCCATAAGGAATGAATTGGGAAGAATGGCTAGAAAACTGGAAATATTTAGGAAATTATGAAAGGTATCAATGAGAAAAGTCTTGACACACCATTCCCAATCAAGCCACACGTTTGGTGTATTTCTTGTGTATGTGTTGGCAAAGCTGCAGGACTAGATAGATGCCAAAATATAGACAGCATATTAAGTTTCCCACCAGGGATACTAACACACTGGACCACTGTTACAACACAATAAAGGATGCCTATCGCTCTGTTCCACGTGCAGCCTTGGGGCCTTCTGATCACTGTCTGGTTCATCGTATCTCAACCTATGGACAGAAACTTAAATCTGCAAAGCCTGTGGTCAAGACTGTGCGAAGATGGACCAACGAGTCACAGCTGGAACTATAGGCCTGCTTTGACTGCACTGATTGGAATGTTTTTGAAGCTTGGAGCCAGGGGCGGTCTCAGGCCCCCTTACTGAGACATGAGCTCCCCTGAAAACATGATTTGTGAAATTTTGGGGGGGTCTCTAAAATATTGGCAAAATGCTGTTTTTTCCCATGCATTTCCTTTTTGTTTAGTTTTTTGTTTTTCATATTGTCATAATCATGGATCATGTGTAAAATTAGGCTATTTTTAATGTATTATTTGCGCATGAGGGTGATTTATCACTATTTCACTTTAATAAAAGATACTGGCCTGCATGCAATTCTTGTCCTCACCACTGAAGTGTGGGGGCGCTATGTCTTAAACGTCACTTTTTTTTTTACTGTCATGTTTCGAAGACGAATGACTCTGAGGAGCAGCAAGAGGCGAGTTCTTCGGCAGATGCTAGCTTGCGGACAACCGACACCACCGCTGCACTTGCAGGGACTGCTGCCGATGAAAGCCCGCCAACAGCCGACAGCTCAGAGGCCGCTGATGACTGATGACCTGCCTCTCTCTCCCGGCTAACTGGACCAGCCAGCAGTGGAGAGAATGGAAGTCCCGCAACACCTGGCTGTTTGTTAAGGATGGAAATTTGGGATGCACAATTAAGACACAAAAACTCTTCTGCTTTCTGAAAAGGTCATTGGCACGCACTTATCAGTCATACGTTTGTTTTAAGGTAAGGACTAATCTGTATAAACTGCATTATTAATTGTTAGCACTTTGTTGTATATGATGTTGCTTAGGATTGGATCTCTTGTAGGCAGCCTGGCCGATTTTTTAAAATTATGATGGTCGTGTGTGTGGTGTCATTGATTGGTTATTTTGCGCATGGTAATGCAGATTAGATTCAGATTTGATGCGTGTGTGGAGGTTGGATGTGATATGTTCTTATATGTGCTGACATAAGGCAAGTAGGCATACAGGCTTGTAATAATGGATGTGTTTTGAGTAAGTCCTCACCCTGAGGCACGGGCCAACAACAAACAGCGACCTACACTCTGTCACCCCTCTCTTCTGACCCCCCACCTGCACTTAGGATCTGTGAAGAGGATGTGTGTCAGCTCTCTCAGAGACAGAACATCAGGAAGGTACCAGGACCAGATTGTGTGTCACCATCCTGCATAAAAATCTATGGTGACCAGCTGGCTCTCATTTTCACACAGATCTTCAACAGATCTGCATCTGCTCCACCATCATCCCGGTCCCCAAATGCAAGAATCATGTTTGTGGACTTCAGCTCAGCATTCAACACCATTATCACGGACATCCTTGACACCAAACACATCCATCACTGTGCCAGCCTCCACCTGTCAGTGGATTACAAACTTCCTGACCAACAGGAGGCAGCTGGTGAGTCTAGGGAACATCACATCCAGCACCCGGACAAATAGCACTGGCGCCCCTCAGGAGTGTGTGCTCTCCCCACTGCTATTCTCCCTCTACACCAATGACTGCACCTCAAGAGACCAGTCTGTCAAACTTCTGAAGTTCACAGACGACACAACAGCCATCGGCCTCATCCGAGACTCTGCACCATTGCACTATTATCCACTGTCTACAAATTCTCTTATTTTTTGTATATATGTATAACTGTACATAGTAGTTTATGTCTATTTTGTTAAGTCCTGTTTATTTATGCTTAGTCTTTGTTTGTACATTAAGAGGAACATAACACCAGAGTCAAATTACATGTATGTGTACCATACCTGGCCAATAAAGTTATTCTAAATTCTGAACTTTCAATATTTTTAAACTGGATTTTATGTTTACACTCATTTCAGATAGCGTAGGTAACGTTGGGGAAACTAGAAAGAGATAGCTAGATTTTGAAAGTACCCAACAGATACTTCCGGCGCCGCAGAGAGTGGCAGCTTTACACAACAACTTTATTGCATATAGTGTATATATATAGTGTATATACTTTTCATCTATAGTCTATATTTTCTATTATATTTTGTAATATTCTTATTTTGTGATATCTTATTGTACTTTCACTTCTGTACTCTTTGCACTACATTCCCCTATGCTGCTGTGTCTAATTTTAATTTCTCCTACAGGGTTCAAATAAAGGTATATCTTATCTTAAAAAAAAAAAAAAAACATAAATAACAACACTAAAAAAACACTCCCCCCAGGCTTCCCTCGAAAGCCTCTCTCCCAGGTAGACAGGCAGTTAGGCCAGCCAACCCTTTCATTCGAACAGGCCTGCAACAGCCACAGATGCCACATAGATTTTTCTTTTGTAGCATTTGATTTATTGATTGCTATCAATATTTAAAGAAACTTTCAACATATATAACAAAAATGCTTCTGAAATGCATTACCTACCCCAGCTTTACACCACTAGATGCCACTAAATCTGGCACACAAATCTGGGTTTACCGTAAACTGGGCCCTCTTGTGGCAAAGACAGCTCAGAATATACTACTGTACAATTTCACAGGCAAAATGGGAAACATTAAGTTTCGATATTGAAATTGAGTAAATCAATTCCTGGATTTCTTTTGAAAAATAATTACAATTCTCTGTTAGAAAACATAAAAGAACCTTACCTTTACCTCGCTCTTCCGTTTCTGACTTCCAGGACAGTCTGGTGCTCAGAGAGATCACAGCATCAGGTGTGCCCATTGACATAGTGCCCTCATTGGGACTGAGGGCTCCCTGTATCAGTGCATCATCTGTGGAAGACCAGGAGACACAAACCCTGTGTCCAACACAGGGGGGGGGGTCTTCAGGCTAAGAAAAAAAAAGGGATAAGTGATGGATTTTTAGACATGAAGAAGTTAAAAAACAAAATTTCCCTCAATGAAACAGTCAGCCCAAAACAACCTGAAGTCACTTGGAAAAACACTCTCATGCTCATATTACTATGTTATTGAGGACTTCTCAGCTACTCAAAATACTTATCTCATACTAAATATTTAGTATGCGAGTGGAAATCAGAAAAAGCGTCACAATTTTTTCTGATATTTCTACCCCTGTGAGGGCATTTGGTTTTTATAGAACTCAATTACTCCACACTCAAGCACTCCCAACCCTATGCCCCCACCTACTGTTGTCCAAATCCTATAATTTGTTTAAATGTGATTTCAAAGCATGCTGTAAGACAAGGTTCTGGGTGAAAATAGCAGAGTTTAGCTTTGTCTCTGGAGTTGCAGGATTATGAGAAAACTCATTGGAAAAGGCATCTTCCAGAACAAATGACTCACACTGAGCTGCACTGATCACACTCTGAACAAACAGGGTTCTACCGAGCAACTAATGTGCTATTAAACCCCCTTTCAAAAATGTTTCCCTATAATAGCACGCACAAATATTTCAAAAACTTTGCAGCAATGTGCACAAGTTTTCGTGAATGTAAAAATGTTACTTAGATTAATCTAATGTAAAGTCTATGTGGTCTTTATCTACACTATTTGGTGCTACATATCCACCTTGTTGTTGTTTTGTGAAACAGCCAGTCAACTGGTTTTCCTCTGGTTCCTGCCAAGCAACAGAGGGGAAAGTGTTTCCCCAGTCTGTTGTGTAACACTCCTTTCACCAGAGGTTTTCCCGTCCTGGTTAATTTTAGAAAAGTGCAAAGGCAGAAAGTTGGAGCAGCAGTTATTTCTGATTTTGACATGAACAAAGTGCGTTCTGAATGTCAGCTGCTGTGCTGACATTAAACTCATCTGACACTAGTCTTTGTGTACAGTACCCCCAGAGATATAAGCTCTTAACCAGAAGCAAACAAATGTATGTCTGTGTCCTTTAGGAGTTTTCGTACCTTTTTAAAGACACTGTCATTCAGTTCAGCATTGTCTTTTGGACTGTCTTTGTGTCTGTGCAACAAACAAATGGGCGCACACTCCTCTCTGTCTGGATGGACATCTGGAAAGAAAAAGAGGAGGATGGAAAAGTGGGAAGAGGAGACAGAGACAAAAACACCTGGGTCAGTGATCAAGGAAAGTGCATAATTTTTTTGCTTGCTGAGTAACTGAAAGATATAACTTCTCATTCTTCAACAGAATATGTGGTGCTATGTCTGAATTGCAGTGCAGGTTGCAATCCACAGAGAGAAAATTTACCTCATATCACCCAAACCACAGGGATTCCAGTGAGTGTGTGCCCGCCTCCTTGGAGCAGCACTGGTGGTTCACTTGTGTTGTGATATTTTCCTCACTTTATTTTGGTGTCCCTTTGTTTTGCTTTTGCATTGTACATTTTTAACTAGTAGGTCTAAATATACAATAACATAACCTTTGTATTATAGGATATGCATAGTGATAATGCCAATGAATTACATTAAAGATTAATTTTAGAGAGGGAGCATAAATAATGCTACAGGGATCCCTAGTGTCAATGTCTGGAGGCGGAGCGCCTGACAGAGCTTCAGTATTTGGTGACTTGGGGGGAGACTGGGTTGGATAATGATGTGGTAAACTCATACCACAACCGATGTATGTACAGAGACATACATGCATGTGACTGATCATTCGCAGTACTGACATTGTTCACGCAAAGTCTCCACACACAGGAACCAAACAGATGCCTTCAGCTGGATCATACACCATCTGAGTTTGGTTTCAGTCTGATGAATATAGTAGGAAATATCCATAAAATACGTGACTTGTCAGTTTACTCAACGATAGAAAAGGGCTCCCTTAAGGAAAAAGGTTGTGAACCACTGAACCATGGAGGTAAGGGTACCCCTAAAATCAGGCATAACAGTTCAACTTTTTACTTTCTTATTTACTGGGATTTTTATGTGTAGTGCGCTACTATTTATGCTAGGAAAAAGGTTTAACATTGTTTTTCAGTCGCAGTTTATTTTAAAAAATGTCATAAGGAAACCACCTCATTTCCAACCCCACTGGGGGCGGCTGTGGCACAGAGGTAGAGTGGGTCGTCCACTAATCGGTTTGATCCCCGGCTCCTCTCGCTGCATGTCGTAGTGTCCTTGAACAGGACACTGAACCCCAAATTGCTCCTGATGCTGTGCATCGGTGTATGAGTGTGTATGAATGATTAGTTTCCGTTCTGGTGAGCAGTTGGCACCTTGCATGGAAGCCACTGCCATCAGTGTATGAATGTGTGTGAATGGGGTGAGTGTGGCATGTAGTGTACAGCGTATTGAGTGGTCGAAAGACTAGAAAGGCGCTACATAAGTGCAGTCTATTTACCATTTAAGCCAAGGCAGGTGGCATATATCCCATGACAACCCATTCAGGTGTTTTAGGGAGATAAGAGTGTCCCACTGAATATAAGTAACCATAGAGGGACACATGGTCAGATAGACAGAGGCACAATAGGCTATTGGTTAAACAAGATTTGTGATTTGATTATAGATATACATAATTAAATCTACTGTATATCTAGTTGTATAAATGATTCCTATTGTTAAACTTTCTGTGAGCTTTTATATCGGCAGAAATGGAATGTAATATTCGTAATTGTGAATGTTGAAACTCATTTATCCTTGTTATCAACTTGTGATAACCCAAGGTATAGGGTAACAGGAAATAATAGTGAAAAAAGGTAGCAGAAGACACCCTGTGGGCTGGACCCGGCTCCTGGCCTGCATATACATCATTCTGCACAGTGAAGCTCAAACATTCAACTGTAGGAACTTGAAGGAACTTGATTTTAATGTAAAGGGGGACTTCAGTGCTACAGTATGTTAATTTATTAATTCATGTACTACTAACACACGAATGATTAACTCAATATATTACTTTGCACGAACAAAGAAGTTTTTTTAACTGTTATTCGTTGCTTGGCTTCATAGCTTAGCGGTGTAATTCCAAATGACAATGCCCTCATCTCAGCCTCCCGTTCCAAGTGCGAGGAGAAACTACAGTGACCAAGCAACTGAAAAACATTAAAGGCCCTGTAGAGCCAGTGTTTGGTTTGTCTGTTCTGGGTTGCTATAGAAACATGGTGATTCAACATGGTTGACTCTGTAGAAGAGGACCTGCTTCCTCTGTACATAGAAACTGCCCATTCTAAGGTAACAATTGTTATTTTTAGGTTATTATACACTAATGAAAACATCCTGGATCAAATGCTTGATCTATAACGAGCAAAGTCTATAATGGGTGAAATATAATCTGTGGGTGTTCGTTTCCCAGACTAATCGTGTCTTATTTCAGCAATTTTTTTACTTTTATGTCAATCTTCTGTTGGCAGATATACTCTACAGTTGAAGTTTGCTTCAGAAGCAGTCAAGCCTATTCTCAAATATAGTTATAACATCAGCCCCACAATACTTAATGTAGGTATCTACATCCCATGAGGTAATTCAGTCCGCCCCAGTTCAGGGAATGCTAACTGACTTTACAGACAAAACATCATACAGCTTCAGAGGAGACTAGGTTTGACTTTAATGTATACAGACTTCTTGCTCTCTTTTCACCCTAATGGATTAAGCGTTTGACAGTAGTCTTACCTGTACATGTTGCTAATGTGTTAGGTTCAGGGCAGGGCTGTGCAGGGTAGAAAACATCTGTCTCCCTCTGGATCTAAGAGACAGAAGGGAATAAAGGAATTATCAAGATTCATCATCTGATAAAACAGAAAAGAATTCATTGTTATTCCGTTTTTCGATTACCTGATAGTGTATGTTGACAAAAGGACTGTACTTATATAGCGCCTTTCTAGTCTTCTGACCACTCAAAGTGCTTTTACACTACATGTAACATTCACCCATTCACACACATTCATACAGTGATGGCAAAGGCCATCACAAACAGAAACTAACTTACTCATTCACATTTATACACCAATGCACAGAATCTGGAGCAATTTGGGGTTTAGTATCTTGCTAAAAGACACTTGTAGCAGAAGGAGCCTGGGATTGAACCGCCAACCTTCTAATTAGCCTTCTGAATCACAGCTGCCCCAAAAAGGGTTCTTTATAGAGTGATAACTGTGAGTGATTTCTGCTTTGGTAGGAGCTCTAAGAACGATCTTCTGCTTCTATGCTGAACTTTTCTATGTATTAGAAGTGTTCTCAATGTCACACCCACTGGCTCCACACACACAAGCAGTGTGCCCTATGTGTTTGTCACACATATTTGAGTTATAGTGTGAGCATATCAACACGTACCAGCGGAACTTCCAAACTCTACTGACCACACCACACACGAATACACACTGACAGGTCACAAGCAAATGATTGTTCCACCCCTGCAACCAGACACAGCCAGTTCAGTGTAATGTGAGACGTAGGAGGGGTTCTCTACAAAACTTTTGTTTCACACACACACACACACACACACACACACACACACACACACACACACACACACACACACACACACACACACACACACACACACACACACACACACACACAGAGGCTAGACACTGTGCTGGTCTGTAGTTTCATCCAAGGAAGCCAACTACACACAAACGAAAACAACAACAAAGTCCTAAACATTTCCCTTCGCCTTTGCCTGCACCTTCTGACAACCTGACATGTTGAAGCAATGGGTATTAAAGTCATCCCCACTGGTCTGTTGAGTAATTCCTGTAGGCCGAACCATCAGAGTGACATCATATTTAGCTCTGTAATTGTTAATCACTGAAGCCAGTGAGTCTTTTGTCTCCTCATCCACTTGTCTCAATGGACCCATTGTAATGGTTTTGTTGCCTGTTCTGTCTATGATGAACATCCTGCAGAAAAGAGAGATCTGCACAAAAGAGTGACTCTCCAAAGAGCAGGAGACAACCGGCAGCATTTATAAATCTACATCCGATCTGCCCATGTTGGATGTCTGTGTGAAGACATGGTTAACTCTCATTTTAATCATCCATATGCTCACAAATGGTGTGAGCAAATGTAATTAGGGAAAAGTAGTGGATATACAGCAAATCAAATGGATTAATTGGACAATTGACTCAAAAGCTATTTAATGAGCTCTATGGGCAATTCCCTCATTAATCAATCATCAATTAAGCAGGTAAAAGGTCTGGAGTTGATTCCAGGTGTGGCATTTGCATTTGGAAGTTGTTGCTGTGAACCCAATACATGCGGTCAAAGGAGCTCTCAATAGAAGTGAAACAGACCATCCTTAGGCTGCAAAAAAAAAGAAGAAACCCATCAGAGATAAGCTGAAATGTTAGGAGTGACCAAATTAACAGTTTGGTACATCCTGAGAAAAAAAGAGCGCACTAGTGAGCTCAGGAACTCAAAACGTCCACGGAAAACAACAGTGGTGGATGATACTAGGATCCTTTCCATGGTGAAGAACAACATCCACCCAAGTGAAGAACACTCAACAGGAAGTAGGTGCATCAGTATCTAAGTCTACCATAAAGAGAAGAAATAGAAAGGCCAGATTAGACTTTGCCAAATAACATCTTAAGAAGCCAGCCCAGTTCTGGAACAGCATTTTTTGGACAGATGAAACTAAGATCAACCTGTACCAGAATGATGGGAAGAAGAAAGTATGGAGAAGGCTTGGAATGATCTATGATCCAAAGCACACCACGTCTGCTGTAAAACACGGTGGAGGCAGTGTGATGGCATGGGCATACATGGCTTCTAATGGCACTGGGTCACTAGTGTTTTATTGATGATATGACAGGAGATAGTAGCAGCCTGATGAATTGTGAAGTGTATAGGGATATACTCTCTACTCAGATTCAGCCAAATGCAGCAAAGTTGATTGGACAGTGCTTCCCAGTACAGATGGAATGACCCAAAACATACTGACTACTGAGTTTTTGTTGAGGTATTCTTGAGCAAGATACTGAACCCCGAATTGCTCCAGATGCTGTGCATCGATGTGTGAATGTGTATAAATGCGTTAGTTTCTGTTCGATGGGCTTTGCCATGAGTGAATGTGTGTGAAAGGGTGAATGTGGCACGTAGTGTAAAAGCGCTTTGAGTGGTCGGAAGACTAGAAAGGCGCTACA
The DNA here is from genome assembly GCF_905237075.1 of Dicentrarchus labrax. NCBI lineage: Eukaryota > Metazoa > Chordata > Actinopteri > Moronidae > Dicentrarchus > Dicentrarchus labrax. The sequence continues at coordinate 25,475,167 of NW_026136720.1, forward strand.
CAAGTACAGGTCCATTTACCATTTACCATAAGTGGAATATTCTGCAATGGCTGAGTCAATCACCAGATCTCAACCCGATCAAGCATGCATTTCACTTGCTTAAAACAAAACATAAGGCAGAAAGACCCACAAACAAGCAACAACTGAAGACAGCTGAAATAAAGGCCTGGCACAGCATCACAAAGGAGAAACCCAGCGTTTGGTGATATTCATGGGTTCCAGACTTCAGGCAGTCTTTGCCTGCAAAAAGGATTCTCAACAGTCTTAAAAATGAATATTTTATTTATGGTAATGTTAATTTGTCCAATTATTGGTATAAAAATAGTTGCAATTTCTAAACGTTTGATAGGATATTTTTGTTCAACCCCTTGAATTAAACTTGAAAGTCTGCCCTTAAATTGCATCTCAGTTGTTTCATTTCAAATCCAATGTGGTGGCATGCAGAGCCCAAATCATAAAATTGTGTCATTGTCCAAATATTTTCTGGGCCTAACCGTAAAGTATTTTAACCAACCAGGACAACAACGACAATAGCCACAACGATGGGGGATGATGAGTAATTATGATAGTAATAATAATTATAATAATTGTAATAATGATAAAAACAATAACAAGCTTTGATCTGCTCTGAAAAACTAATCTGGTGAAATGTGATGAAAACAATTAATTACCTACTTTCTTTCAAAATATGAAAAAAACAATAGTTATTCACATATGTTTTGGATGGCCTATTGAACAGTTGTATAATGAAATTCAAATTGTAGTTCAAAACGAGAAAACAAGACCCTGGAGAATTTTTTGTGCTCCATAGCTGAACTGCTGACCACAGATGACAATCTAGCTGAGTTTTTGTCAACGATTTGAACACTGGAAGGTCGGTGCAGTCACGGATTTGTTTGGGGAGAGAGTTCCAGAGGGAGGGGGCAGCTACAGAGAAGGCTCTGTCGCCCCAGGTTCGGTGCTTGGTCCTGGGTGGTGGAGTCAGGAGGTTTGCATCAGATGATCAGAGGCAACGGGATGGATTGTGGTGGGCGAGCAGGTCAGTGAGGTAGGAAGGGGCCTGGTTATGGAGGGCTTTGTGTGTGAGGAGGAGGATTTTGAATTTAATTCGTTGTGGGACCGGGAGTCAGTGCAGGTTCTGGAGGACAGGGGTAATGTGGTCACGGGTGCAGGTGTGGGTGAGCAGACGAGCAGCAGAGGTCTGGATGTACTGGAGTTTATTTAAGGTTTTGGATGGTGTGCCGTACAGGATGCTGTTGCAGTAGTCGATTCTGGAGGTGATGAAGGCGTGGATGAGGGTTTCTGCAGCGGAGAAATAGAGTGATGGGCGGGGTGGGGCGATGTTTTTGAGGTGAAAAAAGGCAGTTCTGTGATTTGGTTTATGTGGTGTTCAAAGGAGAGGTTGTTGTCAAAGATGACTTCGAGGTTGCGACTGTGAAGGGATGGAGACAGGGTGGAGGAGTCGACAGTGAGGGAGAAACTGTAAATGGTTTTAGTGATGGATTTGGGACCGATGATGATCATGTCTGTTTTGTCGCAGTTAAGTTTAAGGAAGTTGATGTGCATCCAGGATTTAATGTCAGTAAGGCAGTTGAAGAGAGTGGAGTGAGTGGCAGAGGTGATGGATTTGGTGGAGATGTAGAGCTGGACATCATCGGCATAGCAGTGAAAGTTAAGACCATGGTGGCGAATGACGTTGCCAAGGGGAAGCAGAGTATGAAGAGGAGAGGACCAAGGACTGAGCCCTGGGGGGCGCCTTTGGACAGCGGAGCGGTGAAGGAGGTGCAGTTGTTGATGTGGATGAACTGTTGTCTGTCGGTGAGATAAGATTGGAGCCAGGAAAGGGCGGTGCCGGTGATGCTGAGGGAAGATTCCAGGAGGGAGAGAAGAATGGTGTGGTTGATAGTGTCAAAAGCTGCAGTGAGGTCCAGGAGGATGAGGATGCTGAGGTGACCAGAGTCTGCGGAGAGGAGGATGTCGTTGGTGACTTTGAGGAGGGCTGTGTCAGTGCTGTGTTATGAATGGTAGCCGGATTGAAATGGTTTGAACAGGTCATTTGAGCAGAGGTGGGCTTTGAGTTGTTTGGCGACAGTGCGTTCCAGTATCTTAGACAGAAAGGGGAGATTGGAAATGGGCCGAAAGATGCATTTGTTAATCCACCCACCCAAAATCACCACTAGCTGTCACTGTAATTGACTGTCTAAAAAAGAGAACTGGTCAACGCTGGAGTGAAGTGGGAGATTCATCGGACCCCTGCAGGCATTCACATGATAGTGTTTTTCTTTACCAGCTTGTTGTGTCTATGTACAGCAGTGCGGTGACCCTCATTAAGCTGACAGGCGATGTTCACTTTACCCAGCAATGACAGCTTTACGCTATTTCCAATGTGGCTCGTGCTGCATTCTTGTTTCCTAATTTTGTCAGATAAATGTGTCCCTAATCTCTTTATTTCGAATTTTTCCTCCAAAAACTTTAACGAAAATTGATTAGAAAGTAAATAATCCACCTTGTTCATGTTCATGCTAACACCCGCCATTGCCACAGTTGCTTACTTCCCTCTCTCCACATTCTACTACGAACTAGCCTCTCTGTACTGTGGCTACTGCACTGTGATTGGTCGAAGGTCACTGTACAGTGGCTACTGTGCTGTGATTGGTCAAAAGTTACTGGCCTTTGGGCTGAATGAATTTAGCCCAAATGGGCAGCATATGAAGGGGGCGTGTCACAACACCTGTCAATCAAAATCGAATGGAAACTTACGGTACTGTGCTTGGGCTGTAAAAATTAAGCCCATTCACTCGAAAAACCCAAGATATATCATATATCCTGGGTTTCTGTCACTGTTTGGTGCTGTTGCTGCTCTAGGTTCCCCCAAAATTTAAAACAATATGTTCTAACGTCTTTAATAATAGTTTTTCATCTTTACTGTAAAAGACACGGAGGGCTTAGCCCTGTAAGCCCATATATACCAGCCGTCCCTGAATGTTTCTACTACCAAGTGTTATGTATCAAATCCTTCTGTGCCATTGTTGCCCAAAAACACACACGCAACTGGATTCACAAAATCACACCAGCAAAGTCACTATATGAACTTAATAATGTCTCACTGAAAACAAATCTAACATGTCAGTTAAATAAATTATATTCCTGACAATAAACATACAGACATATAGTCTGTATCGATCCTTCCTCCTGTTGTCTCAGATTCATGGCAAACTAATATAAACAGACTATATACAGACAGCTTTCCTTTTATCTTGTTCCGAATTCACTATTAGATTAACAAGTGTACTGTGGTTGTAACAACTAAAACTGCAGCCTTTATACAACATTATGATTTATGATAATCATGCTGTTTCAGTGCCCCCTCCGCACTTGGTGCTCTACGCACAGCACTAGCGGCTATATAGAATCTTTAAAGATAGGTGTTTATAGGTATAGATTAGAGGTGTCATATCGTACTATATTGCTTCAGTAATAGTACCCAAAAGTGGTTCTTTGTTCTGAGGACTGCTCGCACACAGGTATGCGCAAGGTTCGGTTTTTAAAAGTCATTTTATGATCAATAACAGATTTTTAATACACTGCTGTATGAAAAAGCTTTCTAACTTTTTTCCAGAGTAAAGTTTAATAGTACATCTAGGCTTATGTATGGATGATAATGTGAAAACGGTTTTAAGCGTGAATTTGATTTATAGGCCTTCAATGATACAATTTGTGGGTATTGTACACGCCTGTTGTCTTAATTTTAAATTTGGGCAGGCCCCATATTTATTAGCTTAAATATTGTATTGTCCTTAGTGATGAGAATTTTAGTTGTTGAGGAAAATACTTTTGATAATAAATTATATAATATTTTTAGGCTGTGTGGACCTATGTCCTATATGTGACATTGAATTCCACTTTGGACATAAGTGTTTAATACTTAAATGCAGTGCTCAACAAGAAGGCCCAGACAAGGGGGGCTTTGAGATGACAGTAACTTATTGAAAGCTTTTCTTACAAAATGCCGAAGTTTAAATTAACAGAGCTGATATCACTCCTGCGTGTGTCAGCACAACCTTGGTATCAACAACCTCAGGTTGAGATCACTCTTCTGCATAAAAGTCAGACCGGATTTTATTGAATTCTACCTCAGTGACTGTCATTATTATCATCACCATCATCCATCCAAAGTCAGTTGATTTCAAAAAGCTCAAACTCGTGACACCTCAACTCATCCTCCGCAATAGATTTGTAACTACTGATTTATAACTTTTATGTCTTATTAAGTAACTGCACCTTGCATTTCATTACACAATCTTTGTTGTAAAATGACAAAGAAAATAACCACGGAACTTTGAAACATTGTTGATTTGGGTCTGCATAAGAGAAACATAGAATATGAACAGCCTGATTCGTAAAGATGTTTTAATAAATAGCTTTGTTTGTAAAGTTCAGCAGTCTAAGTGGGTATCATTTTGGTAGTTTTGTGAAGATTAACTGCCAACGTTTTGTCCCCAAAAGAAATCTACCCTCAACAACCAGGAGACCTCTGCTGTAGCTCAACAAGGAAACACTGTTCATGGAAACAAAAAAAAATATATATATATACATATATATATATATATATCTCGGTCTGTATATAATTTAGTACATTTCATGTGAATCAACAAACATTCACACCATTCTTGCTAAAAATGCAAAACAATATGTCAGTATACTAGCTTCCATGACAGAAACACGTTTAAGAAACAAAAAAACATAACCAGCCAGTTTTAAATCAATGAGTCAACCAATCTGTTTTCTCCTGTGAAATAAATAACATTAACACCTTCTTCTCAGAGTCACCTCATTTGAATCTGAACACACAGACATCATCATAAAATTAAAACTAACTAAGCGGAAGCTCAGAGGGGACCGTGCCTTTGCTGTGTCTGCTCCTAAATTATGGAATGATCTGCCTCTGCACATTAAACAGGCCTCTTCTCTGTCTGTTTTTAAAACCGGTCTTAAAACCCATCTCTTCTCTGTGGCCTTTGACACCTAGTAAGATGTCGACTTTATTTACTTGATTTATTTTTTGTATTTGTTATTTTTACTTTTTGATTGCTTGTTATTGCATGGTTATTATTTTTATTTATGTCTTTTCATTTTATTGTTGTATTATATGTTATTTTGCGCCTCATGTGAGCTGTTATGTCTTTTATTTATGATGTCTTATTTATTCTCCTGTACAGCACTTTGGTCAACTTTGGTTGTTTTAAAGTGCTTAACAAATAAAGTTGGATTGGATTGGATTGGATCATAACTATAATATTTATATTCTCACATTTTTACAGTACAAGAGATGAGAAAGACTACTTGTCAAAACTTGAATAAAAGTCTTAAAAGAGTATGTAATTTCTGCTGCTAGGGTGTCCCTCCCATCAAAACAAAAACAAAGTTTGATGATGTCATGAAGTAGCGCGAGATCATGGTAGTTGTTCTCTTCATTGTCAGACAACCACCATTGATGAAAATCTATCTGACATGACCCAGGCAGAAAATGTTCCAAGGTGACGTAATGTAAGTAAGTAAAACTTTATTCATATAGCACCTTTTTGACACAGAGATCCAAAGTGCTTTCCAAACAACAAATAAATAAAAAATAATACACACAAACACAAACATAGAGAGCATGTAAAAACAAACAAACGAAGATAAAACAAAAGGGAGGGATAAATTAAAAGAGACACGACAGATGAGTAAACAAACAGGGAGATCTATAAAAAGGCTTGCCTGTAGAGGTGGGTTTTGAGCAGCCACTTAAAACAGTCCACAGATTCAGTGAATCGGAGTGATTGGGGAAGACTGTTCCACAATGTTGGGGCTAAAACAGCAAAGGCACGGTCACCTTTAGATTTACAGGTAGAGCGTGGAACGGATATTAGAGATTTGAGGAGCGAAGCGGCCGAGGAGTGGAATGAGGAACAAGGAGATCTGAAATGTAACTGGGGGCAAGGTCATGAAGTGCCTTATATGTAATCAGTAAGATCTTATAATTGATTCTTAATTTTACAGGAAGCCAATGAAGGAATACAAGAACAGGAGTAATGTGGGACCGACGGCTGGTCCTGGTTAAAAGTCTGGCGGCTGCATTTTGTACTAACTGTAATCGGTTTAACGAAGCCTGACTGAGGCACGTGTAGAGGGAGTTACAGTAATCTAGACGGGAGAAAATGAAGGTGTGAATTAATTGTTCCAGATCACTCAAGGACAGGAATCTTTTGATTTTCGCTACATTTTGTAGCTGCAGGAAACAGGACTGGACAAGTTTTGTGACATGAAAGTCAAATGTCATATGCTGGTCTAAGATGATACCCAGAAACTGCAATTCCAAAACTCAGAAAATGAGAAAAAGAATACAAATTAAAGTAGTGAAAAAAACTCCATGAAATGTTTTTGTGCTCGTTTTGAAGTACATTTTGGACGGTACTAAGGGTCAGTATGTCCCACCAACACTCCCTTCTTTCCATTCATATACAGATATCTGTGATGTTCTGAAAACCTCTGAACATGCAGGAAAAACTACTTCATGTTTCATTCAACTTTAATAATACCTCTAGGACTGTACAGTAGGACTGACATATTAACTGACATAGCCTAACCTACTGTGAAAATAACAATAAATGCCATACCTAACTACATGGATGACTGCTCTCTGCTACAAAGGGAATGAAAACTTAATAAGGGCCTAAAGGGTTAATGGATGCCTCCATATTTGTATGGAGCCAAAAAAAAAAAAAGCAACATATTCTGACGTTTGCAAGACATCACCATCAAGTCTGACCTGTGAGTCTGCAGACAAATTGATCTTCCAATACAACCCAAAATCCAAATGGAACAGGCCAAATGAGGGTTAAAACAGCAACATATTATACATAATACTTCAATGTTTTATCAATATTGTTTGTATAGTCAGAAATAACACCTTCCTACCTTAATTAACACCACATCCACAGTCCTCTCTCCTTTGGCACAGAAGCTGTACCTCCGCCGGTGTCTCTCATACATGCTCGCAATGTCACCCTGTCTGCCACTGATGAACAACGCTTTAATACACACGCTGTGTGTGAACCATTCTGCAAGTTAAATCCTCAACAATCACACCTCTCTACTGTCCTGTTTCTCTCTTGACTGCAACTCAGTCAGAAAAACAAATAATGTGAGGCTGAGGGTGGAGTTCCCAGAAGAAAAAAAAACCCTGATCCAAATGGCAGTTTCCAGAGTTGCAGGCTACTGATTTTCTTGCCATCAAAAAAAAAAAAAAAACCACAACAACTGAAATTAAATATTGTTGCACTACTAGCTATTAGCTATACAAGAGAGAAATGTGCCCAAACAACAATTCAATTTAAGTCGTCATCACAGATTTCAAATCAAGCCAAGATGAATACTGAAGTGTTGGTGGTGAAATTAAAGCAAAAATATATTTGCAGTCTGATGTGTAATCCAGTAAAGTCTGTGAATCTAGGGTTCCTTCTTGGTGCAGTTTGGGTTGGAAAATGAGTCTCTCTGCCCACATCTGTTCATAACAGCGGCCCCTCCCTTCATCCCACTCTCTCTAACGTTTTTCCTTTTTTCCTTCTCTCTCTCTCAACCTATCACATCTCTCCTTCACTTTGAAACAAACTCCCTTTCATTCATTTGCTACCTCTCTGCTGCTCACTAACAGGACAGGAACAATGGAATTGTATATCTGCACTCTGATAGAAAAGAGAAGACTTTTTATCTGCAGCAGCAGAAAAGAGACTGGCTGTGTGTATATGATGTACTGTGATGCATTGGCGAAGTATGGATTGGTTATTGATATCTTTTGTGTTATTTCATTTTATATTCCATACATAACAGTATATAACAACTGACAAACTGTACACTTAACCCATGTTAGTGTTAATGGAGCAATGTGGACAAGTTTTGTACAGATTATTTCCTGTGAACATTGCACCAGAGATGAGTTTTTTTAATAAACTTCTTACAGATATGGGCCTACTGTGTATACTTTTAAAGTTTTCTTAGATCCCTTAAAATCAAGAAGGCCTTGCGACAACCCATGAAGGGTTTGGCGACCCCTAGTGGGGTAGAGTACCCTGGGACGGGAACCACTGCTCTAAGTTGTGGATCCCACTGGTTCCTTTAATTAGCTGGGAAACAAAAATAAAACATTTTGGCCACCGATTGTCTGGTCTCCCATCAACTTGTACACAAACTGAGAATGGGGTGAGTTCCAAACAGGACGTGGGTGTAGGCTAAGGCTGTGCCTAGTATTGCATCATTCGCAAAGATTTGGTTTAAACAAACTAATCTTTTGGGGCGAACGAACTGAACTCATCTGTGAGTGGATGTGCAGGGATACACTCACTCACTCACTCAGATTTTTTCGCTGCAAGGTAATGGTGCAGGGACATGCAGCCCATGTTGCATTTTATATTCACTTTTAATTAATTTAATGGTTCTTTATAAAAGGTAGAGCTGGCGATCATGTCCTTGGAGCAGCGGCCCAGGGTTCGAATCCGACCTGTGGCCCTTTGCTGCATGTCACCCCCTCTCTCTACCCCCCTTTCCTGTCTATCTTCAGCTGTCTTTATCAATTAAAAGGCAATAAAAAGACAAAAGGGTGCTCTTTAAATGAGCAAATAATCATTATTCATTATTATATAGTATCTTAATAGTCAAAATCCCTTACTTTAAACCTACATTCAGCACAGTACACTGTATGTGTGTGTGTGTGTGTGTGTGTGTGTAGACACTGATGAAAGTCATACTTAGTAAATCAAAGTGTAAAATGCTGCTTTTCACTAACTGGAACAAAGCACTAACTTACATCCAATACGCGGAAACAATCAGCTTCATCTGTAACCAATCAGCAGAACACAGAGCATGCACACACACACACACACACACACACACACACACACACACACACACACACACACACACACACACACACACACACACACACACACACACACACACACACACACACACACACACACACACCAATAACCATGGTAACAGCTGTAGACCATCCAGCTGTGACGCAGAGAGAGAGCGAGAGACATCTGGAAGTAGTTATACCTACTCTGACCACAAGGAGGCAGCAACGGACAGTCACTCTCACCTGAGTGTGTGCTCAGGCAAAATAAGAGTTGAAACCATGATGAGGATTCATATGATTGCGCTGGTCATGTAATAGACCTTTTCACAGCATTAATTTTGACATGAATTAGTAGAGTAAACACAGCTGTACCAATGACACTAATTAAGGCTCTGTTCCATTCAGCTCAAAAACAGGGTCAGGGTCTTGTTATTGTGCAATTGTTTCTTACTGGAAATGCTCCGCTAAACTAAATAAAACAGAACCTGATTTAATGTGATTGGTAACACCAGTGTTTACCCTACTATTGCATGTCAAAATGACTGCTGTGAAAAAGGTCTATTGCAGTTACATAAGGTGTGCATGTCATAGCATCCACTGGGGCAACAGATTTATAAGTCTCATTTTACATGTGTTGCTGCGATGTTACTGGTGTCATTGTGTTCTACAGAGTTTTCACACTTAGATCACTGTTATAAATTAGATATTGGGTGCAATATTGGCAAATGTTGAGTGCTTTATTGGTGGTGTCTTAACTCCATCCAGCTCTTAATTATTTTTATTAGCCTGTAGCTTCATTGGGGCACCCTGGTAGCTCAGCTGGTTGAGCTGGTGCCCCATGTACCAAGGCACTTTGCTGCTGCGGCCATGGGTTCGAATCCAACCTGTGGCCCTGTGGCTGTGTGTCTCCCCCTCTCTCTGTCCCCCCTCTTCTGTCTTAAGCTGTCCTATCAATAAAGGGAAAAAAAGCCCCCAGATAAATAAAAGCCTGTTCCTTGATCGACAAGAACAAAACAACAGGGTCTTAAAAAGCTTTTATTTGTGGACAAACTGTAACCCTATTTACAGTTTTCAATTTTACAGTGGCAAGATATATTGAAAAGACATACAAAACAAAAATAAAACACACAAAACAAAACAAGGCTGCCAGACATTTTACAAAATTACAAACATGTCACAACATCTTGAGAGCTAGGAAAAGTAGCATGAACTGAGTTAAACATCCCACACACTCACACATGTATCCAGGCAAGTAAGAGTCCCTATGGATGTGGGGTAATTTGGCACTGTGCTAAGAAAGGTACCGATACTCTTTCAAATCTATTCTGCGTACTGGGTTTGTACAGAAGTACCTGAATTGATATGTCCAGTACTGAGTGGCTTTATTATGTGTTTCTTGCAAGAATATTATGTAAGATTTAAGTAACTTCAAATGCACAAAAACTTTACCACGCTTTATTGGGGGGCCTAAACACGAACATTCCAAGAGACCAAGGATATGGAATCAAGCATGTTATTAATTTGTGATACATTGAAAAAAGCACAGAGACTGGGAATTGAGCAACCAAAAATAATAGCATTATAATGAAATACAAACATTCAAACTGGCAGCCATGAACAACCAATAAAAAACAAAACAACAAGTGTCAGCGACCGGAACACCTCCAACTCACAGCCCCTCATTGACACAGTGCAAAACAGGTTGAACATAAAATAAACAAAACCACCATGATGCTGCCATGTTCAGTACCCATTTAGACTCTTATCTTTCTAAAAATAGCCTTTTGAAGGTTTTGGTTTTACCATATTCATCACTTCAGCCAGACTGCTGAATATTTTTACTTACCCTTGGTGATCCACAGGGAGCCTGGCCGGGAAAAATTGAGTGCCAAATCTCCTTCTCTCTCAGCAGTTGTAGCACCTCACGAAAGCTCCGCCGTTGCTCCATTACCTCTGCAGTGTAGTCAGGGAAGATTAAGATTTGATGACCTGTATTCTAGTGATCACTGCCTCCCGAGAAATCTTTTCTTTATCCTGTGCGAGATGCACCCATGCAATTACGGTGCATGGTTTGGAGCCATCCAGTAGTTTAGACTGTTGTGTTCAGTGTTCTCTGCTGATGACAGACTGGCCTGGTCAAGTTGTCATCTCCTAGCAACTTGGGAATCAGGTTGGAAACAAATTCAGTTGGCCTCCCGTTCTCCTCATCTTCTGGGATCCTACAATCTTAATGTTGTTGCGCCTGGATCTCCCTTCTAGATCTGAAAGCTCGGCCCGTAATCTTTTATTTTCCTGCTGCAGCTCGGCAACTGAAGTTTCCTCAGTGTGAATTCGCTGTTTGTGGTCTGCAGTTTGACTTCCGTTCATGGACAATCTCTCAGTGAGCGTATGCTGGGCAGACAAAGGGTTTTGGAAACTCTTCTCAAACTTGTTGAAACGCTTGTTAAGAGGGCTTGTAAGGCATTTTCTGGCAAATAACTGGAAGCTCGTCTTCTTCATCGGTTGGTGACATGTCTGAAAATTTCTTGCTAGTTTGCTCAAGGCTAGTGGTAGAATCAGCAAGCAGTTCCCTTACCACCTCGTGCAGTTTTATTATACATATTCACAATCCACTTTTTGTGGAGTTAAAGAGAAACGGTCAGTGCAGTGCCTCCTTAACCTACACTGTTCACTGTATCACTAGACACACAAGAAGGAGTAGAGTTTGTTGAGCAGCACCATGTGGTGGAAAAGCAGCTTAAGTTTCCATGTCATTCCAGATCTAGCCACCCCCTCCTGCCTGGCAGTAAACCTTTTCCCTATTCCCTAATTTGAAGCCTAATATTATGTTACATAAGCACTTACTAAGTTGTAAACCACAATATCTTTTATCAAATCACTCTGAAAGTGATCCCAGTGATATCGTTCTCCACTGTTGTTGTCATTATAGCTGTGGTGTGAACTCCCCCATCCACTTTTACAATTTTTAAAACAATATATTTATAGTTATTGCTATAGGTATCGTTCTTGGTGTGGACTCAACCCTACTTAGATTTTTTTTCACAGAGACAAGCATCTCCTTTTAATAATACAAGATATCATTTTACTAAAGGCATTTTTTCTTATATAACATATGTAAGAGTAGTATTTTTATATTCTCTTTTGTGGAATTACTTAATTTCATTTACAACTTGTAAATGTTACTTTCTATTAATTGGTAAGGCCACTGATAATGCAGACTTTTGAGAAGCATTTTTACTATTACTTTGCTTCTGGCATCCCTGCCACAGTTTCCTGTGTATTTATCCCTCCCTAATCCTTCTTCTCCTCTCTGTCTTTGACATTATATCATGCAGCTCAATCAAAACAAGACATGCGCACATATATACAGACACTCTCAGTAAGGTCCAGGTCTTAAGGTTCCCATATCTCCTACTATGACCTGCTGCTCCAGGAGACCAACTACTGCGTCATTAGGACTAGACTGGTCTGGCCTTGTCTAACCTCAAAAGGCTTGGAGGATGTGAGTACAGCCAACTCATGTTCATATCATCAGAAGGAAGGACTGCGCAGAATCATGGGACCTTTGAGTTTCAGCTTTTTCTCATATCTGGAGTCTTATCGGTTATCTTCAGGCCAATTTCCACAGCTTGTGTTTGCCTGGTTTGTTTCCTGCCTCGTCTGCCCAGTAATTTTCAAATGTACTAAAAGCTCACATTTCCAACGAACAAATAAGGAGGAAACCAGTTATTTCAGTGATCTTCCTAGAGTGAGTTAAAGGTCCAGTGTGTAACCTTTAGGAAGATCCATCAGCAGAAATTGAATATAATATGCATAACTATGTTCTGTATCAGTTATAATCACCTGGATGTAGGTATCATTATGTTTTTCTTACCTTAGAATGAGCCCTTTTAATCTAAAGCTACAGGCTTGGTTTAACACTAGATGTGTGTGACGACGAGTGTGAGGAGTAACTGTTTGCTCGAAAAAAACAATGGCAGCTGCTAAAGAGGTTAGTGTAAATGCTGCCAGCATCAGTTAAAACAGAACATGGAAAAGATGTTTTCTCTCTTCTCCCGACTGGCTTCAGTAACTAACTTAATGAATTGTTTTTTTAATAATTAACTACGTTATTGATCTGATTGGTTGAAGTTTACCTGTGATTGACAGATGGTTCATCCAATTACCTGCAAAGTATTTTTTGAAAGAGACTGCCCTTTTCCAAAACAGACAGTTTTGTCTAACAAACCATCTGGTGTAGTCAGGTTAGATTAAAGGTGTTGTATAGACGTACCAACCAACCACTAGGAAAGTTAATACAGGTGTATCAACTTTATTTTTATAAAGTTATTTTTTAGGCCTTTTATCGCCTTTATTTGATAGATACAGCTGAAGATAGACAGGAAAGGGAGACAGAAAGAGGGGATGACACGCAGCAAGGGGCCGCTGCAGCAAGGACTCGGTACATGGGTTGCCAGCTGTACCCACTGAGCTAACCGGGCGCCCCAGGTGTATCAACTTAAGTTCAACTTTGGATAGATATATAGTCAGACATTGCTCACAGCACCTGGAAACATTTTGTATTTTGTATTCATTCTATCACTACTATTCACTATTCTAAGTATAAGCTCACCGGCAGAGTGTGTGTGCTGTCTCTCCAGGTCTGTTGACACTCTTCGTTTGCTGCTGCTGCTTCTGTAGAGAACAAAATGACTAATTATATTGATATATAAAACATTACAAAATGAGAATGCATCAAGGCATGCAAAGCACAGGTCAAAATGTCAAGTATTAAAATAGATTTACTAGTTAAACTTTTTGCCACCTCTATGTCAGTGGATGATGCATTTTTATTTTTGTGAAACAAGGTCATTAAAGATGTTCTTTAAATCAGATCAGATATATATATATGTATATCCATCCATAGAGAGAGAGAGAGAGAGAGAGAGAAAGAGAGAGAGAGAGTGTGTGTAAAGTGGTCACAGGCTTCCACTTCACCAGAAGCACATAGCAGGATATTGGGTTTGCAGAGGGAGGGATGTACGACAACGATGATGACGTGCGGGATCTCTCTCGGTAGATGATATGGACGGAGTCCAACAGCCAGCAGTTCAGCATCCGGGCCACAGAGCTGTTCGCTCTCGGTACAATCCCGGTCCGCCCGGATGGTGTGGAAGCCATCGACAGATACTTTCTTGTCCGTAATGTCCCTGTGCAGCCATGTCGCGGTGAAACACATCAGACTCCTGGTACTCTGCGTGGCTCCGCGTTAATGCCGTTAGCTCGTATATTTTGTTGCTAGCAGACCGTACATTCACCATAACAAGAGAGGGGAGACTCGGCTTAAATCTTCTCCTTCTCCATAAGCCCGTCCCGTCTCGACCCTCCTCTGCATCCCCACTGTGTTTTTCTCCAGAGTTCAGGTGGTACACCAAGCTGGCCAGAATTAGCGCGATCAGCTGTTCTCCGGAGTAAACAACGGCAGCGTGTCACGGTGGAAGCGGCATTAAAACACGAAAAAAACCACAAAAACTCTCTCAAACATCGTTAGAAAGGGCAGGACTTCATAGAGTTACAGTGAAAAAATAAGAACGAACAAAAATTTAATATAAGTTAAGAAGTAAAAAAAAAAAAAAGCAGACTGGAGCAATTTAGATACATTTTGAGCATTTCTTTAGATCATCTTCAGTTCATGGCTCACTTTTTTTTTTTTTATCAGGGGCCCTGGCTTATCAAAGTTGTGATACCCATTATCACATCATTTGCCAAACCTTTAATATAATCAGCCCAACAACTTATATGTGTGTTCCTGCTTTATGGAAGGAGGAAATCAGCACAACAACAACAACAACAATGGGCACATACTCAGTGCTGCTTTAAAAGGCCAAAGTTACATCCCCAAACAACAAACGACAACAAACAGCACAGAAAATGTGCCAAAACTGAGAGCTGTGGTGTCTAAGAGCTGAGAGGGAGACAACATCACTCAGTGAGTCAGTAGGACCAGATGAGTCAGTAATATTTCTGGTTAAAATAATTGAGGGGTTAAATGGAAAGCTTCTCCTTGACCTAACCATCCAGCCTGGAAAGTGCTGAAACACTGAATACATCAGAGCCCCCACTCTGACTGTCTGTTTAGTTAATTTATGGTAACTGTAACCTATGATGTTTTGGCTTCTGCTCACTTCTTTGGCTTCTTTGACTGCAAGGAGCATCAGATTTATTTTGTTGGTTACTGACTTATCTCAGCCTTATCAGAGAGGTTCAGAGAAGCATAGAGGTTCGGATAGAAGTAGTGATGGGGATTCCAGCTCGTTTTAGTGAGCAAGATCATTCTGCTCAGCTCAGCAATAAGAGTTAGCTCTTTTGGCTCCTAAACAAGTCCTAATTTAGTACTTCTGGCTTTTATAATTCAGCCAAATTGAGCAACGTTTTGACCTAGCCAGATCGACAGGGTGGGAGAGGAAGAGAGCTGGATAGCTTGGACTTAAGGCTGCTCATGGTTAATGTTTGGTCTGGACGAAATGGGACTTGCAAAAGAACAGTAAATCAGATACTGTTGGGCCCACATCCATACAGAGACCTGCTCCATCAAAATCTTCAATAGCTGGACCATCTTCTGAGCTGACAGAGTGCACGTCAGATAAGAGGAGGCAGACTAGATGATGTTTAGTGCTCAAACATAGTCAACGTGGATGGACACTATGGACTCTTTTTATGTGAAGATGGAACTTTATTATCATCACTATCATGTGTATGTATATAAATACATGTACATTGTTTTATTTAACTTATTTTATATATTACTTTAATATCAAATTAACTATCTTTTTTTGCATATGTGGCATGAAGGGGCTGCAAACTTAATCTTAGACGTACAACCTTGTGCTACATTTGTCTACCTGCACAACATAATTTTCTGTTCCTGAGTATGATGAGTCTGGATATTTTTGTTTTCTTGTGGTAATGGGACGATGACAAGCTGTGTAACTTGACAAATGCTGTAATTACCATCATTATGAACACAGGCCCAGGTTTGACTCAACCACAGGATGTCATTGCTGTGAGACAACAGTGTTAACCACTGAACTCCTGCAGCCTACTCCTTCAAACATACACACAGCAGGTCTAATCTAACTATTAATACAAGATGATGATGTTCAAACAAATGTAGTCAGCTGAGGTCTGTTAATGTTATTGGTATGAGTTGGCCGAAAAACAAAATATAACTTCTTTGTTATTGTCTGGTTTACATACTGGAGTCAGTGCTACTTCTTCTAAGACAAATGTTTTTTAATGTTTGAAAAGAGTGTCTATTTATTGTTCAAAATCAATGTATTTTGTCTATTTTTCGGTTATATTAATTAAAATTAAATCTAAAACAACAGACTACTGGCTAAGATAACCATGTATATTAAGACTGTAATGTGCATGGAGTTACACATCACTTCTTTGTTTTGATATCGCCATTATATATCGGCCATCCAGACCACTGAAAAACCCATGTGGGTTGACCTCTACTTATCACTTTTAAAAAACAAAAAAACAAACAAAGAAACAACCTGCACGCTTCTGGTAACCACTGCATTTCTCTAACCTTCTGTTGTTTCTCTTTTGTTTTCCCACTGCCAAGCTGTGTGCATCTTTCTTCCTCCCCTCTTCTCTGTCTTCTCCCTAGTTTTCTCCTGCTCCTCTCTTTTCACTCAAGCTTGTCTGTGCTGGACCATCAGCTGACCCGGGACCTCTCTCTGTCTGTCTTCTGGCTGTTCGTGTATCTGGATCATCGTTCTCCTGGAGATTCAGTCTCTCCTTTTCCCTCCCTAGTTTCTGTGACAGTGCTGTGCTGCCTCTCTGTTTGCATAGTCTTTCCTCTTTAATATATATTTGTTCTGTACAAATTAAATCTATATCATGTCTGTCCTGGAAGAGAGATCCCCCCTCTGCAGCTCTTCCTGAGGTTTCTTCCATTTTTTGGGAAGTTGTTTTCTTATCTGAATCGAGGGTCTAAGGCTAGAGGGTATACTGTACTGATTGATAAAATTTTAGATTTTTGATATTGGACTATATAAATAACATCACTTTTTAATAAAGAAAAAGACTGTTTAATACACTACTAATGTAACGTGACTTAAATTGGTCACTTCTTTCTATAAAAGTTAGCTAGGTTTACTTTAACTTGAACGCAACCAGACAGGACCTTAATGACAAGCAACTGCATCTGTTTTATCTGAATCTTTTCATGTAGAAACACAAATGCGATTTGCTTTGTACAAACTGACTTTTTAAGTAGACCACCAACACAGGCTTTGAGTTTAAATAAAAGCAAATAATTTGTCAAAAAGCCTGAATTAGATATCTTCCCTAAATTATTCAGCTTAAGTAAAGACAGGGGTTAACATGCAAGAGAGAAAGATGGATGGAGAATAGGAACCAGAATTTCTGTACTGGGACTGCTGGTGATTTGTTAAAAAACATTCTGTAACAGGTAGGACAGTTATTGATTTCACGTGGTTACCTGTCTGGAATGTGTCCTCCACTGTGTCTCTTTCTTTCCTTGCTCCCCCTTCACTTTTTATCTTCTTTTGCATCTCCTTCCATCCATCCACTGTATCCAGAGTGCCTGAGTCTTTATCCAGCCCTTCAAACACACCCTCCTCATTATCCATAGCAACAGACTCCTGACCTTTGTCCTGTAATGTGGCAGTGCAAGCTTCGAGAGGGATGGCAGGAACAAGCTTCATGTCGGCTGGGCATAACTGGTATTCGCCTGTTTCCACATTCACAGGGGCAGTCGGTTCTTTTGGACTGGGATCAGCTATTGGAGTCAAGTCACAGGGGGTAACAGGAAGTGTTGACCCGCAAAGAAATGGAACAGTGGGACTCTCCTCTTTGTGTGGTTTTTTAACCTGGCCATCAAGCTGAGGATCATTCTCATGCTCTTGTATCCCACTCTCTTTGTGACAGAAAGACTGATTTTGGGGGTCTCTACAGACTGCTGGTCTGGGATTCTCCTCAGAATCAAGACAGTATGTGTCAGAAGCTTCTGGCTGCTGCCCTGTGTCTACAACAGGACAGGAGGGTTGGCTTTCTTCTTGCAGCTGGATTTTTGTCTGCCCATGACCTTGGCTGACTACCACGGTTGTAATCATTTCATTTGCATCCGGCAAAGGTATCATATTAACTTGCAGTAGACTGTCTTCTTTAGGTAGTGAACATAATGTAAAGACTTTGTCGAGTTGAGTTAAACTAGGTGTATCTGCAAGTACTGACAGGTCAAGGTGAGCCTGCTGGTTGCTACTTGGCCATGCTGCTGGTAGCTTCTCTGTCTCAGTGTTACACTCCTCTGATAGTATTTCAACATAAACTTGTTCTCTGGAGGCGAACTGATCAGTAGGTTCAATGTGTGAAAGCTCTATATGTTGATTTTCTGTCTCAGCTAACAGTTGACAATTCTCGTCCATCAGCTGTGCAGACAGTTGTGTGGATTGAACAGTGCTAAGTAAATTGTCTGCCAGCTGGTTTAATGTATCAGTTGGTACTTTGCCATCCTGTGCTAATGGTTGATAAAATGCAGTTTCTCTGCTAGCAGACTCTCGTCTTTCAGACTGATTGTCTGCTAACTGATGTCTCAATTCTATGCTGATGGCTGAAGCTATTGCTACCGCTACAACTGCTACCGCTGTGGCAACCAAGTCTTCATTGTAGTTCTGTTCTTTTTCACTGTCTATGGAAGATAACATCTTGCCATGTGTCACCCTACTGTCATTTTCTTCACTCATCCAATTTCCTTCCTTACCCGCTTCCTCTTCACCAACCCACAACTCATTTTTCTTTTCCTCCTTGTGCTGCTGATCTCTCAGCATCTCAGAGGCCGAACAATGCTCTAAATATTCCCTCTGAGTTGTCTCAGCCCTTCCTTCCCCTTTCTGAAGTGGTGATACATCCGCAGTACCTTCAAATGGAAGACCCTCAGCTTCTGTAGAATGCACAGATTCCATAAATCCTTCAGGTCTTCCCATTGGATCCACAGGCTGTACTGGTTTGTCCAAGTCCACATATTGTTCATGTTGTATATTTTGTTCAGGAAATTCAATGAGAAACAAGTCCTGTGTGAATTCTGTAGAACCTGAATGTTTGACAGGAAGTTCCTTTGGACAGTTCAATTCAACTAAACCTGTCCGGTCACCGGAAGCTACAACTTCACCAGCAACTGCCAAATCCTCATTTTCTGACAATGCCTTTGACTCTACATTATGCATTGTTTGTTGGACTGGACAGGTAATCCCCTTAAATTCCAGTTCTGTAGGGTGTACTTCCTTTATTATTAGTTGCACAGTTGTAATTCCCTCTGTATCTGCCTTCCTGATGTCAATTTCACCAAGTTCTGAAGCAATGACCGTAGAATGTAGGTTAAAGTCATCAGGTCCATGAAATTTCATGCTTGCGTCCTCCTTTATTTCTAATGTCTGTGAAGCTGTAACTTCAGTCAGATCTGTTCTTCCATCGTCTGTTGGACTGAAGTCCGGAGTAGTATAACTAGGATCCGAGTTTGTAACGACACAGTCAAATCCATGAGTGTCCCTGCTCTGACTCTCTGTCTGGCTGGGTAAATGCATGGCATCCTTGTCAGCTTCCTCTCTCTGGATTAGCTCAGAAGCACCGGGAGACTGGACATCTGCCCTTCCTGTTTTATCCTTGGCTTCTGATTCTGTCTCTGACAGAGCATTCAGGTTTGTTTCTTCTTCTCTTTGTGTCTGTATCTCTGTATGACTCTGGGACTCTACACTTGAGCCAGAGCTAAGCTTAGCCTCTGTCCCGCCTCTCTTACCCCTCTTCTTCCTCCTCTTTTTTCTGCCATTTGCTCCTTTTTCTTCACTCCCTTCCTTCTCTTTTCCTCCCTCTTCAATGCCCACTGTTTCTGAACTCTTTTTGCTGTAAGTTGTCTCTCTGTTATTGACCTCCTCTCTGTCTCCCTCCAGCCCTCCCTCCTTCCAATCTGGCCCTACTTCCTTTTCTCGCTGTGATCCTTGTACTTCCCGTCTTTGTGCACCAGGCCCATGTGACAGTGCTGGCTGTGTTCCAGCAGCATGTGGCTGACTGAGAGCCGCAGACAGTTGATGAGAACTAAGACTCTGTTCTAACAGCTGTGGAGAACTAAGACCAGAAGCTTGGAATGAGCTCAGATCACATTCTTTCTGCTCTCTCATTCCCTGCTGCAGATGTCTTCTCTGATCCATTGTGTCACCATCATACCAAACTGACTGAGAGTTCAGTTCCTTTCTGTTCCAATCTTCACTGACACTCTGGTCTATGTTTTTATCCTGATACCAGACAGTTTTTGCTAATGTTTCTTGTCCATGTGGGGGTGATCCCATTCTGCTTCCAATGCGACCACCATCCCGCCACAGCCCTTTCTTGGATTTTCTTTCTGTGTCTGGGGACTGTGGGCTGGTCCTCCTGCCAGGGTGAGGACTTTTGCTGATGGTGCCAGGTTGGCTTGGCTCCTCTGGGTCTGATTGGCTTTCCTGGGGATCCTGTGATTGCTCCTGACCCATGGTTACTGAAAAAAGGGAGGAGTAGATTAAGGACTGCAAAAGAAACAATTGTTTTCTTTGAAGCTCCACTCCAAACACATTTTAAAGTATGTAAAAATATATGCTACTATTAATATTTTGTTAACCATGGTTTTCCCACAAAAAAGAAAACAAACTAACAAACAAACCAACCATAAAAAGGGTCTATAAGAACATCTACTCTTACTCCCTCATTGACAGATTCTGCATGAGAGATTCAGCCAAAGCCTACATGTTTGAACCTCAGTCAGACACAGACTCAGATGAAGACTCTGCCTTGCATTGGCAAACAGCTGTCGTATCAGAATTGTAAGTGTAATTAGCATCTTTTATTTGTTTATGTTGCTTGTTATCTTGCAACTTGCAGTGGCTGGTACTGTGTTAGTGGTTGTGAAACCTGTAATATCTGCTACAATGTTATAATGTGTTCACATTGTAGTAGATAGTGGAAGGAAGCTTCAGGGTCCGGTTTACATCCATGTTCTCTCTACCATGTTTGCAGTCAAAAATTTCAGTCCACTCTGCGCTTGAGGTTTCATGTTTCTTTGTCTGTAGAATTTGCTAGACAGCAATTGGCTTTCAAATATGTTACATACCAAATCTAGCTTGCCCATGGTATATCTGAATCTCAGTTTTTAGGGAAGCATACAGACATCTGCCCTTTTAGTAGAGGAAGGTGAAAAAAACCTCTCAGTGACAAATCTTACACAAATACAAGTCAGTAAAGTCAAGGTCTGACATTTTAGAGGACATAAACAGACATTTATGGGAATGAAGGGGATCTTTAAGGGCGTTTTCACACATACCTCATTTGGTCCGGACCTTCGGACTTTTCAGTTTGGTCCGAACCAAAATTGTAGGTGAGAAAGGTGCCACGGACCACGGTCTGGATCAAAAGACCAAAATTTGGTCCGAACTAAAGAGGTGGTCTCGGTCCGGATCAAACTGAACCATGGTTCGGTTCGTTTACAGTATGAAAACACTTTTTGGATGGTTCAGACATCGGACCAATTACAGGAAGTTAGGCATACGTACCATAGAAGAAGAAGAAGAAAAATGGAAGAAAACCCCCGCTAGAACGAGCAAAAATGAGTCGTGGAAGTACGTGGGGAGAGGAGGAGATTATATGTTTATGTTGGTAGTAATACCATAATAACGCAATCGGGATTTGCTCATTCATTTTCATTCATACGGAAGACTACCCGCCAAAATGACAACACGCCAACGTCAGATGCATGCCCGTCTACTCACCAATCAAAGGCAGACGCAACACACGTACGTGGTGACAACGCGCCGTAGGTATGTCATGGAAAGTTCTTTAGTGCGCTAGCAAAATTACTATGTGAAACCGAAAATAACGGGATCAAATGTATACAATGTAATTAAACACAAACGTTGGTCCGGACTTTTAGGTGTGAAAACGCCCTAAAAGACAATTCTGGTCAAAACAGCTTGGCTCTTATATTTATAGTTCTGGTAATCATTTATAAGTTACTACTAATATTTGTTTATAGATGAGATGAGAGGTTGTCAATAAATCGACAGTTCCATAATAATCCATCACTGCGCTGAAAAACTGTGTAAACACAATTACGGTAAGTAATAAAGATCAAAGTTTTACAGCCCACATCTTTGCTGTTTTGGTTCACAGGCAGCTGTTCTCAGTTCAATAGTCACAATACCCCCATTGTACACTGTCTGTTTGCTGTTTGCTGCTGAACAGGTACAGTTGGAGACTTACTGAGAACATTGTGGGGCTTTAAGCAGCTAAAGAGTCAGATATTTCCCTCAGGGGTTAGTGACCAAAGACAGAGCTAAAAGAGAATAAACTGGCACAAACATGACACAGAGCATTCATCTAAATGATAAAGTTGCTCTGTCTCAGCTGGTTATGTAAATAGGCAATAGGCCTTGTTTCTAGTAGAAGAAACAAACACTGGCTCTAGATGGGGCTTTTTGCATTTTTCTCCTACAGACTTGGAAGGGGAGGGTTGGGCAAGTTGGTTTGCAGTCTCACCACTAAATGTCACAAAATTCTACACAGTGGTCCATTAAATAACTAATTTTCACCTTGGATATAATAGTTAATGAACAGCCAACAGTGACAACCAAAAAACTACCCGTCAGTGTGAGTGTGTGAGTGGTCCTGTACTTGCTCTTTTGTCTGCCCAGCCAATCTGTTTCTCAAATCACAAGTTGATTTATTTAGGTAAAAGAGCCTCCAATTACATTCAACAGTAGGTTTGTGTGGTTGAATCTCTACTATTTCAAATAAGCAACTTTTCATTTGATCAAAACGTTAAATTTTTTTAATCATTTGCCCCTATTCATCGAGTAAATCTAACTCTTTGAGTACTGTGATAAACTTACCTGTCCTCTCTGCAGCTGATTCCAAACCTAAGTTAAAGTTAGCTTCTTTTGCAGGGAGACTTTCAGTGTCTCCCTGCTCTGTCTCTGTCACAGTTTCTGTCTCTACAACTCGCTCACATATGAGCAGGTCAACTTCCCACTTCTCTCCTTCCTGTTTTTCTACGACGGTGGTGGTAGGCAAGGCAACTGCCTTCCTGCTAGCACACTTCCCATCACGAGCTGGTGCAAACACTGGCTTTATGGATGATGGGGTCTTTTCCGTCTCGGGAGAACAGTGAGTTTTTGTAGCTCTTCCATCACCAATCACAGATGCCACTGCTGGTTCTGTGGGTGAAATTGTTACATCTGTCTCTGTTCTACTTCCTGTTGTCTTTGTGGCTCTCTGTGCAGTCCCTCTACTGGCCTCTGGGGTGCTTCTGTTATTTCTCTTTTTGTTTTTCCTGTTACGGCCAGCAGGAGAGTTAGCTGCTGGTTTGCCCTTCTCTTTTGCCCCAGCTTCCTGGCTCTGACAAAGACTGTTACAAGATGTATGAGTGACAACAGTAGAGTCCTCCCCTTGTGTTCTCTCCTCCAATAACGGCGGACTTCCCTGTTCCTTTGCTGTTGTGGTACAGTTCTCGGTGGTTACCATAGCTAGGACTGCATCATGCTTCCTCTCTGGTTGGCTGTTAGAGCAGGGCTGCAGTCCACAGGCAGGGTTTGCCAGCTCATGATCGATGAACAGGGATGTGGAGGCATGTGTCGGTGCAATGGTACTAAGTAAATCTGAGTTTCCCTGCAAGAAGGAAGACAAATCCAAATTAAATCAAATTAATTGCATCAGAGGTATGGCCTATATTTACGCAAGATAATTTTAATTATTTTTTTAAAGTATATTTTTGGGGGCTTTTATTGCCTTTATTACAGTGACAGCTGAAGATAGACAGGAAAGGGGGGCAGAGAGAGGGGATGACACGCAGCGAGGGGCCACAGGTCGGATTCGAACCCTGGGCCACTGCAGCAAGGACTCAGCCTTGGTACATGGGTCGCCAGCTCTACCCACTGAGCTATCCAGGCGCCCACGCAAGATCATTTTATAACTGTGGTGACAAGTAAGGGATCAGCATGTGAATGCTGGGTTAAACAGAGGACTGTCGGATGTTTCAGCTAAGTGTGAACCAGTCGTGATGTCACACATTTGTTTGTGGAGACCCTTTTTCAAGCCTTGAGTTTAGTTCCTTGAGTTGATCCATATTTCATCAGCACTGCCTAGTTTGACAGTTTGATCTGAGTTTTATGTGTTGAGCTGGACGGACTCACTGAGAATGACTTGTTAATCACAAAGTAGACCACCCTAAAGCATAACCTGCTTTATCATCTATTTTATTCTAAATGGGACCATAATTTACTAAATGAACATCACGCTGTATGGAAGAATACTTGAAACTAGAGATTGAGACCATAAACTCATTAGGGAACTGTTTATTAAGCTAATAAATCAGCTGGGAAAAAACAAACAACAGTACTTCTTGCAAAAGTATTATTGTAAATATTTAAAGAAATACTGAATAAATTGACTCCTTATATTCTTATCTAGTTTTGTGTTACTCCCCTCTCCCTAGGCCAGTGGTTCCCAACCTTTTTCCATAAGGCACCCCTTTTCTAATATTGAGTAAACTGAAATATTTAGTCAGTGACATATTTTTGGATATTTCATATTATAATGCATATATAACATATCAGTAACAGTACAGAACAACTGATAAACTGTCCAATGAACCCAAATAGTGAACGCAAGAACATAGCAATTTTTGACACAATTCTCTATATGTGTTGTGTATTTTCTTACATTTTAACAATCGAACACATTTAATAGGCTCTCAGTTTTCTTCTCCCTGACACTTGGCCATTGTTCTATTAGTTAGCTTTTTAGAAGGATCTATTGACAGAAATGAAATATAATATTAATAGGTATGTCTTCATTAGTGTATAATTACCTGAATATAAGAATCGTTGTGTTTTTGTTACCTTAGAATGAGGTGTTTTTATCTACAGACGCAGTCTGTGGTCGCTGCCATGTTTAACTGTATATTAATAAAAAGTTGTTTTAAGTTTAAAAGTTACACCTGATAAAATCAGGATGGCCTTGCAACCCCCCATGAAGTTTTAGTGACCCCCAGGGTGGGAATCAGTGCCCTGATCAACTTGGGTTCATAACAGCAAAAAAGAAGAAGATTTCATAAACATAAATGTCTCTCGTGTACAATGTTTATTGCTACTGAGAAAAGACAAACAAACAAACATTCAGATGCTGTCAGCTCACCTTTGTGTTTCTGTGTAGATGAATAAGTCTCCTCAGCTCTGTCAGCTCCTCCTGTAAGCAGCAGCCTTCACTGCTCTGTGTCTCCGCCCCCACCTCCCTCTCATTGAGGCTAGGGAAAGTTAGGGTGTAGGTACCAAGACTTGCATGGTGCTGAAACACTCGGCCTTCTGGGTAAAAGTGCAGCTGCTGCTTTGGTTCCACTTGGAGATTTGGAGATGTCTCACATCTGCAAAGTCACAAAATAATACATCTGACAATCCTTTGACCTGTACAAAACAAATTGCACTTACAATATTTTTTTCGTGCTTTCTCTCCTTTTTATTACGCAAACAAACATGGCCATGTAATTTACTCTCTAATCCTTTCAATCGTGTAGAAAAAAGATTCAGACACTGACAAGTAGCTTTCAAAGAAAAGCGCCTCCAGGATTCTTACTTTTGCGCTTTGTGAGTCAGTGGAAGGAGGGATCATGCCTGCAGAGCGTGCAAGAGGAGGAATATAATGATGACTGTTTTTGTCTTGATCTTAATACAAACTAAGTCTCAAAATGACCTCAAAACTACCACTGTGATAGAAACAGAAGGCAGTGCGACTGTCTCAGTGAGACTATTATCTCATACTCAACTCATATGAAAATGCAATCCATAATACATTGTGCTAATTGGAAATGAGGAGGAATAATGACACCAGCCGAGTGCCGTGGGTGAAGCCATGGGGTGCTGGGTTTTTTTAACTGGAACTATAAGCAGGTATTTTCACATCAAAGACAACAAAGAAAAAAATAATTAAAAAGTTAGGGTAAAAAATTTGACTCCTATAGGCTGATATTGATTGGCAGATTGTTAATATGAAAACCAAACCATCACCTAAGTGTTTGGTTTAAGAGTGGAAAGCAAACAGCCAGCAGAAAGGAGTACACTGAATAGCTGTTTCGTTCTATTTATTACTTGTAGGCTACATACCAGTGTTTTGTAATGTTTAAATGCTTTTAATAAAGAAGTGTATGTTGAATTACATGGGATTTATCGTTTTGTGTTCGTTTTTTACCATAGTATTGAATTGTGAGAATCATGGAACCACTGCAACCCTTTTCACCACTATTTTCACATCTAACTCTGTAAAAACTTGGTTTGGTTTGAGTTTGTTTCGACCAAACCAGAGATATTTGGAAACGCTGTAGACGGACTAACAAAGTTGAGTTTTATTTCTGTTCCGTTTTTATGGTCTGAGATGCTGGTTCTCTAGTGCAAAAAAAAATCCAGTGACAAGTGAATTTCGTATATATATATATATATATATATATATATATATATATATATATATATATATATATATATATATATATAACCTTTAACCAGGTAAGTCCCATTGAGATTACAAAATCTCTTTCCCAAGGCAGCCCTGGCTGAAAATAGCAGCAATACAGTGTTTTAAACAACATACACGCAAACATTAAAAAACATAAAACAAAACAAAGTAAAATAATAAATAAAGCTGCAAGCAGCGTTGGGCGAGACCTCGTCATCAACCCACTCTGACCAACTTTGACAGCACACCACGGACACACCCTTCAATGTACAGTCACGCATAGACAACGTTAAATCAGCAACATCTTTTTACTGTACTGACCAAATTTGAAGCAGATCCGATAAATTATCTAGGAGGAGTTCGTTCAACGCAAAAAAACGCTGAAAGTCACCGGGAAATTTAACATGGCCAAATTTTACGAGTTTTTGTATATGTTAAGGGGGGCAAAAACGCAGTCAAAGGCACTAAAAATAATAATAGCAAACAATAATAAGAAACATAGTAAATACAATCCCGGCTGTCGCTGGCTCGGTCCCTAACAAATCAATATTAATCAATAAGGTCTGGAAGAAATTCTAACGTATATGATAAATCCTAATACACACTCAATAACTAGCCAGTGTGACACAAACACAGCCCACATCATATCATTCACCCAGACTCCTCTCCCACATACACATTATAAACAGTGTTGGGGGTAACGCGTTACCATAGTATATTATGTTTAGGCAGTAACGGAGTAATATAACGCATTACAAACTATATTTTGGTAATATTATTACAGTTACTGAGTCCGGTAACGCGTTACAATCCGAGCTGTCGCACAGGCGGAGGTTTCAAAAAAACAACCCAGGCGCAACAGCTGTAAATAAAGAGGAGAAGAAGACGGTTTTAGTATGTCGTGGAGGATGCGCTGCCTCTTTCTACAGCTGAGTTGCCGGCGTTTCAAAAGCTTGTTAGCAAAATCCCTGTTCGATCAAGTGACAAGATGCAATATAGACCTCATTAGACTTTAATGTTGCCCCCCCCACTATATTTATGAGGAACTACAGTTAATTGAGGACTATTCGGCATGACAAAATATTGCGCGCCTTCATTTTGTAATGCCTTTTCCTAAATGTTTATTTTGGTGAAACTAAAAAGTAATGAGTAACTTATTACTCTACACAGAAGGTAATATTGTAAGGAAACGTATTACTTTCAAATGCAAGTAACTAGTAATATGAAATATATTACAGTTTGGAAGTAACTTGCCCACCACTGATTATAAATCAATGTATACTAGGGATGCTCGATATTGGCTTTTCTGCCGATATCCGATATTGTCCAACTCTCAATTTCCGATGCAGGCTTTTTACACCAAAACTGTTAGGTAACAACATAACATATCTCCTATTGTGGAATTAACAAATTATGCCTAATTTTATTGTGATGCCCCACTGGATGCATACATAAATGCAACATGGCTTTCCAAATGTAAGTAAGAGAACAACTTCAACATTTATTGTATTAATACTGAAAAGAGTGTTAATGCTAATAGCTATCTACGCGCTAATCGCTAGCTAAGCGCTAGCTTTGGTTAATGTTTTTAATTGTATTATGCACCTGAAGGAGTGCTAATGTAAATTCTAAGCCAATTGTTAGTTTGGTTAAGGAACAGCTCATAGCAGGGTAAAATATTTAAGGTGCATTGCACTTATTTTGTGTTAATATTAAAATCATTCAGCTTTAAATTGTTTGCTTGTTAGCCACGGTTAGCAACCAACCAGTCTAGCGTGTTGTTGTTGTTGTTATACGTCATCTAGTGCGCGCTGGTAAACGTCCCATGCTGCGTTCATGCAGACTCGGAAATGCTGAAGCCTACAGAACAAACGGGTTATAAAAACCCGATATCGATAATTCCCGATATTAAATTTTTTTGTGAATATTGATAATATCGGCCCTCCGATATTATCAGACATCCCTAATGTATACATTAATACATTATTAAAAGGCACACTATGCAAGATTTTTACCTTAATACAACAGCTTCGAAGTCATTTCGATGGTAAACGAACTCGCAGTATAGCGAATCATCCCAATAGCAGAGCCCGTCTACGGAGAGCTTGGCCACTCCCTATTAAGTCCCATTATACCAAATTTTGGTTGCAGTTCCACCAGAGTTCCACGGGGGGCGATAGCCCATTAGTTCAAAATGAATGGGAGTCTATTGAGCTAGACGGCTAAATTTGTCTCTTTCACCTGATTGTCGTTGAGAAATCTCAGATTTGATTGTAGTTTTTGCAAGTTCAACGTTATAGGTTGAAAGTTGAATGAACGCGTACTTATGTCCTTTCGATTTCTTACAGGTTGAGTTGTTGTTGCCCATAACACGCTAGCATTCTGCTAATAAACGCTGATTGGTCAGTGAAGGACTGATTACGACCAGAGATCCCGGTGTTTAAAACAGAAAAACAAAAACTCTTTCGAGCACGTGTATTGACACGGAGAGCCTAACCTGTGTCAGCTGTGTTGTCGATGCCTCGAGAGAAAAGGAAGTGCAGGGCGCGGAAGCACAAAGTGACTCAAGGCAAGTAAAGCGGTATCTCTGGCCGTACGATGTGTATGATGTCAATGTATACTTCAAGGCTGGATTACTGCAACTCTTTAGTATCAGGTTGCCCCAATAAGTCCATTAAAACGCTCCAATTAATTCAGAACGCTGCAGCACGAGTACTGACAGGAACTAGGAAAAGAGATCACATGTCTCCTGTACTAGCTTCTCTGCATTGGCTCCCTGTAAAATTTAGAATAGAATTTAAAATCCTCCTCCTCACCTATAAAGCTCTTCATAGTCAGGCCCCTTCATATCTTAAAGAGCTCATAGTACCCTATTACCCCACTAGAACACTACGTTCTCTGAATGCTGGGCTACCTGTGGTTCCTATAGTCTCCAAAAGTAGAACAGGAGCCAAAGCCTTCAGTTACCAAGCTCCTCTCCTGTGGAACCAGCTTCCAGTTGTGGTTCCGGAGGCAGACACCCTCACCACATTTAAGAGAAGGCTTAAGACATTCCTTTTGATAAAGCTTACAGTAAGGGTTGGCTCAGGTGAGTCCTGAACCATCCCTTAGTTATGCTGCTATAGGCCTAGACTATCGGGGGATTTCCCATGGTGCACTGAGCTCCTCTCTTCCTCTCTCTTTCTGCACTCATTCATGTCCCATTAACGCATGTTACTAACTTCACTTCTTCCCCGGAGTTCTTGTGCTTTCTCGTCTCGCAGGTTCTCATGGATCCTGGTGGAGCCTCCTGCCATGGTCCTGCTTGACTGCCATTGCTAATATCACTGATATTAGTGTTGCTATTATTATTATTATTATTATTATTATTATTATTATTATTATAAGTATTATTATTGCTACGGTTACTGTTGTTGCTGTTGTCACTGCTCATTGTCCCCGATCGTTGCTGTTATCATGTTCATCATCATCAGTCACTATTAGTATAGTTGTTGTGTCTGTCTGTCTGTCTGTCTGTCTGTCTGTCTGTCTGTCTGTCTGTCTGTCTGTCTGTCTGTCTGTCTGTCTGTCTGTCTGTCTGTCTGTCTGTCTCTCTCTCTCTCTCTCTCTCTCTCTCTCTCTCTCTCTCTCTCTCTCTCTCTCTCTCTCACTACTCACTCCTCACTCACTCACTCACTCCTCACTCACTCACTCACCCCAACTGGTCGAGGCAGACGACCACCCACCTAGAGCCGAAGGGTCTGTCCTAGGTTTCTGCCTTTTAACAGGCAGTTTTTCCTTGCCCCCGTTGCCAAGTGCTTGCTCATGGTGGTACTGTTGGGTCTCTGTAAATGTTATAAGGAGTTCGGTCTAGACCTGCTCTATTTGAAAAGTGTCCTGAGATAACTTCTGTTATGAATTGCCGCTATACAAATAAAATTGAATTGAATTGAATTGAATGTTAAACATGGACAACATTGAATTAACTTTTTGCACATTAACCAGAGACGTTTCAAGCACCAGTTTAATGACTAATGACTGATGAGTTTGGACACTCTGAGGGAGAAGTTGTATAGTTGGCCACTCTGTGTGGCATCCCGACAGAATAAATCTTGCACTTAAAGTACTCCTGTGTTTGACCAGTTAATTGTGAGTGGAGGACATTGTCCAAGATGGTATGAAGCTTGGACAGCGTCCTCCTCTCTGACACCGCCGTCAAAGAGTCCAACTCCACTCCCACAAAGTCACTAGCCTTGCAGATCAGTTTATTGAGTCTGTTAGCCTCCGCTACCCTTAACCTCCTGCCCCAACAGCAAACAGGATAGCACTGGCCACCAAAGACACATAAAACAATCGTCAGCTTGTTTAGCAGATGTTGGAGGACCACAGCCTCCTCAGAAAATAGAGACAGCTTTGGCCCTTCCTGTAGAGGGTTTGAGTGTTCTTAGCCCAGTCCAGTCCTCAAATCCCAGTCAGGGCTGGTAGGCAAACTGGAGTGGGTCCAAGTAAGGTTTGACCATGGGCCACAGCTGCTCTAGACGCAGTCTCTCCAAGGTCTTTATGATGTGGGCGCTCCAAGGACTTTGCACAAGAACGAGGCCAGATCTCTTCCTCACCACAGGGACCCTTTGGAGACTCAGGTTCAAGTTGAAGAATGGTAAATGGTAAATGAACCTGTACTTGTATAGTGCCTTTGTAGTCTTTCGACCACTCAAAGCACTTTTACACTACATGCCACATTCACCCTAACTACTAACGCATTCATACACATTCACACACCAATGCACAGCAACAGACACATTCCTTGACCGTAATGTGACCAGGATTGCACATCTGTTATTATCTAGAACAGCTGGCGACTCAAAGGCACTTGCTTGCTGCCACCGCAGTTTGTGGAGCTTCTCTCTTCTGCTTTGGTGAGCGAGACTATCGTGACTCACTGGGCCAGTCTAGTTTGTAGAGCCGATTAGCACAGCGTTAGCATTGAACAGACTGAGAATGATAAAGCCAAACAAATACAGAGATGGGTATGTCTTCCTGCAAGGCATACTGGGTAGTCAGCAAGTCAGTTTAGTCTTTCCTGAGAGAGCAGGAAGAACAGTGAGGATATAATCCCTTCTTTCTATGAGGAGGTGATTTGCCATCTCCACTGTCACATGAGCTCCTCAAGACACACACACACACACACACACACACACACACACACACACACACACACACACACACACACACACACACACACACACACACACACACACACACACACACACACACACACACACACAAATACATGCAGTAGAGGTTTGGGTTTTATGTATTTGTTAATATTCTGTCCTTACAGTGGACAAAGAGGAAAACCTATGGAATGTCCAAAATGATAGGAGTTCATCCTCTGGGGAGCATGACTCTCAGTTATTACATGGGGGGTCACCAAAAACAATCATGCAGTTACCTGTAATTTCCCAAATTTAATTTATTCTCCCTCTTACAAACATTAGTTCTGTGGTTGGGTCTCACATTTAATTTGCCCTCATCTCCAACGGACACATTTCTGTAACACAATCACCCACATTGACACTTCCATGGCTGTTTCATGATCCTTCCTACAGCTGCTACAGCTCTGTTCTTATAATGTTCATTCTACTGACTCTGAAAGTTGTGCCAAGCTTTGTCACTAGAAGAAGAAAGATCAGACTATTCAGTCAGTCAATCGTTAGTATCAATGTTATACTGTGTATGAATAAATAAATAAATAAATAAAATTAACTAAATGTTCAGGCTCCTTTATGGTTATTCCAACATATTCAGAATCATTACCACAATATCTGTTATCAGCGGCAGCTGTTAATATATATATATATTTAAATAATTATATTAATATCATAAATGTGCAACAACTAGTGACTAGTAACATCTTTAGTTGGGGACAGCCCAAAAAATTATTTTAAATGTATATACACAACATTCACAAATTCGCTAAGGCAAGGCAAGTGAATGTAAGCACACTGCCAGAAATGATCTTAAGAAGTTCAAGTATAAATCTAGGACAATTTTAATAAATGAGACCCCTGGAGTGCATTATGTCACACCGGCACACAGTATGAAGAAGAGCTTCTTCATCCTAACTAACTAAATACAAACATTTAACAAAAACAAAAAGGAGTAAGGTCTAGACCTGCTAGTCCCTTCTGCCATAGCAATGTTCAACAAAACACCTCGGTAGCGGTCATGTGTAAATATTATGTGAATGGAATGTGTGCATAAATGTGTTTTTCCGATTCTAGTAGTTAAGTTGTCTATGTATTTATGTGGCTATAGCTATGTATAGACAATGGCAACAAATGTATCTGTCCATTTATCTATCCTTCAACAGCTCATATTGATTCTAGTGTGGTATCAGCTACTCACTGTGTGAAGAGGTCCACCAGTTTCTGATGTCCTCTGCTCTCTGCCAGACATGCTGGAGTAAGTCCCTGAGCACTGGGCCTCCTTAGCGCTTCCCTGCCTCCTGGCTGCTGCAGGAGGAACGATGCCACTGTCCTCAGACCATGACTGGCTGCCAAGTACAGCAGGCTGGAGAGCTGCTGGCTTTGAGACACAGCTGAAGAAGGAAAAAGAAAAGGTGAGATGGTGGACTCAACTGATCTGCTAGAGCAGAGCGAGGTAGACACCTGCTGGTGGAGACAGAAATGTGAAAAAATCACATGAAGAGTAGGATTATGTCCATAATGCAGTTTACTGGTACTGTTTTATAACTGGTATAAATTAAACTTGAAATAAAATTATTTTTCTTATGTTTTTATTCGCTACTGCAATTGTTCAATATCTTCACTAATCAATCCTTGCATTGAAACCTAGAGCTGATTATTTGTTTTTTTAAAATCAGACTTTATATGATTAGGTTTCAGTTTCATTATTCTAAAGATGAATGTTTGAGTGCAACACAAGCAACAGGATGCTGACTGCACAGTTCACTTAATGTCCACTGGTTTTGTAATCAGTAGTGGTTTATAGAACCTTTAAATGTTAAAATGCTGATTAGTAACAAAGAACCAAAAAAAAAAAGCATTTATCTGGGTAGGACAAGGGGTGGCATACAACAGCTGGTAGTCCTGTAACCTCAGTACTCAGAGTTATAAAGTAACGGGGGGTCACAGTCAAGACTGTTGAACATTCTAACTCACCACTGCAGCTGTCCAGCAGTGTGGGGACCTCATTCCTTGTTTCCTTGTGTGTCTCTGCATTGAGTGTGTTTGTGTTCCTGTGTGTATGTGTGTCTGGTGCTCCAACAGCCAGTGTTAGGTTAACCATCTGTCTGTCCACATCTGTCTGTGTGTGTGCGTGTGAGGGTGCAGTCCTCTGGGGCAGGGTGAGGTGCTTCAGGGCCAAGGCAAGGCTCTGATCCAACTTCTCACACTCTTTCAAAGGAATCTGACAATATAGACAGGTCACACTTGTAACAACACTTGCTTTTCTTCTGTGTCCTCTCTCCCCTTCTAAAAACATTTCTTTGTATGCTGTTATTTAAGTGACATTTCTTACTTCTAGACACAGTCTGATTTCATTCAAATCCAGTATCAAGAATATCAAAACAAAAATCATTCCAAATGCATGAGACAGTTTCAGAGCCCTCAAGCTCTCTCCTACTTACTTGCTCATCATCCAATAGTAAAGCTTCCTGTGGAGCTGTACTTTCAAGCAGGAAGTGGGCCATGTCGAGAGCCAAGTCCTAACCACAACAAACACATTGATGCTGCCATCATTATTGTGAAAAACTCCAACCCATAACAGACAAGTGTGTTGTGCCTTCTAGTGAACTAGTCTAGACTAAAAAGTTTTTCATTATTTAGTTTAAGATTGTAATCAAAACTCTGTGTATCTAAATTACTGTAAACATATCTTTAACATGTCTGTGCTGTAATTTATTGTATATAAGCCAACACCAATATATCTGTGTCAGCAGATATATTAGCCGGCCTAGCTGTATTTTTTACTATGCATATAGTAGTATGTTAGGTTTCTTTGAAGTAGGAACGAAGACAAATGCATGTTGTTCTAAATTGGGCTGGGAAATAAATGATTTAATCCAGCAAGGACAAAAAATGTCCAATCTAATGCCGTGAAAGGACTGTACTGTTACCTGTACAAAGCAGAAGGTCTCCTGTGAGTGTGTGTCCACTGGTCCACCAGGCCGAGCAAAACATAATTTCACCAAGACCTGCTCACACACATTATGGGCTACACACACACACACACACACACACACACACACACACACACACACACACACACACACACACACACACACACACACACACACACACACACACACACACACACACACACACACACACACACACACACACACACACAAAATAAGGGTTTAATAAGATACAAGTGGATTTATTTAGTATTCTACAACACAAGGTTTTATAACAAGATTAAGTAGTAGTTAAGTTATAAATAAAAACATTTTACATGGGGGAGTGTTTAGGATACATTTAGCAGTCTCACAGCCTGGGGGAAGAAGGTGTCTTTAAGTCTGGTGGTACGTGCTGTCTTTTAACATGATATCGCTGATGCTGGATAAATGCGTATCTATAATCTTTTGCGTATGTGTCTTTGCCTATTTTTTCCTTAAATCCTTGGTTTTGCTGACTTTAAGCAGTAGCTCATTATTTGTGCAATCTACATGATTGCTCAATATGCTACAGGGATGTTATTTAGTGGCCATAAATGTGTAAAATGTGTGTAGTACCTGGACACACAGCCTGCAGTGTGACGTGGCTGACTCGCAGTGTGCTGGTCAGATGGTTTTGAGTGGATCCCGAGAATAGAAGATAAAACTCCACTTCCTCCTCTTCTCTCTCAGCCCAACACGCATCATCATCGTTGAGCTCAACACTCAACACACACTCTCCCTGAGAGGAGACACAGAGGCAGTGATATCAATTCTAGGACTGTTGATTTTAGCAAAAAGCCCAAATATGTACAGTGTAGAGAGCTACTTTGACCTCTGTGTTTGGCCCAGTGATACTGATGTTTAGCCTCTAAGGGTAAAAAAATGAGAATTTTTAAAAAAAACTTATTTACAAGGGTTTAAAGGAAATTGTCATCAAAGCACTGAATTATGTGGGACCAGTATTTGAAAACAAACAAGCAAAGAAGAGGTAAGAGAACTTGGCACCTTTGATGAAATGTATTGAGCTCCAGAGATACTTCTTACTTATTCAGTGATTCAAACCAAATTAAAATTTCAGTAAGAATTTTAACTTAATTTCATGTTGCCGTTACCAGACATTTTAAAAAAAAACACACATTTGTAAATTACAGTATTATGGGGAAATTATTTTCTTTATACACAACTGAGAGCTGGGGCTATTGGTGCCCTACTACAGTGGTTCTTCACCTGGCGTCTGGGGACCCTCAGGGGTCCCTGACATTATTTCGGAGAATTGGGGAATGTTTTAATTAGGGATCGAGCACTGAAAGTGCAAGACCCTATTGTTCCTGTTAAAATTATTATTAGGGATCGAGCACTGACCAAGTGCAAGACCCTATTGTTCCTGTTAGAATTATTATTATTATTTGGTGCCTGTTTTACCGCATATTTGACCCCCGCAACATCCTCAAAATGGAATGAAAATTTGCACAAAATTCAAACGTAGCTAAAATATTGATATGACATTGTCCCCGTGCACGGGCGCCGCCAAACGTCTAAGCCACGCCCCCCAGAATCAGCCCCCAAGACACGCAAGGCCCACATGTACGAAAATTGCTACGCATGTGTATCATGATAAAAGAAGCAGAAAAGCCTCTTGGACCCATGCCTCAAAACCCACAGGAAGTCTGCAATTTCAATTTTGTGGTCATTTTGACTTTTTGGGCTTGTATTTGAACAAACTCCTCCTAGGGAATTTATCGGATCTGCTTCAAAAGTGGTCAGTACAGTACGCTGTTCAATTTGTAACTGTACGTTGAAGGGCGTGTCCGTGGCGTGCCGTCAAATTTGGCCATTTTTAAGTCCGTGGTCTTGTATTTGAACAAACAAACTCCTATGGAATTTATCAGATCTGCTTCAAAACTTGACAGTACTCTTGAATAATGTTGCTGATTACAAGTTGTGCTATTTATGACTGTACGTTGAAGAGCGTGTCCGTGGCGTGCCGTCATTTTTGGCATTTCAGGGCTTCTGTTTTAATTAACTCCTCCTACAGGTTCTATTGGATCTACTTCAAAATTGGTCAGTGCAGTCAGTTTTTTTCGTCCAACATTGTGCCCGTGGCGTGGTGTCCCGTGGCATCCAATTTCAAACCTTCGCCATGAAAGAGGGATTCGTCATAACTTCTGCGTACATGATCCGACTGCAACGAAACTTCACATGTCTGATAAGAGTCCCGCCCTGAACACGTCTACATGACAATATTCAGACATAGTGACAGCGCCACCTACTGGCAACAGGAAGCAACCGCTGCGTGGCGATTTTCATGTTGTGGTCCGCGCTTGTTACATCGGCACGTGATGTGGCCGCAGCACACCCCGACGGCATGTGACGCTGCTGCAGCACACCCCGACGCTCGCCGGTTGCGAGATCCCGTTCAACGCTGCTTGCAGCTTTAATTTTTATTATTATTTTATTGACCAGAAGTTAGACTCTGAGAGAATGTATGTAATGACTATTCTGTTCATAGGTTTCACACTCCTCACTGTTAATATACAGTATAAACTCGTATAAACACTAATAAATTATCAGATGGGGATCCCTGAGACTACATCTTGTGTATCAATTTGGGGGTCCTTGACACCAAAAATGGTGAGAACCACTTCTCTACCAGGAACAGCTTGAACATATAATATTACAGTGTGACTGATTATTGTGCTGACTAATTTGGGTTTGGTAGGTGCCAGTCTATTACAGTGATGTTACAGTATGTGTAAGATATTACAGGACAGTATAAACATGAAATATAAAAGACTACACTTAAATATATGAACACATAAACACCCAGACATCTACAAATGATTTTAAACATTTCATAAATGGTAAAAATATACAATTGTGTGTGTCTGTTCTTGTAAATTAAATGTGAAAAATGAACAGTAACATTTTAATGAATGGTTTACTGCATTCTAGAAGAGTCAGGTTCACAGTCCCCTCTGTGAAACATGACACAACACACACTTCTTGCTGAACATGCAATTAAAAGCCTGTTAACAGCCACACCCACATAAACATAGGCTAACAATAGCACACAGCAATGTTTCAGATCAACTGCAGTTGAAGTGTCTGACAGTGTGACACAGTGATGCACGGACTGGCAAGGGTCACATTTCCTGCTGGGGCACCTACAGATGATAATGAATAAGGAAACAAACATACATTGTTATTCAGCTCAGGTGCTCTGCAGGGAAGGTGATGACACCTTACCAGTGCACATTACCGACATATTTGTTATACAGTATGCTTAAATTATTAGATAAAAAGTAGGACTGAATGTTGAAAACTGGTTCTGAAGTGGAGCCCTTTCCAAAATTATAGGAACATTTGTTTGATTTGTCCCCGTCCAGTCAAAAATCTGTTCTCTTATTATTCTTACAGTGGGATGTTTGACCTTCACTGTGCATAACAGTGTCTGTGCAGTGAGAGTGCAGAGTTTAACACTAGAAGGAGGTTTTCACATTCCTCTGCTGAAAGTGCAAAGTTTCTCTGTGCTCATTCAAAATCAGATTTTAAGAGGTGGGGCCTACCAGCATGATTTTTGACATCACAAATAGTTTGTCTATCAAGCCTGTTCCAGTATGCAACTTCTACAGTGTGATGTCAAAACTTTAAGCCCCCAGTGCACATGCACTGAGAATTTACTTTAGAGTGAAGTTGACATAAAACACAATTTGCATACTTTTAGTTTCTGGAATTTTTAATGAGGTAGAAGGAGTAGATGCGTTTGTGAAATTTTTAACACACTTTTTGATACAGCTTACTGCTTCCTTATGGCAAAGTTTGGACCTAATGTCCTTCCTGCTACATCACCATTAATGTGAGTCAGTTCAGTCATGTATTCTGTTATAAAATATATAATTTATCATTTATATCCACATTACTGCCACAAATCTTGATTCAGAACAGGTTTGATTTTTTGCGTTTTTTTCACACCAGTCAGAGATAGAGGTGGGTGATATATATTGTTTGCGATAATATCGTCATTGTTGTTTTGACGATGTGCAAATTTCTATTATCGAGTATTTAAATTACTTCGCCAAAAATACTGAAACGCACGCGGAAACTCCTTGCATCCACTTAATACACGGTGCAGCAATGCTCTCTACAGCATGGCAGGATTCAGTCACACGACTATCACTAGCATCCTCCTTGCAACAGTTTAGCAGCGCGTTGTGATGGTAGAGAGAAAATGCAAGCACCTCCAGTCCCTGAAGCTACCGGTACTTCAGATGATTTACTGCCGAGACGTGGGTCTACCTCTCTGGCATGGAAATGGTTTGGTTTCGAAAAGACTTTTTTAGCGCAGCGCTCAGAGCTCTTCAAGTTGAAATCTGCTGAACTTTTAACACCGTTGGGCGCTCAGAAAATGAGTTTTTGAGCGCTCTCAGCGCTAAAAACGCATTTGGTGGACACAAGCCCTAATTCAGACAATTCTAATCACATTTCAAAAGGATATCGACTGATTATCGTTATCGCCAAAATCCCCAAAAATAACGAGATATTATTTTTTTCCCATATCGCCCACCCCTAGTCAGAGAAAAGCCCACAGACAGCACGGAGATTGCCAACAGACAGACAGAGAGACTAAACAGCTCAACCTCTTGCAGGGCCAAAGGCAAGATGCAGCCCAGAGTCTGCTCCTTGCAGCAAGGAAGGAAGAAAGAAAAAAAGGAAGATGGAGTGTGAGACAGCAACAACAACGAGTGGACAACTACTGTTCTTGACACCTTGGAATCAACTTTTTCTTTTTCCACAAAACACAGTATTGTGAGTATCGCAACAATCCAATCCAACTTTATTTGTTAAGCACTTTAAAAACAACCAAAAGTGCTGTACAGGAGAATAAGAAGTTTTTTTTTATCATATGTATGTATATATATATACATACATATGATAAAAAAAAAACTTCCCTCTCCCTCTTGGGGTGGTATCTGTGTCATCCTCAAGCTCGGGTCCTCTACCAGAGGCCTGGGAGTTTAAGGGTTCTGCGCAGTATCTTAGCTGTTCCTAGGACTGCGCTCTTCTGGACTGAGGCTTCTGATGTTGTTTCAGGGATCTGTATGCATTTATATGCATTTTATTTGTAAGCGCTTTTCTGAACACTTTACATAAAATCATAAAAGCAGCGAAAACAGCATCAAATAGTAAAAACACTGAAAACACATCGGACTAAGCTAAACATTAAAAGCAATTTTAAAAAGGTGAGTTTTTGTCAATGATTTGAACGCTGTAAGGTCAGTGCAATCACGGATTTGTTTGGGGAGAGAGTTCCAGAGGGAGGGGGCAGCAACGGAGAAGGCTCTGTCGCCCCAGATTCGGTGCTTGGTCCTGGGTGGTGGAGACAGGAGGTTTTCGTCAGATGAGCGGAGGCTACGGGATGAGTTGTGGCGGTGGAGCAGGTCAGTAAGGTAGGAAGGGGCCTGGTTATGGAGGGCTCTGTGTGTGAGGAGGAGGATTTTGAATTGAAATCGTTGTGGGACCAGGAGCCAGTGGAGGTCCTGGAGGACAGGGGTGATGTGGTCACGGGTGCTGGTGTGGGTGAGCAGACGAGCAGCAGAGTTCTGGATGTACTTGAGTTTATTTAAGGTTTTGGATGCTGTTGCAGTAGTCGATTCTGGAGGTGATGAAGGCATGGATGAGGGTTTCTGCGGAGAAAGAGTGATGGGCGGAGTCGGGCGATGTTTTTGAAATGCCTTGACCTTCCACATCGGCTCCAGCTGTTCTTTCAACCCTTGGTACTTTTCAACCTTTTCGTGTTCCTTCTTTCTGATGTTGGCATCTGCTGGTATGGCCACATCTATCACCACCGCTTTCTTCTGCTCCTTGTCTACCACCACTATGTCTGGTTGGTTGGCCAGGACCTGTTTGTCAGTCTGGAAGCTGAAGTCCCACAGCACCTTGGCCCTGTTTTGTGGTGCGGTCCATTGGGATTTGGGTACTTCTATTCCATACTGGGTACAGATGTTCCTGTACACTATTCCAGCCACTTGGTTGTGTCTCTCCATGTACGCTGACCCGGCTAGCATCTTACACCCTG
The DNA here is from genome assembly GCF_905237075.1 of Dicentrarchus labrax. Lineage (NCBI taxonomy): Eukaryota > Metazoa > Chordata > Actinopteri > Moronidae > Dicentrarchus > Dicentrarchus labrax. The sequence goes on from NW_026136720.1 coordinate 25,515,835, forward strand.
CTACTATGTGCTGGACTGTCTCAGGAGCATCTTTGCATAGTCTGCACCTTGGGTCAGATCTACTCTTGTAGATCTTGGCCTCTATGGCTCTTGTACCTAGGGCCTGTTCTTGTGCTGCCATGATCAGTGCCTCTGTGCTGTCTCTGAGTCCAGCCTTTTCCAGCCATTGGTAGGTCTTCTCGATATCAGCCACTTCTTCAATTTGGCGGTGGTACGTGCCATGTAGGGGCTTGTCCCTCCAGGTTGTTTGCTCCTCTTCCTCTGCACTCTTATCGGGTTTCTGTTGCCTGAGACATTCACTTAGCAGGATCATCCTTTGTGGCCATTTTCTGATTTTTGATGTTTCATCCTGGATAGTGGCCTTAATGCTCACTAGTCCTCTGCCTCCCTATTTCCGCTTAGCATATTTCTCTTCGATGGACTTTGCCATGTGAATGTGTGTGAAAGGGTGAATGTAGCATGTAGTGTAAAAGCACCTTGAGTGGTTGGAAGACTAGAAAGGCGCTATACAAGTACAGGTCCATTTACCATTTACCATGTGTATCATTCTACTGACACCTCAACTGGACAGGATCATTCTGCATGAAGGCTTACTTTGGACAGAATGCAATACCAAATCTTTGCTCATTCTCCTGGTCTTTAGTACAGCACCCTGAATATGTATTTAACAAACTGAAACAATTGTGCTTTTTAAGGTTTTATGTCTGAAATGTGTCTGAGAAGGAAACAAAGTAAAAACATCCCACCAAGAAGCTGTTGTATAATTTCACTGTGACCAAAACATATCTTTTAATGAATAGATCCACATATATGTTGTCTCAGAGTACGCAAATACACACACACAAACCCAGAGACAGAGACAAGACAAGAGTGAGAGATTACACTCGTTGATAGAAAACAGTCTTGTACTGTTTCATATCTGAAGTCCTGCACTGCTAGGAAAACTACAGATATTGTTGTTGAGGTACTTTACTGGTACATATCTGTATCAGATATGAAACACAAAGCTGACTACAGTAAGATGTCAGTCAGGAACCAAATTTAACACCTAACAAGAGCCAAATGCAGGTAAATTTGGGGTTTAACAGAAAAATAAATTGGGTTCACCAGCCACATGGCAGTTTATATGACTGTTTTTTATGTGTTCCACTGTCCACCGTACCTATCATGACTTCAGCAAATCAAATCAAAGCTGCTTAATATTGTTTGGCACTTTTTACACAATGTCTTTCTATGTTCTTGTCATTAGAAACATCTGCATTACATGATCAATACAAAATGCATTTCAGAATAAATTTGAGACTATTAAAAAAATAAGTTTAATTAATAGTTTTATTTAGTTGTTTACTTTTCAAAATGGAGAGAAACTGAATTGTGTAACAATAGTCCTCCAATGTATTGTTCTGTACAGTTTAATTTAGCATCTCTACACTGTCGTTAAAACAGAGATTCATAGTCCTCCCTTTGAATTGAACAAATCAACTGCACACCATTCCATAAATGCTGTTTTCAATTCTTGACAGGGTCTTTTACTTCCAGTTACTTGCCAGTGTTTGGTTTTTTTCTTAGTATTCAAATACACACAGAGAAATTATGCAGACATGCATTATTGGGCACATCATAAATAGAAGTGAAGATACAGTGTCCAGATGTCAAAACCAGATGTCCTGGTTTGCCTGGGACTGTCCCGAGACCCAACAAATATCTGTAGAACACTAGAATGTCCTGGTTTTCAACACTCAATAACAAATTGTGCCAGTTTTCATCAAGATTAAAATAATTATTATTTAGGCTTGACAAACATTTATCATGTTCTGTCCCACTCATTATTACCTAACCCAATATAAAACATAAACATTGCAACACGTGTCTGAATTCAACACTGATGTGTCTGTATGAGAATCAATCAATTGTTATCAAGGCTATGTGTCATAGGAACGCATCATCACAGGCACCTGGCTCTGTCCATAAGAAGAATTGATATGGTAAAGGCATGCTTATCCACAGAAACCATAGTAAAAATCCAGTTGCAGTATTTGACTGGGAAATTAAAGTTAATGATGATGCTGTGTCAAAATGATAGATACTTACATAGAGTGGAGCTTGTTGGGGATTTAGTTTCATGGTGCTGGACTCTAGAAGAAAAGACACAGGGTGACAGAGATGTGAGCATTCATTTTGCACATAAAGAGGACAATTCCTAAAAAAACAAAACAAAAACACCAGACTCCTTGCATCTGCAGCAACAACATTTGACATAAAAACAGGCTTTCCCAACCCTCCAGCCAGTTTAATACTGACACTCCTCTTTCCACAGAAACCATAACATGGGCCCTGTAATACAGGTTAGATGAACTTGATGCAGGCTATTTAGCTGTCAAACAATATCTTCTTTTTTTTACTGGTGTCAGTGTAGCCAAACCTTATTTGGTGTGTGCGTCTACAGTAAGTAGTCTCCTTGTAATAACATTGTTTACGGGTGAAAACGCTGTTTCCACAACACTTTCACGAAAGTCTCCACTCTCAAACATACAGGAAAATGGTTCCAATCACTTCTTCATCATCCTCTTTTCAGTTGGCAGACTGATCTGCTGATCACACCCAACATCTGGTCAGACAGCTGGTTACCCTACTGAGTACTGATCCTGTATTCTGTCTCCTCATCCTCAATATGTTTCCATGCAGCTGAATTCACCATGGTGAGTGTTCTGGGTAACATCTGTTTTTAGGAGAGGGGGGAGCTTGAAGTACACAGAAAAAAAACTCAACACAGTAGCATAGAAACCAAATCACCAATTAGAATTGTGGCAGCATTATTTGCAGAGCGACGCCAACACACCAACACACAAGTATAAATGCTCACAGCGAAGAAGGTCACTTAGCATCATAGAGACAAGAACTATAAATCAGTCCAAGTACAAACAGGCTTCGGTGAAGGTAAGTAATCAGAAGAAAGTGGGCTTGAAGAGGGGTTGCATGGAGGGACAGTATAAAACAAATAAGGTTTTTTTATATGGAGTGAATAATGCAAAGCTACTCTAGTAGTCTCAGAGCTTAAAATGAGCATATTTGAACCAAGGGGATCACCCCTTTAAAGTAGTGTGTAGGATTTAGTGCCATCTAATGGTTAAGTTGCAGATTACAACTAACTGAACACTGCTCACTGTATTTGACAACATGGAAATGAGATCGGGCTGTAAAGTGTGTCGTAGACACATGGTGGTCTAACACATGGCATCTGTAGATAAAAACTTAGGACACACTGACTCCACTATATGTTTAATTTATCAGCTAATAGTTGTTTGCTCCTATATTTATGTTCTAAATCATATATGTATAACCTTTAAAAGGTCCTACACACTCACACTGGTGTTTCACTTATACTGGCTGATTAGACCTCTGCACTGGTTAAAGCATAGGGAGACACGCAGGGATACACATGATTTTAAAGTCTGTGTAGCAATAAGAACATTAAGGTGTAAGATGGTGCAGTGGTTAACGCTGTCACCTCACAGCAAGAAGGTTTTAAACCTGCTGGCCAGCTGGAGCTTTTCTGTGTGGAGATTCCATGTTTTCCCTGTGCCTGCGTGGATTTCATCTGTCTCTCAGGTGGAGAGAGGTTCAGTACCTACAATTGTATAACAAGTTATACCCACGATTTTCTACTATAATATGTCAAGAAGACTTTTAGTGGAATCTCGAGCATTGTCTACGACAGACATAATTAGCTCTGTCTGCTGCGGCATGGCTGTAACGCATCGTGGCTATGCCTCGTAGAATTTGGGGGTTAATATGTCTGAAAAGAATACCATCACCAATTTTATTTTTGTCTTCCCCTGTTTTTTTCTTTTTATGCCCTACATTAAGTTTATTATTAGCTGTAGCTACTATGATCAGGAACAGTAACAATAGTATTATGACTTAACAACAATTGTGCGGTGACAGTGGTCAGCTCTATGTCTGTTTCAGTCAAACGAGAACATAATCTTTACTTAGAAATTGTCAAGTAGTCCTGGAGTGATCCTTAAGTGATGTGGGGTCAGTTCCAGTCAATAAGTAAGAAGTGAGAACTAAAGAATCTGATTCATTCTGTAGTACAGCTTAAAGATCTGCTGTTCAAAGCTGCAGAGGAGAAATTCTAATCAGGACGGTGCAGTCAGCCACAACTATCATGTACATGAAGTCAGTAGTGAGTATAACTGTCTCACTGTTCAAAACACATTCTAATTACAGGCAGGTCAGAAAGACAGAAAGCCGAGGTCACCACACTCTTCTTCTACATGCACTGATGTGGTTGGCCGATGGGCAGGAAACAGGAACAGAGGAGCCTTAGAAGTCTTCCTCACACACTCGCAGGAGAAAACAAGCCTTCCTTACAACATAGACAGACAGACAGACAGACAGACAGACAGACAGACAGACAGACAGACAGACAGACAGTCTGATTGTGTCTGATAGAGGCAGACAAAGACTTACTCCAAAATACAGGCATTCAGACACATGCCTTGGCATCCATTATGTTCTCTCAGAAACTGAGACTTCTGTTTACTGTGTGAGTGTGTGTATGAACTGTACTGTGGGATGTAAAGCACAAAACCCACACGTAACTGCACACACTATTATTACTTAAAAGTTATATGGTATTTGAAACATTAATATAGCGTATAACTATTATCTATGTAAAGATATAGGGGAGTCATGGTGTCACACACTCTCTGCCTATGTTGCTATCGCAGGGTCACGTTTTAATGCCTATATTCATCATCTGTGATGTGAATTTCTTCAGTCAATGTGTAGTAACTGACACTAAATGTGTGCGTTGAGAGTTGGGTAGTAACAAATATTACAGGTACAATACAAATGTTGTTTAATTAATGAGTATGAGTATTTTTTTTAAACCTTCAGACTATACATTGTGGAATATATTGAGCCAGTAATTTACTTTTTACTTCGTGTCATCTGCATTTCTACCTTCATTACAACTAGTCTGCTCTAAATGTGAGGATTCCCTACTACTGGCATACAACTGATGGCATTCATCAGTTTAGTAGGCGGTTTCGAATACAGCCCTTGCTTCAGGAGGTTCAGTCATAAAAGGACATTAAGTATGAGGCATTAAGATGACTAAAGTTTACCGCATCAGTCTGTCTGGCTATAGAGATAATCCACACCCCCCAGTGGAATGCATGTATGTGTGTGTGTGTGTGTGTGTACATCTGTGTATGTGCCTGCTACTTGGCCCACCCACCCACTCATCCCACAGCAGGGGTTAATTCATCAGATCAATCTGTTTCTAAAGCCCACATCTAGTGACAGCTTCTACCAAATGCCCACTCAGTATACAGAGCAGTCACAGCTCACAGAGGTCCCAACAAATGTTGTGAAATCAATCAATAATGAGTCTTGAAAGCACCAAAAGATGAGAGAGAGATACAGAAGAAAGAAAACTAATGGTTTGATGAAGATGAAAATAATGTGAATGATGTTGTGGGCTACAGACATACACTGCAGCACAAATAGTTTTATCACCTCTGCCTTTATATCCAGAGTTGGCAGTAAAGAGATCCTTCTGAACTTAGTGTTCAAGTCACAGAGGCAAAACATTCCAACATGTCTTTTTATAAATCAGGCTGGTCAAAGCAGGCAAGCTGGTCTAAATATAGGAAGGAGGGTATCAAACAAGAACAATCAGATGCTGACCCAGGAGAGGGGAGCTGGAAACTTCTCTTTAACTTAATTTCTGTCATATATATATATATATATATATATATATATATATATATAAAATGTTACAGTGTTGGATGTTGACATTAAAAGTCCAGTGTATGTGAATTTAGTTGCATCTAGTGGTGAAGTTGTTTCAGATCACTACTCCATTGCTTCACCCTCCCCTTCCAAGTGTGAGAATAGGAATTACAGGTGCAGCTAAATGCACAAAAAACGTAAACGTCCCTATCTAGAGCTAGTCTTAAGTCTGTCCCTTTTGGGATACTGTAGAAACATGGCAGTTCAACATGGAAGGCTCATTCTAAGGTTAAAAAAAAACCCCACAATGATTCCTATATTATATACGCTATATTATGGGGCGCTGTGGCTCAGAGGCAGAGCGGGTTGTTCCTTGATCGGAAGGTTGTGGGTTCGTTCCCCGGCTCCTGGTGCCACATGTCGAAGTATCCTTGAGCAAGATACTGAACCCCAAATTGCTCCCGATGCTGTGCATCGCTGTGTCAATGTGTATGAATTAGTTTCTGTTTGATGGACTATGCCATCATCTGTGTGAATGTGTGTGACAGGGTGAATGTGGCATGTAGTGTAAAAGCGTTTTGAGTGGTCGGAAGACTAGAAAGGCGCTATACAAGTACAAGTCCATTTACCATATTCAGGTAATGAAAGCGTAGTTATAAATATTATATTCCACCTTTAAACAAGGCTAAAATGTCAGATAATGAGGAAAATGTCCTGTGAGCAAAAAGCTCAGAATTCAGACAGCTCTGAATGCAATTTCCAACCTCTCTTTTCATACTCTTTAGTATCAAAGCAATTCTGTCAGTGCCATTAAAGTCAAAGTTGGGTACCAAGTCTTACCTGGGATGTTCCTTAAAAACATTAACAGTGTAGTTTTTTTGACTTAGTCCCACATACACCGTCTTACTTCCCCAAATACTCACTAGAACACCAAATCTAGATGAATCCACCACTGAAAATAATCCCCAACATATTAACAATTTCCCGCTATTTTAAAGGTTTCATAAAACTACAGTGACCAGCTGTTTAAGGAAATTACTTAACCTTTTTTGTAAATTAAATTATATATTGTGAGGTGTGAAGATTTATATCTTATTAACCAAGTCTGGCTAAGATTTATATCATGGTATAATGTGATTTTCTTCTTGTGTACTTCTTCTTTTTCTTCTCCCCTTCACTGTGTGCTGATGGGCTCTACCGGATAGCACAGTATAGTCAAAGGTTTACCACAGAACAACCTATACCTGTGTACTTTTTATATTGTTTATACTGTATTTAGAAAATATAGAAAATGTGTTATTAGTAGTTTTTATTTAAAGTTCCAGTGTGTAACATTTAGAAGGATATAATGTCACAAATGAAATAATGTGCATAGGTATGTTTTTATTAGTGTATAACCACCTCAATAAAGGAATCGTTATGTTTTTGTTACCTTAGAGAGAGCCTTTTATATCTATAATAGATATAGATACGGGTCACCTTCCATGGAGGCCACCATATTGAACCACCATGTACCTACCATCTACAGTAGCACAGAAGGGGCAAACCAAAAACTGCCTCTAGATGCGCTTTATGTGCATTTTGGGGCCACTGTAGTTGGGCTGCAATCTAAAACCTTTAACCTAACTTCAGTGACATTCATTCTAAAGTATCTCCATCGACACACAGGGTTTCCTGCAGCACTTTGCAACTAAGGCGGCCGCCTTAGCAACACACGCCTGCCGCCTTAACTACGTAGTCAAAAAAAAAAAAAAAAAAAGGCAGAGTGTATATGTGTATATGAGCGATATCCGCCGTCTTACTCTATCCTGTTTTCTCCCTTTCATTCTAAACCGTGACCAATGCCAGTCTCCCTTCTCCGCAGAACACATTCAAAAAATAATGAAACACGTGCCATGAATCGGAAATTAGTTTTTATAATCTTTAAATATGTGATATGCCTCTGAATCGTGTGATGCGTCAAAACAGTGGCATCTGGTGGTTGTCATCGGGCTATCAATCATCCTTCGCCAAACATTCTACAACATTCTTTATCCAGGTAAAAAGAAAACATTTTTGGATGAAGACGTTCATCTGGCATTTGGATAGCCTGTCGCATCAAGGTAAGATAATTATTCTAAATTATCTAAATTCTATAAATACTTCAATAACCTGTAAACAGTTTGCTCGAAGTATCTGAAATTATTATGATAGGCGTAATGTTTTCTTATCAAGGCTAGTTGCGTTTACACGGGGTTGTCTTATAGCTATACGTTTGATGATTGCACATGATTTTCTCTCGCATTGTACACAGCCAAATGGACAGAAAAACGCAACCAAAAATTGTGGGCTTCTTCGTACAACGAAGCAGGCCTACCTCACCATCGCCCCCCCGCCCCCCCGTCTGATGGCAACCAATACCAAAATAGGTCATTAGCACTGTGTCAACTGTTCCATCATAAAAGGCATGACCCCAGAACCAACTTAAACCAACTAAACTTTGCCCCATTGCAGGATGCTGCTGGAATCATTACCACACAAGGACACTACAGGCCAGACCACCTTAACTCTGTATGTGTGTGTGTGTGTGTGTGTGTGTGTGTGTGTGTGTGTGTGTGTGTGTGCGCCAGTGTAACTCCTATTATCTGCATGTTGAAGCTAAACAGACTCCAGGGCAGTCAGTGTGTCATGATAACAGGCAGGCCACTTCAGAAGGCAGTGTCCATTGCCTGTGCTGAGAGACAGCAGCTTGAGATTAGAGACATGACCTGAGGAGTTGGAGCATTAGAGAGGAGACCGTTCACACGAGTTGGAATTTACCATCAGCTGATATCAACCATTCACTCATTCTCAGGAGTTCTGCCTTGGAAAGTTGAATGCAAACACAAGAACAGGACAACGCATAACATTTAATTTACAGTTAGTACAAAAGAGTTCTTGCTGACATCAGCAGCTCAGCTTTACAACTTTACACTTTGACTTACACTTCTATATATGCATTCTCATTCACTGAAGTATGGCAACATCTGTATGCATAAGGAGCCAAAAGTAGGTATTATTGACCCAAACAATCAATATCCACAGCACTGACTAGCTGCCAATAAAAAAAACAGTTTTTTTGGGCAACCTCAGAAGAGAAGAGAGAAGATGTCTCACTCTGTTGGAGTGTTGTCAGAACTACAACAAAACGGCATAACAGTGTTACAGAGTGATGCTTCTTCTACCTTATAAACCATTGCTGGTAGGGTACAGAATGCTGAGAGCAAACAAACCCAACACAGCCACGTTTCTCTTTCTACTGTCATCAAGTTACACAGGAAATCAACAGTATGAACAACAGCTAAAATGAGCTGCAGCCAACATTTGTCTGCACCGGTGAAAGTGGTTCTAGCGACGGCTTTGTAATACTAACAAAATGACAACTGCATAGTCTTTGTGTGTCCACAAAGATTAATTCATCAGGCCATCAGAGTTTTTAACACCAAGTTTTTAGAACTAGTTTTGTTTGTAATGGTTTGTAAGATACCGTACAGAACAGAGACTCTGAGTCAGACATACACACACAAACGGACAATACACAAATTAATACACAAAGGCTGCTAAGCCACAGTTGTGCACAGAAAAATGCAGGCGGCGGCAGGCAGGCGGCAGGCAGGCAGGCAGGCAGACAGGCAGGCAGGCAGGCAGGCAGGCAGGCAGGCAGGCAGGCAGGCAGGCAGGCAGGCACACACACACACACACACACACACACACACACACACACACACACACACACACACACACACACACACACACACACACACACACACACACACACACACACACACACACACACACACACACACGGTTGTGGTGAGAGGAGCAGAGAGGGGGCTATGTTTCCACAACTTGTTGTAATTATGTGTTATACAACTGAATGCTGACTCTGGCTGTTCTTTTACAGGAGAGTACAGCGAGAGGCTGGAGACTAACTCAGCTGGCCAGAAGTTATGTCTGGTATGGAAGGAATGAGATGGAGAAGGGGAAGGAGACAGACAGAGAAAGGGAGAAAGATACAGCATGGAAGGAAAGAGCAGAGGGAGAAGCAGGGAGACAGAAAGGCGCAGCAGCTGCTAGTCCAAACAAACCTCCTGCTTTCAGCTGTGGTGCACAGCAGCCGTTCTACTCTGCTGCACACAGAGCTGCAGTGTCACTCACTTCCACTGGCTGCACACATGAAGTGGCAGCAGGCTCGGACCTTATCACAACAAGCCACTACCAGCACGGTCACAGGGCTGATTACAGGAAAGACTTCAGCCTGCACTGAAACTGCATATAGTAGTGACTCCTAAAACATTCACTGTCAAAGACGATAGATAGATAGCTAGATAGATAGATAGATAGATAATTCCTTTATTTATCCCCTAAGGAGAAATTCATTTTGACACAGGAGCAATAGGACAAAGCAGCGCAAAAACTGAAAACAAAGAATATCACAGTAAAAATATTGCTAATATTATTAATATTAGAAGATATAAAAACTATAAATTGAAGTATACACACTATTTGTTGTTAAAGTAGGACATGGAGTCCAAAATATGAGCAGAAAATTAAACTTGACTAAAACTAAACTAAAACTACTAAATTACTTAAGATGAAATGAAATATAAATAGTGCAAAAGGTTTGTGCGTTGTAGGTAGGAATTCTAAACCAGTCTTTATCTGCTGGGGTTGGAGGAACAGGGAGCTGTGGCGTTGTGGAGTCTGATGGCAGATGGTACAAATGAGCCTCCAAACCGCTTTGAGACTTGGGGCTGGGTCAGTCTTTAGCTGTACATACATTTTCTGTATCCATGTTGTTTTTATTGTTTTTTTTGTTGTTCCTTGTAAAAGAGGAAGTACATTTCTTCACTAACAGTAGCATCAAAAGACCAGAGGCAAGAATAAAATACATATATATAGAAAGTAACATTGTACTGATGGCAAAAAAAGCAGTGACATACAGTATTGTGATCCAGCTTTGTAATAAAAGTTTAGTAAAAAAAAAAACATGCAGCACCTGCCAGGCTATGTGTGCATAGCAGCAGCCATCTTGACCGTAAATACTTGGATTTTGTTGGCAGAGAATGACTTCAGACAATATTCTGGCAAGAACAAAGCACAGCTCGGTGCTTGGGTCCTAAATAGTTATTACAAAGGGTCCTCACACCAAGGTCGGAGTCAGGGGCCATTAAACCCTGGCACCCTTGGTGCTTGGGCCCCCCAGTCTTAACTAGTGGTGAGACGATATACGTATGTATGTGGGTGTCTCTGGTGGTGTATGTGTGTGTATCAGAGGCAAAGGCAGACAATGGAAAGCAGTGGCCAGTGGCAAGGCAAGAAAACGTGGTCCTTTGTTCTTTGTTCTGTGCAGACGCTTATCTCTTCTGACACGGCTGCAGAACATAGCAGGGAGACAGCATGTGGAGTCCATGGGTGGAGTTCAGGTAGAGGTGTAATAAATGGAGGATTGTAGGAGTCTATGTGAGGCCATACACCAGAAAGCACAAAAAAAATGTTTTCTGGAAAGATTCTGGAAAGCACAGTTTATCAGCAACATGTGATGCAAGACATATGTCAATAGATCTTTACTGATTGTGAGCAGGACCATTTATGCAGTTCATGGTAGCGTCTTTAAAATCGTACTTTAATATGGTGATTTAACACTCAAGAGGCATGCTAACAAGCCTGATTACTAAATAATTATTCATCAATAACAAGAATTTAGCCTGCTGCCATCTGGCAAGCGATAAAGTATATGCTGCCATATCCCCAGACTACAGAGGAGCTTCTTTCCTCAGGTTGTACAGACTCCTCAATTCATCCTCCACACTCCACCATAAATAATTGTTTTGTATGTAGCATAAATGGTAAATGGTAAAGGGACCTGTGCTAGTATAGCACCTTTCTAGTCTTCCGACCACTCAAAACGCTTTTACACTACTTGGCACATTCACCCTTTCACACACATTCACTCAGTGATGGCAAAGCCCATCAAACAGAAACTAACTCATTCATACACATTCACACACCGATGCATGGCATCGGGAGCAATTCGGGGTTCAGTATCTTGCTCAAAGATACTTCGACATGTGGCAGAGAGCCGGGGATCGAACCAACAACCTTCCGATTAGGGGACAACTCGCTCTGCCTCTGCGTCACAGCCGCACAGCTGTGGTGTAGAATAATAAATGAACATGAACCTTCTATTGGACATGTATAAGAAAGAAAATCAGTCCAAACGCTTCTCTCTGAATATCTTTCTGTAACGGTCTCAGCCATTGTCAACCTTTATTATTTCAGGACTGTCAGAATAGGTTTGTTGGCAGACAAAGGAGACATAATCTCTCTCTCTGTCCTTCTCACTGGAGCCCCACATCAGTTTTAAGAACAGACCGGTGACACAGGGGTGTAACTTATCACATTGCTAAGTGCTGGACTGCATTATACCAAGACATTATGAATATAATTCCTTTCACTTGTGATATTCTTGCTATGACGAGCCAAAATGTCTGCTGTGAATGAGGTCTCTTAATGGGACTCCCTAAAAAGCATGTTGTGTGCCTGATGTGCCTTCTCGTTGCCTCACTTTTTGGATAAGATAACAAAACCATAACCAACCAAGTTCTTCATTAACCTAATCCTTGCCTTAACCCAAAAATAAAAAAGAGACCTCATGCCTAACAGCATACACTTTAGATTTTTACTCCTTGTACTCCTGGCACGGCTCCAACTGTGGTCTACAACTAACGTTAGACTACCCAGCAGATATATCTTTTGCATTAATAGATGCCCAATCGGGTTTACAAAGCAGACTATCAATTTCCATGTACATAGGTGTGACACCAAATATACAAATGATAGGAAAACATGAATAGCATATTCTGTATGCCTTCCAGTCTTTGTTGGCTAACTTGTTAAAGGTAAAGTATGCAATTGAGATCAATACAAATAATAGGAGAAAACAATTGCTGGATAAATTCTTTCATTCAGTTGATCTACAGATAAATAACCACTAATTATTTTGATAATCAATTAATAATTTTTAAAGCCAAACATTTGCTGGTTCCAACCTCTCAAATTTCAGAATTTCCTGTTTTCCTGTTTTATATGATTGTCAGTGGAATATCTCTATTGCTTTTTTGGACTGTTGGTTCAGCAAATAAGCAAAAATGTGATGGGAATTTTTCATTTACATTTAAAACACTAACAGAAACACAAAAGTTAAGCTCTGGTTTGCTGTTGTAGGAACAGTTTCCAATGTAGGATGATTTCTGTGTGATCACTTACAAGCTCAACCAGAGTTTTCACCAACTTAAAGACTGCACCCAAGATTTGTTTCCTATTTGAGTGTACTGTTTCTTTCAGCTCTGAGGTGTGGTACACAATGTGTGTTTGCCTTTTACATGTTCAGTTGCCAGGAAATAGGGTGTGTATTTTCAGGGATTATTGTAATAAAAGCGTGGGAGCCACTGCTCCAGACAGTCATGCTCACATGTGACCTCCAACGTCAGGCTTTAGCTGCCACTCAATCACAATCGCCTTTATTCTGACAGAAAGAGTGTTTATAGTAGATACATTGATATGCCAGGCATTTACTGTTGCAAACATAATTACACACACAGGCACACACACTAAATTCCACAGGGATGTGATTAGTGGCATCCATGTAGTAGATCTCCCAGCAGTCCTGTGAGGCCAAGTAATTATCACTGTGATTAAAGATAGCTGCTGACGGGGCAACCTCTTCTGCTTAACAAAGATTTCTCAGATAGAAAACTTCCAAAAGCACTAACTTGGTGAGTCATCATGAGAAAAGATCTTTTGTTGAAGTATTTACATACCATGTTAACGTCATGGAGCACAAGTGGAAGTGTTGGCCTCTTTCAAACTAACTCCTTATTCTCAACAAAATGTATTAATATGCAATAGGAAATACACCCTCCCCTACATGCACAAGGCAGTCACTTTTCCAGCTGTTGGGAAACAACACACACTCAGGGGATTTACTTTGGTAAAGCTGCAGTCTTTATTCACTATTTAATCAGGGGCAGCTGTATGTAATGTAAATGGGTGAATGTGACATGTAGTGTAAAGCACTTTGAGTAGTTGGAAAATTATGAAAATAAGCTATATAAGTGCAGCCCATTTAGCATTCACTCACAAACTGGTCCCCCCCAGTCAGCCTGATAAGTGTGAAATCTAACACACATCACATGTGAAGGAAAACACACTCTGTACTGGCAGTTTCCTCATTGCTGACAAGTAATTTAGGGCTACATCCACACTACTACACTTTTGCTATATTTGCACCTCTACACTACTCCAGTGTTTTAGGGCTCGAAAATGGAGACGCTTGGAAACGCTACTGGCCCTGGTTACAGTTGGTTGCATTTTAATTTGGACCGGCAGAAACGGAGAAATGGACGGACAACTCGAAAAGCATAGGGGACATTATGCTTTTCGAGTTGTCCATCCATCCCGTCCCATTCTTTTAAACTAGCTATTGCTAGCGTGGAGGCCTTTAAAAAAAAAAAAAAAAAAAACCTGCCCTTAAGATGTGAAGACGTGAGATGTCATCTTTTCCTCTCAATTACATAAATCATTAGACTGTGAGTGAAAAATGATTACCGACTTAATCGAAGCAAAAGGACAACACTGGACTTGCTTTCCTCATCATTCTCATTCTCAGAGGGAAAAGAGGACATGGTAAATGGCTTTTACATTTACATTCGCCCTTTGGTGATGCACAGCATCGGGAGCAATTTGGGGTTCAGTATCCTGCTCAAGGGTACTTCGACATGTGGCAGGAGGAGCTGGGGATCAAACCAACAACCTTCCGATTAGTGGACAACCCGCTCTGCCACTGAGTCACAGCCACCCCAATGTGCAACAAGTAGAGCCTTTAATAATAAATTGATTGAGATAATCATGAATAATCAATTCATCTTTTTGACTGATTGATTAATCCTATATATACTGACAATGTAGAAAATGGGGGATCAACAGTGTTACAGCAATAATATCTGTTGCAATACTAATTTTACCTTTTTTTTATCCTTTACAATGAGCAGACTGTGAACATTACTTAATACTTAGTTTGTAGGTTGAAGAACTTTTTGTTGTGACAAAAATGGGAATGGCTCCTGCTTGTTGGAGATCAAGCTGAATGGAAATGGGAGCAGCAATAATTTACTTGTATTTACTTGATTCATGATGCTAATATGAAGCTCCTGAGCTCTTGCATGTCAAAGTGTCTATGAGCCCCACTGAACCCCAAATAGCTCGTAATGCTGCATCATCGGCGGGTGAATGGATGAATGTGGCATGTAGTGTAAGAGCGCTGTGAGTGGTCAGAAGACTAGAAAGGTGCCATACAAATACAGTCAATTTACCATTTACTTTTAGAGAAGGTGCATGCCAGCTACATCAGGATCTCCAGTGTAGCTAAGAAGCCTCATAGGTCCAACAGTTTTAGTCTTCTGGTATTTGGGAGCTTTGAACAATTTGGACCTAATTAGAAGTGTTCTTTCAAACCAAAAGATCTTAAGATATGAGTGGAAAGTAATGTACTTGGAACTACATTTCTAACAGTTTTTGACTCAAAAGTAACTTAACCTTGTCACGTAATGCTCATTCAATACATATTAATATGAAATATTACTGGGACCACAATTGCAGATGACTATTAAACAGGAATTCACTACCACTGACCATACGGGGGTTAGGGTCCAGCCACATACTAGGTTTTAACCCAGTTGTTTCTTATAAGATGCAGTGTTGACTGCCTAATTTTATCTTTATCTTACATCGCTTTCTAAGCTGAAGCCCTCTTGCCTAAAGAAAAAATTAAACAGACTTTGGAATTGATCCCCACTGCATGTTAAACTGTTGTTGTGCAAGATACTGAACTCCAAATTGCTCCTCATGCTGTGCATTGGTGTATGAATGAGTATTTGTCTCTGTTTGTGATGGGCTTTGCCATCACTGTATGAATGTGTGTGAATAAGTGAATGCGACATGTAGTGTAAAAGAGCTTTGATTTGTCGGAAGACTAGAAAGGCTCTATATAAATACAGGTCCATTTACCACTCATACAACACTCTCAGCAAACACTGAAATGAATAATCCAGTTCCTTTTTATACGTGGGTGAAGTGACATTACTGTAATGTGACCACAGAGAAGTGCTATTTAGTGTGTCTCTCCTAGCAGAGCAATTGGCAAGTATCACAACCTAACAGAGCAGTGTAACAGTGTCTTCGACTTAAATGAATCACTTCTGCACAGCTCTATATGGTCTACCTAATCTAAAACCATTATTTGTCAAATAACAGACCAATCCCTGAATGCTCCACAAAATGTTCTACTTTTCCATTGATAGCTTAAATAAAGCCACAACGTCCAACTTCTGCTCCAGAAGGATGAAAACCTCAATCAAAATCACACTGAGGTTAAATTGTTAAAAATCCAGCCTTGGAACATAATCTTGCTGAACAGTAAATCCTTCAGTACACTCCATTTGTCTTGAAGTGGCTAATAAAAGTTCATGGAAGCCACCTGGAGTTAAGTGAGGAGTAGCCGATACACACTCTTCATAAAGCATGCACGGAAATATAGTCTAAAATAGACTGAACTGAAATATCCTTTATTTATCAATACACTCTGATTGACTTTTCCAACAAAACATCTATAAAAAGGGATCATACACACCGTTTAAATTAATTTCCTAAAAAGCACTGTGGTCGGAAAACTGTTGCTCTATGCCATATAACTCACCCACAGGCCGTGTCAATCACCTACTTAAAGGCTACCTATCAGCGCCCTAGTGATGCAGAATCCAGGAGGAGCAGGTAAGTCTCAGTTTCCTTAAAATTACATAATGGAAAAAGGTAAGTGAAGCTGATAATACACACTTCATGCACTTGTGGACATGCAACAGGGAGAGAGATGATGGATTGATGGGCTGCCACGTTAGCGGCGCCCATGAGCAGTTTCTTGGGTTTAGGTTGCCTTGCTCAATGGCACCTCGGCAGTGCACAAGAGGGGAAACTGGCACCTTTCCAGCTACCAGTCCACACTTCATATTGTGGTCTTTCCCTACAAACTGAGCTACTGCTGCCAAGCTATGGCAACACACCACAGTCTAAATTATCCCACTGTAGTTTTATAATGAACCGAAAATATTTTTATTCTTCTCTCCAACATTGTGTTTTTGGAGCAGAGCATCTCTCACTCCTAGTAAAAGTATCCGCAACGGCTGCACCGGATGACGCAGCGGCCAGAAGCTCCTTAAAATGTTTCTTTCAATTTGTTGGGTTTTTTTTATTTGTTGCTGAAAACATAATTGAATGATGATGGATTTAATTGATCAGTGTATGCCTGAAATGTCACCATCATCAACAAGAGGCCTGTTTCAGTCTGAATGGGGTTAAATTAGGGAATTAAAGATGAACCTGCTGGCACATACAGGCAGACGCTCAGCTCAGATAGTGTGCAGTGATGTAAAAAAAAATCCTGCTGTACATCACAGCCCCCAATAACAAGAAGCTACAAGGAAATACCCAGAGCCCTGAGAAGACTGTGTCTATGAGTATGACTCAACAGTAAAACATCCACACTGGTTAGCCCACAAATACCAGTGCTTACTGTTGTGTGTGAGACAAAAAGAAATACGCACTGAGACAGACAAGAGAAAGACAGGAGAAAACAGGGTGTGTGTGCTTTCAGTGTGGTGAGTATTTTGAGGAGATGTGAGATAAGCTACAAAAAAAGGAGTGTTTGACAGCAAACATGTTTTCAGTGTTTTATTGCTCCTCCAAGAAAGGAAGAACATCTTCTCTGTCTGCCGGCCCCTGTTTTATTGTTCTGAGGATTCTCTACAGGAAGAGTCTCACGTCCTCACCACAGAACTTGTTCCTTACCACAGCACTTGTTCCTCTCTCTCAGCATACTGGGTCTACCCATTTTTCACATTCCCAATATTCCTTGAATCTCAACCACACACACACTCACATTTCACCAGTTCACTGTTTCTCAGATTGAAGATGTAAATAGTAAATGTAATACCTGTACTTGTATAGCGCCTTTCTAGTCTTCCAACCACTCAAAGAACTTTTAGACTACATGCCACATTCACCCTTTCACACACATTCACTCAGCGATGGCAAAGCCCATCGAACAGAAACTAACACATTCATACACGTTCACACACCGATGAACAGCTTTGGGAGCAATTTGGGTTCAGTATCTTGCTCAAGGATACTCTGACATGTGACGGGATGGAACCAACAAACTTCCAATAAGTGGACAACCCGCTCTGCCTCTGAGCCACAGCCACCACAGATGTGTTACCCAGTACGACACCAGCTAGAGTCTGTGGTCAGAAAGGATATATACATATTGTTATTATGCATACTGTTAAATACAGGAAATCTTGTGTAAAGCAACATTATGTTTTATGCAAGATTTGGTATTTGTGGAATTTGGCGCCGCCAGTTTCAGTACACCTGTAAACATACATATATAAAAATAAAAAAAAGATGAAAAACTAGCGAGTCGACAACTTTGCTAATACAGCCAAGTATCAAGTATTTCACTGATTGACTGTTATTGGATCAGCACTAGTACGGAAAAAGCCAATAATATATTCTCTGTTGGCCTTTGCTCTGTCATGACTGAAGAAAATGTAACAGTATTTTATAGGTAACTGCTCATTGTTCCAACGACCCATTAATCTGACACCCAAATAGTCAGAAAAAAAGAATTTGTGTGACAGCTCATTAATCCGAAAAAAAACAAAAGCCTGTTTTTACGAAAAGAAAAGATATTACCTTTGTTGTCATTGTCAGGTGACCTTTGTTGTCTGGCAACAATTATGAAAATGTGATTGTAGTTGGGCTAGGTTCATGCATGAAATCTATTTGGTTAGGTTTTGGAAAAGATCATGCAAAAGATCATCATGAGCAAAGGGCGTTTCAGAATAACAGGCTTTTTTGGGCCGTTGGAACAATGGCATGGCACTAGGGCTGCCCCCGACTAAAGATTTTCCTAGTCAACTAGTGGTCATTAAATAAAGCCAATAGTCGGCTAGTCGTCACACATCTATGATATTACTTTAGTTATTTAAATATATAGATTTTAACAGCCGCCTGTTAAATGATAATAGAAAAAGCGGTAATTAATCTGTATGTGTATGAACAACTACCATTTATTCCAACCCAGCATTGTTGTTCAAAACACCAAAAAATAACTTGTAACTTGCAGACTTATTGATATGATGATGTACAGTCGTGTTTGAGAGTCAGTTTTGAGAATGACACAAATATTAATTTTCACAAAGTCTGCTGCTTCAGTTTTTATAATGACAATTTGCATATACTGAGAAGTGATCAGCTCAACTGCAATTAATTGCAAAGTCCCTCTTTGCCTTGAAAATGAACTTTATCCCCAAAAAAACATTTCCACTGCATTTCAGCCCTGCCACTAAAGGACCAGCTAACATAATTTCAATGATTCCTCCGTTAACAGGTGTGGGAGTTGATGAGGACAAGGCTGGAGATCAATCTGTCATGACTGAGTTAGAATAACAGACTGGACACTTTAAAAGGAGGATGGCGCTTGACATCATTGTTCCTCTTCTGTTAACCATGGTTACCTGCAAGGAAACACGTGTAGTCATCATTGCATTGCACAAAAAGGGCCTAACAGGGAAGTTTATAGCAGCTAGTAAGATTGCACGTCAGTCAACCATCTATCGGATTATCAAGAACTTCAAGGAGAGAGGTTCAATTGTTGCCAAACAGGCTTCAGGGCGCCCAAGAAAGTCCAGCAAGCGCCAGGACCGTCTCCTAAAGTTGTTTCAGCTGCGGGATCGGGCCACCACCAGTGCAGAGCTTGCTC
Organism: Dicentrarchus labrax; assembly: GCF_905237075.1. NCBI lineage: Eukaryota > Metazoa > Chordata > Actinopteri > Moronidae > Dicentrarchus > Dicentrarchus labrax. Next base: position 25,535,477 of record NW_026136720.1, read on the forward strand.
AGGAATGGCAGCAGGCAGGTGTGAGTGCATCTGCACGCACAGTGAGGCGAAGACTTTTGGAGGAAGGCCTGGTGTCAAGAAGGGCAGCAAAGAAGCCACTTCTCTCCAGAAAAAACATCAGGGACAGACTGATATTCTGCAAAAGGTACAGGGATTGGACTGCTGAGGACTGGGGTAAAGTAATTTTCTCTGATGAATCCCCTTTCTGATTGTTTCGGGCATCTGGAAAAAGCTTGTTCGGAGAAGACGAGGTGAGCGCTACCATCAGTCCTGTCTCATGCCAACAGTAAAGCATCCTGAGACCATTCATGTGTGGGGTTGCTTCCCAGTCAAGGGAGTGGGCTCTCTCACAATCTTGCCTAAAAACACAGCCATGAATAAAAAATGGTACCAGAACGTCCTCCGAGAGCAACTTCTCCCAACCATCCAAGAACAGTTTGGTGATGAACAATGCCTTTTCCAGCATGATGGAGCACCTTACCATAAAGCAAAAGTAATAACTAAATGGCTCGGGGAACAAAACAAAGATTTTGGGTCCATGGCCAGGAAACTCCCCAGAGATATATTTCAGTATACCATAGAAACATCTGTCAAAAACACCTAAAAACCCTGAAGCAGCAGACCCTGTGAAAATGTAATATTTGTGTCATTCTCAAAACCTTTGGCCACAACTGTCTGTCTCTCGCTCTCTCTCTCTCTCTCTGCCTCTCTCTCTCTCACCCCAACTGGTCGAGACAGACGACCACCCTTGCTCATGGTGGTACTGTTGGGTCTCTGTAATTAATGTTATAAAGAGTTCGGTCTAGACCTGCTCTATTTGAAAAGGTTCCTGAGATAACTTCTGTTATGAATTGGCGCTATACAAATAAAATTGAATTGAATTGAACTGTATATATGATGATATATGTATAATGTTAACAGTTACTTACAAATTAACTTGCTACAAACTCGCCCCTCCTTCTCCGTTTGACGCCTTTCGTTTCACTGCCTGAACCCACCTTGTTTGACAAACAAACAAACATCACCAACATGTCAACATCATGGCCGATCCACTCAATATGTTTCCGGCAATTTTGATCCACCATATTGAATCAGTGCATCCCTACTTTTTACAATACTTTAAGAAATGTTAACATGTTTGTTACTAAACCTTTTTTTCATGTAAAAAACAGGGCCAAAGCTGTTCAAAATTAAATGTTGTCTAAACATAAACAACTACATAAGAACTATATCTAAATAAAATTGGTAACATTTTGAGCAGCAACAGTTGAATGGAAGTGTGGCCATGCTGACCAAGCAGCTAAACTGTACAGAGAGACAGAAAAGGAAACAGCTGGATTTGCAGCCTCTCTCTCATCAGGACTCACACAGCTAGCACAGTGGAACATTCTGTGATTGGCCTAAAATATCACACTGCTTATGTTGCTGCAGAAGAGCATCTCTGTTTCCTTTTCTGGACATATTCCTTTATTTCCATCTCACACTAACATATTTTCAAAATAAAATATTTGCAGGCTTGTAAATTAACTTGCCCATATAATTACCTGTAATTCTCATATTCTCATCTATATGTGTTGCTCCTTCTGCTCAACCGTTGTTGATCTGTAACTTTTTCCCCTAAACCTTTCCATCATCGTATTTGAAGATGTGTACATCACAGGGCGACCTTTACAAATGACACGGACGTTAAATAGCTCTGCCCTGTTTTCTTTGCACCGTCATGCATTTTTAAATTCCCATATTAAAATTGTATAACTTATTGACTTCCTATCACAAGAAAAGTTGTGCAAATTAAAAATAAACTTAATTTGCAGGTTGCCTTAACTTTGCTTCACAAAAATGCTTCATTTGGAATCATGTCAATCATCTGTATCTGTATCAGGGCTAAGTCTAGCAGCAGCTATGGGTTTGAGTCCGAACAGTGGCCCTTGCGTGTCATTGTCATGGTACTTCTCTCACAGATCTTTGTTGTAGGTGGGGCATGGCTGGTCACACAGAGGAACACAAACACCTACTTAGGGATCATTGATGGTGACATTACTAGGGATGGGACTATACACAACATTATCACTTGTATATATATAATATATCATAAATATATTGTGGTGAATTTTCATTATCGTGATAATCGTGAATATCCTCTCAGGGCTTGACTTAAAAATGCTGTCTAGCAGGCCAGCATACAAGTATGTCCAGTCCTATATTGATTTCCTCATTCATTAACACGGGGACTAAAGGGACCCTGCATCTTTCAAGTCATTCCAAAATCCTAATCCTGTCACCATGGCTGAAGGCTCAACTTGATCGTTGTATCCCCCACAAAATAAAGTTGAACTTGATGTGTGGAAACAGTATAGATTCCAAAATAAAGAACAGGGAGATGAGATTTCTATCTGTGATGCAACAAATATATATATATATATATTTTTTTTTTTTTAAACTATGGTAAAGTGATTCCAGTATGCTTTAGTGCTATTTTAAAAGTATGATGTATATCATGATTTTTGTAGGTATCTTGTATCTGTAAACTTGAAAAATTATATTTTATATATGATAGGGATGAAAGGATACACTCCCGACAATTCGTGACACAAGACATTTTTACAACATTTTTTTAACAAAACGAGATTGAAGGTAAACTGTGCAAAATAATGCATATTTCCTCTTCTTTGTAAACATCGAAACTGATGTCTGCGCAGTATTTCATTTCTAAGATCTGATGTTTATGGATTCATATCATTGCTGCATTGTGTATGTTGAATTTTACAGCTGTAGATGTTTATGGTTGGGTTCATTTTAACCTCTTCATATATTGTTGGGTAAAATATTTTATTTATTTATTTATTTTTGGTTAGATCCCCAACCACAAGATAGCAGTGTTGAACTACATAAACTGAGGGCTATGATATTGGATGTTACAGAGACTGTGATGAATACAAATGCAAAGTTTAAAAAATTACCTCAGATTGTATGGATATGGTGGTGTGTTCTTTATACTATGACACTTATCCTAAAATTATTATTTATTTTTTTTTAAATTGAATCGCAATATATTGCCTAGCTTACAATTTCACAATATATATTTAATTGTAACCCCTCTATCGTGATGGGTATGGTATCACCAGATTCTTGTCAACACACAGCCTGCCTGTTGGGTAACCTACAGCAATGCATCATATTCTGTAGGATCATCGTATGTTTGTAGTGGGACTGTCCTGTGAAAACCACATGTGTCTAAAAAGTCAGCTTTGAGCTATGAGCTCAGGACTGGCTAGCCCTGTTTCAGACTTTTGATTTCTCAGCCCATAAAAAGACCATCATTCAGTTTCTCAGAAAGATGTAAACTCAAAATCACCAAATCTGGAAATACATGGTTTTCACTAGACAGACAAGGTATGAAAAGTTGTAACTTAAAAAGTAATTAGTAACTTAGGCTGTCAGACAAATGTATTGGTCCATTATATTTATAGAAGTAGAATATTTGACTCTGAGGAGTAGTGGAGTTGAAGTAGAAAGGTGCATAAAATGGAAACACTTCAGTACAAGTACCCTGAATCTGTAGTTAAGTACAGTACTTAGTTACATTCCACCACTGCCTGTTAGTGACACGAGAGTATCTTGCAATTGTATGTTAGCTAATGTCGCTTAAATTACAGCATACGGAAACCGCACACATACACCAACTTCCTGTGGGAAATAAAATAGCCTTCAATAAAGTTATTCTTCTCGAAGGACTACATCATGTAGACAGCGTCAAACTGACGTTGAGTTCCACCAACAGAAGAGTAAAATGAGCTTTTCCTGCCCAACCTCAAAAGTTCGTTGTTTGAAGCTGCAGCGTTGCAAACATAAAGCACAAAGGCCAATAAGGAGAACAAGTAAAGCAGCGTATCTGTTCTTCTATATATATCTTCTATCTTCTGTAAGCAGAAATCACACAGTAAAACACGGTTGTCAGAGTTTTGGCCAGGCGCCTCTCTTCTTACCTTGTTGCTGTGTTGACTTTAGAAAGAATCCCTCTCTCCTTCTCTCTCCTCCGTTTCGACGTCTTCCTGTATGTCTCTAAATCATATATCCTCTCTCTGCGTATGTTCCGCAGACGGAACTTTTAAACACCATTTTATTTTACGCTCAAATCCTTTTTCAAGTTGGGCGCTGGTTGGGAAGATACTGGCTCCATGCTAGGAGTCATTCCGATGTCAAGTTGAAGGGACGCTGTATTTCCGGTGATAATTTTCAAAATAAATCTGAAAAATCTGAAATACTTCATTGGTCCCTGGGGAAAATTGGTTTCGTTACATATGCTTAAGTCGCTAAACAAGACACTAGAAGTAATAAAAAGGACTTCAAACTATGTGCATTATATTTAAATATATAACGACAATATTTATAGAAAATAGAGAGAGAATATAAAGTAAAGGCGTAAAAACAAGCTGCTTGCACGATCGGCGCATGCGCACGGTAGCTGGTAATCCCTGTTAAGTGACAAACTTGTTGCCCTAACAGACAAGCGCATGAAAAAACAAGTTGAATTCGCGTCCAGTAAGGCACATTAAACGAAAACTTGGAGATGCAATACTTTTAATGTTAAGAAACAAGTTTACTTTATTTTGAAGGGAAAGTAACCTCACGTCCTGTATAACTTTTTTAAAATTATTTTTGTCATGACTGTTGAGAGATGAATACTAAATACGATCAGAGAAAATAAGTGTTTAAAAGGAAAACATTTGTTAATTTAAACTTTAACATTATTTTAATTTAGTGTCAGTTCAGTACAATAAATTTAGTTTTGGAAAAAGTCAAAATGGTGCATTTCAATGAGAGGTTATTAAGACATGTGCTTTAAGTAGCAGTTAAACATCTATATGGTACGCAGGAGTCAAGTATACAGAAGATGTTCTGTCGGTTCAGTACCTGTATGACTAAAGGAGGACCTCTCATGGTACAAGAGAAAAAGTACATCTTAAAGAAGAGTCACTTAAGTGCCACTCATAGGAACACATACACGAGATTTAAGAGAACTTGTGGCATTCAACTAATTTTCTTGTAGAATCTTATTTTAAGCACAAACAACCTGTGGTGATTCGGCCTGTATCAGTCCAGTAAAACCTGTTGGACCCAAAGGTCCAGTGTCGGTGTTGGACAATACAGGTACATAAAGCTGTCTGCTTACAGCCACTGGGAGAGAAACTGTTTCTCCAAGTCAGCAAAAGAAATAATAATAAAGACACAGAGACAAACCTTTATCTTGGAGCAGTAAGTAAAGTAAATCAGGGAAATGCTGAGCACTGGCTGCCCTGATTTTACTGATTTGCTGATGTTACTGTGATGAACCTAAAGACATTCAGAGCACTTAGGCCAAAGAGAAAGCTAGTTACATCTAGCAAACCCCTAGACAGCCGGGTGGGACACTTAATATTGTGGTACAGTTCACTGCTCGTACACTTCATAAACAGTACATAAAAAGTTCATCTTCATCGTATATGTAGCGAGAGGGCCAACAGTCTGCAACCTGTTAGCAAGAGAGATAGAAGTAGATATTAGGCTGTTAGAAGAGTAGAGCAGGTTAGTGCACACTAGAACGTCAGGGGAAACTTAAAACAGACCCAGTTAAGATCCACTTAAGAAATGGAGCTGTACTATATGCAGTACACACAGCCAAGGGCGCTGGAAAAGTTAGGACAATTCCAAGGGCCCATGACTGACAGGGGCCCCAAAAAATAGGTAAAAACTAATATAAAATGATTAAACCATCATCATTCAGTATATATATTCCAAATATAAATATAAAATTAATCATCTCTTTGTTTTTACTTGTTTTTGGCAGTAAAAGTTAAATATCCCCATTGACCAAAAAGTAAACATCCATATTGACCGACCACCCCCCTGTATCTGCATGAAATGGTTTGGTCCTGTTTAGTTGCAGTCAGTAGATGTGCCAGAAGTACAGTGATCACAATGTTGCCTAGTAAATCAAAATCTGGTTTTCAAAAAAGGAAAGAGAGAAAAGAGAGAGAGGAAAGACAAAGGAAAGGATGTCAATCTGTAACCCAGTGTTTCACCAAGAAAGGAGCCTATAGTCTGTGAGTGGTATTAACCTGTTGGCTTAATGTCCATAGTGAAATAAGAAAAGCTACAGACTAGTGTACATTTAATCACCATTTAATCAGTTCAGGGAAACGTTTAGCAACATATTCACATTAAATCATTGTCCCTGCCCCTTTTAGCAGACTTAACAACAGATGAGTCGGCAGCACCCCAGTCCCCCCCATCACTGTACCCCTCCCTGTCCCAGTGAAGAAGGTGAGCAACATTGTGTTCCATGACAGGCCAGTCAGCGTCATTGCAGGGAGTCTGTGGGGATTTCTCTCTTGCTCTTTTTACCATTACAAAAAAGAAAATGAAATATTTATTAATGACAGAAATTCAAACACATTAATATTTTCTCACATAATGATCATTATGAAATAAAAAAAAACCAACAACAACCTACTGTATGTACTGGATGCTGGATAGTTGGAAACAGTGAGTAGTTTACCTGAGCTGCATTTAAGATACAGACATTAAAATAATCCAGTTTGATACGTTCATTTAGATTGAATTATGGAATGACATCTATAGATACAGACTTTATTATTCCCATCATGAAGGGCAATTTATTTGAGAAGAATTTTCCATTTTGAAATTTTACAATAAAATACACTGAGACTGTAAAAGATGGCCTTTAGCACATTTAGTTTAGTGAAGTGCATACTGTATGCAGACTTGCATGCATGTACAAATCAGTTGCAAGCCTTTAATTAGAGTTATGTAAAGCTTTTGATGGGACAGTTAGGTCTGAGAGATGTGGTGACAACAGCTGCACAGAGGGGGCCCAATTTGATTTTTTTGTCATGGGGCCCAAAATTCCTAACTTAGTTCTTAGTACAAACTGAGTTGTAGCAAATAGAGGAGCAGGGCGTGATAGAGAAGGTCACGCAACCTACAGACTGGTGCGTACCGATGGTGCCAGTCATGAACAGGCACTGTGAAAATCTGCATAGGACTCCAAAAGCTAAATGAAAACATTTAAAAGAGAGAGAAATCAAATGCCAACAGCAGAGGAGACACATCTATGGATGTAGATTCAGGCTTTTGGCAATACCATTGTATGAAGACAGCAGCCTCCTAACCACCTTCATCATACCTTTTGGGAGGTATTGTTCTAAGCACGCACCTTGGCCTGCCTTGCCTAAATATTGCCCCAGAGATTTTCATGCACAAAATGAATGAATTTTTGGAAGGACTGGAGGGAGTAGCTGTGTATATGGACGATGCAAACCTGCAGTGCACATTGGAGAGAATTGGAGAAAATTGAGCTTGTCTGTCTACTCAACAAGGAAAAATGTGTGTTTAGACAGCCAGAGGCTCAGTTCCTGGGCCACATAGTGGATGCCAAAGGTGTGAGAGCAGACCCAGGTAAAGTCAATGCCATCAGCCAATTATAGGAGCCCACAGATGTGCACAAGCTGAAGCGAGCCCTGGGCATGATTAATTACATGAGAAAATATATACTAGATAGAGACTGTCAGAATGGAGAGGATCATCCTGAGACACCTGCGACCCTGGTGGGCACACAGCTGGACCCCCTGCAGTTTGCTTACCAGCCTGGTATTGGGGTGGACGACGCAGTAATCTACCTGCTACTCAGATCCCTGCTACACCTGGAGGACAGCGGGAGCACGGTGAGGGTCATGTTTTTTTACTTCTCCAGTGCTTTCAACACTATCCAGCCATCACTGCTCAGAGTGAAGATGGAAAGTGTGGGAGTGGACCAACAACTGGCTGCATGGACAATAGATTATCTCACCAACAGACCACAGTATGTGAGGCTCCAACACTGTGTGTCTGACGTTGTGCTCTGCAACACAGGTGCCCCTCAGGGTATGGTGCTCTCTCCCTTCCTCTTTACCCTTTGCACCTCGGACTTTACCCACAATTCCACACTCTGCCATATCCAGAACTTCTCAGATGACACAGCCATTGTTGGATGCATTTCTGAGGGGAACAAACTGGAATACAGGACTGTTATCAGGGACTTTGTCAGCTGGTGTAAGCTCAACCAGCTTCAGCTAAACACTGGCAAGACGAAGGAGATGATCGTTAACTTCAGGAGGAAAACATCCCACTTCACCCCAGTGAACATCCAGGGATTGGACATTGAGGTGGTAGATAATTAGAAATTCCTGGGTGTTCACCTCAATAAAAAAACTGGACTTTACTGACAACACCCATGCTCTCTACAAGAAGGGCCTGATTCCTCAAGACTTTTTATGACTCTGTGGTTGCTTCAGCCATCTTCTAATTAATTAATTAATTAATTGCTGCTGTGACAAGGGAATTTCCCCATTGTGGGATTAATAAAGTAAAACAAACAAACAAACAAACAAACAGATGCAGAAACAAGGATTGTGGAAATTGAGAAGGAATGTTTATCAGATGTATGGGCAAGCAAGAGGTTTCAATAGTACCAAAAGTCATGGACAAATTCAGACTCAACACAGATAATAAGCCTCTGGTGCCACTGATAAATAGTAGGGTTTTGCATGTGGTAATGCCATGGCAAAATATGAACCAGGGAAAACACTGGTCATTGCAGATGCGTTATCACACAGCCCTGTAAGAGATGGAGACAATACCACAGAGACAGATGTTGCTTGTCATGTAAAGGCTGTCACTCACAGTTGGCCAATATCCCAGCACATACTTGACAGAATAAGGTCTGCTGCACAGAGGGATAAGCAGCTGCAGAGTGTACGGAAGATGATTAAGGATGGATGGCTTGAATATGTGAGGAGCATCACTAACAGTGTGAAAGATTACTACACAGTGAAAGATTCCCTGTCAAGATTTGAGGGCCAAATCCACTAAACTGTTGCATTGTAATTCCACAGTCAATGAGACAGGAAATACTGGAGCGGATACATGATGGACACCAAAGCCTGTCAGAATGCAGAGAACATACAAAGGTGGCCTAACATATAAGATAAGAGAGATAGGATAATTCCTTTATTCATCCCCCTAAGGAGAAATTAATTTTGACACAGCAGCAATAGGGCAAAGCAGCGCAAAAACAGAAAACAAAGAATAGAATAGAAATAGAATAGAATATCACAGAAAATAATTGCTAATATTATTAATATTAGAAGATATAAAAACCATAAATTAAAGTATATACACTATTTGTTGTTCAAGTAGCACATGGAGTCCAAAATATGAGCAGAAAATTAAACTTGACTAAAACTAAAAAACTAAACTAAAACTACCAAACTACTTAAGTGGAAATTAAATATAAATAGTGCAAAAGGTTTGTGCGTTGTAGGTAGGAGTTCTAAACCAGTCTTTATCTGCTGGGGTTGGAGTAACTGCGAGCTGTGGCGTTGTGGAGTCTGATGGCAGATGGTAAAAATGAGCCTCCAAACCGCTTTGAGGCTCGGGGCTGGGTCAGTCTGTAGCTGAAGATGCTCCTGAGCTGCCTCCGTTCAGCGTGGAGAGGATGACAGGGGTTGTCCATGATGGCTTTCAGCTTCCCTGGGATGACGTCACAGGCGTGCGCCGCTACTGCCGATGGAGGAATGTAAACAGTGACGACAATAGTGGCTGTGAACTCAGGGGGCACATAGTATGGCCTTAACCCTATGGCTAGAAGTCCGATATCAGGTGTGCAGATTTCTGCCTTCTTGACAACATGTCCAGGGTTACACCATTTAGAGTTCACAAAGAGAGAGCCCTCCTCCAGACTTTTTACCGCTCTGTTTCTTCCTGTCTGCCCGAACTAGTGAAAAACTGGCTAGTTCCACTGAACAGTCTGGTGTAATGTCATTCAGCCATGTCTCCGTCAGACATAATATGCTGCACTCCCGATACTCCTGCTGTCCGTTGACCAGTGCCACTTTTTGGTCCTCACCAACATGCCTGCTCTGGTTCCTCTCCTTCGTCTCCTTAACTCCACCGGGATCTCCCTCGGGCATGCGACACGTAAATCCCAATACCATAGGAAGTCCTCACGTGAATAACTTCCGGTGTTTCAATTTAAATTTTCAATTTTATTTGTATAGCGCCAATTCATAACAGAAGTTATCTCAGGACACTTTTCAAATAGAGTAGGTCTAGACCGAACTCTTTAAAACATTATTTACAGAGACCCAACAGTACCACCATGAGCAAGCACTTGGCGACAAGGGCAAGGAAAAACTGCCTGTTAAAAGGCAGAAACCTAGGACAGATCCTTCAGCTCTAGGTGGGTGGTCGTCTGCCTCGACCAGTTGGGGTGAAAGAGAGAGAGCGAGAGAGACAGACAGACAGACAGACAGACAGACAGACAGGTGCACAGCAACCTGTTTTGTTGTGTGGTGGTTGTGTCCACATTCCTACACATTGTTTATATTAAAAAAAACTAAGTTCAACTACAGCTAAAAAAGTAAAAAAAATAACTATCAACACTGGAGGTCTGTTTACAACAATAAATACAGTGCTATTTAAGAAGGAAGTAAAGAACTAGTAAGATTTAAGGCGAAAAAATAAGAGGCGGAGTGGGAGCTGTTGCCTCAAGCTGCCACTCTGCGGCGCTTCTAGAACAGAATCTTTGGATATGAATCATATCATATGAATCATATCTTTGGATATGCACTGTGGAAACATGCCCTTCTGTCAGGAAAACAAGTAAACGCAACGCAATGTTGCCACAGAGCAACACCAGCAACCTCTACTGGTGTAAATCCCAGCTGAACTGCTCATGAACGACACTCCCTTCTCTCAAAAGAAACATCTTAAACATCTCATCCCTAAGTGGCCTAATCAGGGATGCTAAGGCTAAGCAACAAGAAGCATTCTACTTCAACAAACAGTTGAATTAGGACAAGACATGTAAAGGACCAGCATCTGTAATCCAGGAGAACAGTATTCAGTGCTATACCAGGTGAACTCACCAATGGGAGGGGAGGTGAGAAGGAACAGGGAACATCTACAACTTCAGTAGAAGCAACAGTGAACTCAGGGACCATGAATAGAGCCAAGGAACAGGCACACAACAACAGGGCTCTTGGTATGGAGTGAAGGTAATGGCCTTAACAGAAACATGCCAGAAGGTCAGATAATGACAGTCTGGTAGAGCTTGTAAACCCGTCGAAAGACTGAAAAAGTATGACATCCTAAGGTAAAGTGGAAACTCTAATATACAAATAAAAGGAAGTTGAGAGGAAGAATAAATGTTATCTTGAGGAAAGCTGTTTTTTACTGGACAATCAGTTTAAGTTAGCAAATGTTATGTTTGTTGTTGTTATACGTTATTGTGTATAATGCTTTAATGGGACATATTATGCAAAATGCACTTTAGTAATGTTCTTACACATATATTTAGGTATTTGGGTGGCCTACCAACCCAGAAACTGTGAAAAAAATCAACACTTGGAAGCTGTAAGTTTTTCTCTATTTAATGTTGTTTTACTGTTTATTGTGTAGGTTAGCAGCTAATGTGGCTAACATTGTAGTCACACAGGCTAGGCCGATGTCAGACTTTCTGTTGTAATATGAGGGACAGTCAGAAGCTGTTAAGCCTTGTGAGAAGCTAAAAATAGTAGGTTGGAGGCTGGTGATTGTTTTTTTTGTTGCTTTTTGTGTAACGTTTTACTGATGTGTGACCTGTTGCAGCCAGAACAACCTGGAGCTAAACACTCTGAAAACAGTGGAGATGGTTGTGGACTTCAGAAAGAACCCAGCCCCACCTGCCCCCCATCATCCTGTGTGACTCCCAAGTTGACTCTGTGGAGTCCTTCCGCTTCCTGGATACCATCATCACCCAGGACCTCACCAAGAAAGCCCAGCAGAGGATGTACTTCCTGCAGCAGCTGAGGAAGTTCAACCTGCCAAAGACGATGATGGTGCACTTCTACACCGCCATCATCGAGTCCATCCTCACCTCTTCCATCACCATCTGGTACGCTGCTGCCACTGCCAAGGACAAGGGCAGACTGCAGTGTATCATTCAATCTGCCGTCCCTCCAGGACCTGTATGCCACTAGGACCCTGAGGCGTGCAGGCAAGATTGTGGCTGACCCCTCACACCACGGTCACAAACTCTTGGAATCACTCCCCTCTGGCAGGAGGCTGCGGTCCATCAGGACCAAAACCTCACGCCATGAAAACAGTTTCTTTCCGTCTGCAACTGGCCTCATTAACAGGGCCAGGATCCCCCACTGACACTGACTCTTATACCTACCCTGTATATATGCATTACATTAGTGCACTCCCATTTTCTGTACAGTTTTCTTATCTTTATTACGGACCGAGCCAGTATCAACTGGAAGGATGATATTGTTTTTGCTATGTTTATTATTATTCAGAACCCCTGAACATATACTTTGCATGAATTTTATTTGGCAAATTTGTCAGGCCTGGTGAAAGCACTGAAATTCTATGGTCGCTTTGGGGTCGGCCACTAGGTGGCGCTATCATTAAGAAAAGTGGTTTTAGGCTAATAACTCCCGCATCATTTGTCTCACATTCAAAAACCTTATATCCACGCGTTCGGGGAATGGAGCTGCATTTCCCGCTAGGGCGCGGGATGGTTGAAAATTGGAAATGTCCAAAAACTACGATTTCGTGTTCCACCCATGTGCTGTTGTGCGATTCCCACGAAACTTTTCACGTAGCATCTGGAGACCGTCCTGGCAAAAAAAGTAATTTAAAGCATTTTGATATGTAAAAAAATAAGCACGTTATTAAATTAGCACTTCCTGTTGATTTTTCGTCAAAAAAGGAAGTGGGGCATTTCTCCACATTGGTATGTCCGATTGACACCAACCTTGGATCAATACTTCCTTATGTCTTCACTAAGCATCGTGCACAATTTCAGGCCATCGCCACAAGGTGGCGCTCTTTAAAAAGAATAAGTTTATATCTCGACATCAGCAAGTGTGATTTAAATGAAACTTGGTACGATGATTGCCCATGGCTCCCTGAGGCTTGCTAAAAAAGGAAAAATAAACCACGCCACTGGGTGGCGCTCTGGTGGCAGGGTAAATCACTCTGCGGAGACCGTAATAGTTATGAATATGAAACTCACAGGACGCGTGTAGACTGGTGCCTGTAGCTCACACAACAAAAATCGTGTTTGTAGCGCCCCCTACAGTATTTCAACAAAGCAGCCCTGGCGCCACGTTTCACCAATATGTAAAAACTTGGTAGGCAAGTGTAACGTGCCGAGGCCTACAGAGAAGCCTCTTGGACCCATCCCCCCAAAAAAATGAATGCCGTGCTTTTTGTGACTGTACGTTGAAGGGCGTGTCCGTGGTGTGCCATCAAAGTTGGCCATTTTGAATTCCTTGGTCATTTTCGGTGAATTTTCGCCTTGTTTTTTAAATGAACCCCTCCTAGGGAATTTATCGGATCTGCTTCAAAATTGGTCAGTACAGTCAGAAAATGTAGCTGACTGAACGCCGTGCTATTTGCGACTGTACGTTGAAGGGCGTGTCCGTGGCGTGCCGTCAAATTTGGCCAGTATGAATTGAATTTCACACTGTAATGCCATTTCCGGCATTTCAGGGCTTCTTGTTTAACTAACTCCTACTGATTTTATCATATTGACTTCATATTCGATCACTGCAATCCAGACACATTGGTGATCCGAAGTTAATCAAATATTTACTGTGCGTCAAACTGTGTCCGTGGCGTGGCGCTGAATTTCCACCTTTCGCAGTGAAGAGTCTCTCTATGAAAGCGTAAGTCTTTTGCAGTGTCTGAAACGTGTGACAATGTAGAGTGGTCTCCTTCAGCTTCTGGCAATGAGGGGTTGGGAGTGGTGTGACGTGAAATTTTCATGTTGTGGTCCAACGTGTTACGGCGGCATGTGACGCGGCCGCACCACGCCCAGAGTTGCGTGGAGTGCGAGGTCCCGCCCAATGCTGCTTGCAGCTTTAATTTATTTATATTTTAAAAGTATTTTTTTGTGTGATTGTGTATTTTATGCACCACTGCACCAAGACAAATTCCTCGTATGTGTAAAAACCTACCTGGCAATAAATCTGAGTAACATTTCCCATATTGTCAACATAAATCTGATGGGTAAACAGGGAAGCTTTAATATAGGATACTTAATTATAAGGCTTTCAATGTATTAATCACATGTATATTTTTTATTTTGTTCTTAAAAATACAGATATAACATTATTTATACCACAACATACATCAGCATACATATTCCAGTATTATGTGTACATAAAGGTGGTAAATGTGTACTCTTTCCAGTCCTGTCCCATTTTGTTAGGGACACAATGTTTTACCTCAAAGAATGTGCTGAATCATCTGACAAATCAAAAACCTCTCAATCTGTAAAAGCCTCAAAATAATGTGACAACAATTAATCAGGAAATATGCACATATGCAAACTGCTGGCCTAATATGTTACCATAATAAAAAAAAACAGCCACACTGAAATAGCTATCTGTCTTCTTGTCTGAGTCTTGTTAATTTACAACAACATAAAGCGGATGACCCCCCCCCCTCGAAGCTCCCGTAGGCGTTGGCAGTGTCGCAGCATGTTCAAAATCCCCTGGAATCGTTTGTCCACCTTCATCTGAGTAAATTCACGAATGTCATCCTCCACCACGAAATACTGACCTGAAAAACATTTCAACACAACAGTGAGACCAGTGTACTGTCAGTCAGAAATATTTGCTGATTTTGACAAGAAGTCGAAAACCTTGTTCTTATGTTATTTAGCTTTTAAAAAGGTCTATGCGCTGTTCTACAATTTGATTTTCTTGCTGTGGAAAACAAAGAAGTATAACCAATTTTCACCAAAAGATGTTCCCCATTTTCAAACTGTAATGTTGTGGAGCACAATAGCAAGAGGATGAAATGGGGCTCACAAGCACTTGGTGCAGCCTCTTTGCATGCTGGCCAATCAAAAGAAAGTGGGCTTTAATGGAGGGAGGGCTTACATATTGTTAACATAGGCCTCCTGAGCAGTGTGTGTCCATTAACCAGTCCCTCCAGAAAAACACAATTATGCGATCGCATAATTCAATGCATAATCAGCCAAAGTCTGCATATTTATGCAGGGGCCGCATTTTTTCAAATACGCTGCACTTTTGCCGCATAAATTGCCGATGTCCGCGCAAAATATGCGGGGCTTGCATGATTTCATAATCCCCGCATTTTCGTTGCAAAAAAGGCACATATCTTAGCAGAAAGTTGAAAAATGTTGCGTTTACTTCACACGAGAGCAGCCATTTTCCACTGTTGCCATTGGAACGTTATGAAGTGACGTAATTACGCAACGTGAACATCAAAAAGCTGCAAACTCTGCAATGAAGCCATCATGAAGCCAGCAAATCAGTCTCATTTGCCAACAAAAATAAGTGCAAAAGACCGAGCAAAGCAGTTTCCCGGTGTTACTAGCTACAGAACTTGTTTGACTTATCAATGTTTTGTAAGTTTGAGCCATGTGTTTATTAAGGTCTGAAATAAAACAAGATGAGAACTTAAATATTCCCAGCACTTTCTGTGATGTAGTATTCTTGCTTAGCATAGGAAGTAATAAGAAATAAACTCTTTACATGAAGGTAGTAGCCTTTCAACAAACCGCAGTTTTTGCAAGTTCCCGCAATTTTTGCAAATTCCCGCAATTTTTGCAAGTTCCCGTAATTTCATCAATTTCATGAGGAGCAGTATGAAGAGCCAATGTAAGATAAATAAGGATGTTCTTTAATAGTGAATCGTGAAAAGTTTCTCTAGGGGAGTCTCAGACTAAGAATATAGAGCTGATGATATATATTACAGTATAATAACAAATGTGGTAATAACTAAGTACACTGCTATATTGATGTATGGGATCAGATCAAAATGTCTCATCAGATTTCACTGAGGATAGAACTTTGGTTATAGTATTGATCAGACAATGTATATTGCAAGGTGTCATCAAACTGTGAGTACCTTTTGTTACTTTAGTCTCCTGGTCCTTAAAGCGCTGGTGCAGCTTGCGTGTATGATTGTTGAGAGTTTTCACCGACTGATGGAGGATCTTGTACTTGGCTGTTACAGCTATGTTAATACTTTGCACCGCAGCATTAAGTTGATCGTATGATATACGTCCTTTCATGTACCTGAGTGAAACAACGTTCAGCTTTACAAAACAACATAAAGCTTAAAAAAGGACACACATATACACGCACACTGAATGAGTTAATGAAATCAAATGTCCAATGTTTACCTCTCATACTTACCCATGTCCTAGATATTGATTTGAAGAGTTCACTTGCAAAAAACAGATACAAGCCTTTCTAAATAAATACACCAACACCAGTTTGATTGATATTCCCTGGAGTGCACAAGAAAATGTCAATTATCTAGAAGTACTTATTCTTTGCAGGGTCACAGGCAACTAGAGCCTATTTTTAAAGTAGGACACCTCAGACAGGACCCTCATCTCCTTGACGTTCTATTACTCCTGTAGTTTGGAATCGATAGTATTTCCACACATCCAGTGTAACAGTTTATTAGATAGAGTGGGAAAGCAGAGCCTTAAGCCATGGTGACAGGCTTAGAATTCTGGAATGACTGGAAAGATGCGGGTTCCCCCTTGTGGCAATTAAAAGTAAATCAGGAAATTAATATGAGACTAACCAAAATTGTAGGTCATTTTTTCATGCACAAGGGTTTAATGAAAGAACAAAACCTAGAAAAGTCGGTTGTGTATTTCTTAGACTGCTGTATTGTCCAACTGGAGTTGAAGTTAGTAAATAAGTAATTTCCCCACGGGATTATTAAAGTATGTCTGATTCTGATTCTGATAGTATACTAGTTGTAGGCTATAATGTATACTTTTATACTGAGGAGTTTATATTATTATACTATTATATTAACATTATACTTTTTATTTAATGATAAAGGGCAGCTGTGGCAGTAGAGCGGGTTGTCCACTAATCAGAAGCAGGGCTCCAGAGCGCAACCAATTTGGTTGCACATGCGACCAAAATTTTTAAGAGTGCGACTTATATTTTTTCTAGGTCGCACTGGTGCACCTGACGCTGCCCGGGTGAAAACAAATTTATTTCGCAAGCGCATCATCTCTCTGTGTTCTCCTTGGCCGGAAATAGTGCATTCGTGAGCGGGTCAACAACGCTTTGTATCGAAACTTTTATTTGTTCAATGTTCAAATGTTTAGTTTGAATGTTCAATTTCAGCTCAGTGAAGCACTTTATTTTTCTATTTATATATAATTGTGCTTCAAATAAAGACAAGCATTTCTCTACATCTTATTCTTGTTTAAAAATCATTTACATTATATGAAAGTTATGGAGAGCGATAAAAAGGTGACCTTATGGTGTTAAAGGCGATGCAGTGAAAAATTTGGGTGCACCTAAATTTTGTACTGGTGCACCTAAAAAAAAAAAAAGTTAGGCGCACCAGTGCAACCAATGCAAAAACTTAGTCTGGAGCCCTGAGAAGGTTCAATCCCCAGCTCCAGTGTAAATGTATGTGAACGGGTTGGTTAGCTGCTGATGAGCAGTATGGATGTGCGCCATTAGTCCCTGCACTAATGCTACTGCTGTCCCACTTTAGAAGTTATAGTCAATACATTTCATCACGGTGGTCTGCTTGGGATTCTAGCAGCCAGTTTCATTCTCTACCCATCTAACCTCAAAACAAATCTGGTGGCACTATTCTGTGGAAAGAAGATAGTGGAACTGGTGTTGAAGAGAAAATACCCAGATTACAATGACTTTAAGCACTGAGAAACTACCAACGTGTTTATTGACATGTAAATGCCAATAATGTAACAAACTGCACCACGTCAAATACATGTAACCAGTTATACTGGGGAATCCAACAGTGTAACTTGTGAAGCGTTTTCTTACTTTTAGAGAAGCTGACTAGTCTAAATTAAAATTTCCGTTTAACCTACAGCTAAATTAAAAGCCAGAAATGTCTCTAATGAGCAGCCTTTTGTGTATGGGTGAATGTAAGGAGAGGATGTGCTTCCATCCCAGTGGACAATGTGGTGAACAGACACCTAGATGAGCAGATATAGATTAGCTACACTGAAAAGTAAAGTAAGTCTCTGGGTGTAAACATTTTTACTGCATGCCTCTGCCTCCTGTTGAAGCAGCTTCCAGTTTTGGTTTAGACTGCCAGGGGACCCATGATGCACTGAGGTTCCCCTCCTCTCTAAACCCAACCGGCTGAGGCAGGGTCTGATCAAGGTTTCTGCCCCTTAAAAGGAGGTTTTTCCTTGCCATTGTCACCATGTGCTTGCTCATGATGGGAATTGTTGGGTCTCTCCAAATTGAGTACGGTCTAGACTTGCTCTATATGAAAAGGATCACTTCTGCTATGATTTTGCACTGTACAAAGAAAATGGAATTGAATTGTAATGTTCGTCAGTATTAGCCTGACCTACCAGAGACAATTTGCTTTGACAACTCAGACATTTCATTGCCCACGACTCTGTCCTTGAAGATCTAGACACTACTATTGTTGCTGCAGTATTACAGCATGACCCAAAACCATCATGAACAAATATGCATCGCATCATATCATATCATGCTGGATATTTGTGAGGGAAAATACTTACTGAGGGATGTTCTCAAACTCTGGCATCGTGATAAACTCCATCTCTCTGACGAAGCTCTTGTTGTTCTTTTTGACAGTTTCCGGCTGTGCTGGCTGTATGTCTGGTGCCTCATTCTGGTTCATTACAGGTTCACTTCCACTGAGAGATGAGAACATTAAACATGAGAAATCCGTCATTCAGAGCTCAAAGTTGTTTTCTATTAGCATGCTATTGCTTTTGTAATTTTTGCAGGTTTCAACAAGTTAAATTTAAGACCCTTTAAGACCATAATGAATGCAATTCATCGACTTTTTTCACATCCATACTGGCAAAAAAGTACATAAGATATTAAGGAAAATCAAGTCCCAGGATTATGTAATCAGTGTCAGTGAATTTATTCACATTTACATGAACATTCAACTTAACATTTGTGACTTTCCATGTGATGTGCTTGTTTTCTTGCACAAGGTGCAGTGGGCTCCAAATGTATTTCCAACAGGCTTCAACCAAGCATTTGGGCCACAACTGATTGGTTGTAACATTGTAAATGTTACAATGTGAAAAGAAACTAAACTTAAGTAATTACTTAAAGAAGTAGCTTGTTTTGGTCAGAAGAGGTGCCACATGGCGACACATTAGCTGGGTGTGCTCTAATAAATCCTGACGTTGAGCACAGTTTGCATTAATGGTCATTAGTTCAATGTCATGCTAAGTTCATAATCAAATACATTTTTAAAGACCTATCAAAATCATTTGAGCCCTAAAATTTGAAAGCTCCGAGTTAGAGACAAGCTGAAATTAACACACTAGCTACTTCTGTTTTCGACAAACGCTAACGGTAACTACAGAAGCACTTTAAAACAGAAACTATTTACTCCATAAAATATGATCTTGTTTCAAAGTAATAAAGTTGTGTTTTTGTTCATCAAGTAATCAGTGAGGCCCAGCCATCAGAAACAGTCCAAAACCCAGAGATTTAGTTTACTACAATGTTAAGACCAGAAAAAAGCACTAAATTCTCACATCTGAAAAAAATGGTACCATCAAATGTTTTGCTTGAAAAATGTCTTAAACAATCGATTGATTATCAGAAGAGTTAGCTATTAACATTGAGCAATTAACTGATGTTTGCTGTCTTTAGCACTAACATATTTTCTCTTTAAATATCTAAATAGAAGTGATGCAGTTTGTACTTATTGACTGTTCAATTTGTTGTAAGCGCACAAATTTTTGAACTATTCCTAGCAAGCTACCATACATATAAACATCATATTGTCTCACGTTGCTGGACATTTCTTCCTAGGCATGTGTGCAGGTATGTTGTCCCTAATGTCCTGGACATCCTCCAAATCCTTCTGGAATGACTCCTCAAGTTCCTGCAACAAAAACAAATGTGCTTCATCATTACAGTTTTTTCTGAATGTACTCTACTTTCATAATGAGAAGAATCTAGGCTGTCACTAAAACCATTCAAATGTTTTTACAGAACTGCCAAAAACAACAACGAAAAAAACAGTATCAGTATAAGAGGTCAACTGTTCACACCATTGAAAATTCCATAGCAAATATGTGCATCATGATCATAGCACTGCAGGACCATATATAGGTGCATCTCAATAAATTAGAATATCATGGTAAAGTATATTTATTTCATGTCTTTGTCTTTGACATCCCCGTGATATGGAACTTGGCCTTCAGTTTGGAGATGGTACTAGGGCTCACTCCAAATAATGCCGCAACTTGGTTTTGCGGAACACCAGCTTGAAGTTGCCCTATCGCAAGGGCCCTATCCAGATCAGTCAAACGCGGCATGCCGATCCTTTGAGCAGACACTTCCTGACTGTAGCTGTACTTACAGTAATAGGGCCCATGCTCACAGGTGCTGCCAATCAGGCAGGGGGGGACCAGAAGCTCAAAACAAGTGTCAATAGCAACAGCAAAATAACCTGTTTGGCAATGGCAGAAAAGATTTGGCAAATTTTTCATGGGCACAACCCACATACTCAGCACTGCTGCTCATCCCACAAATGCATGTGGCATGCACAGAGAAATAATCTACCAAACACAAATGTCCTTACTTTTTGTGCTAAGTTTATTTTTTTTTTTTTTTTTTTTATAGATATATAGATAGATAGATAGATATGATAGATAGATAGATAGATAGATAGATAGAGAGAGAGAGAGAGAGAGAGAGAGAGAGAGAGAGAGAAAGAGAGACTAACAGCAGAAAGGGACAGTGTGGAAAAAGTGAGCAGTGAAGTTGTCAGCTTAGTAGTAAAGGTACAGTGTAGGTTACAGTTTATCAGTTAATAAAGGCTGCAGCTTCACAAGACAAAGGTAAAGCTTCTGTGTAACTGTGCTGAAAAAGTGAAGAGGGTAATCGCATTGCTGCATTGAATATGATATCAGGTATGCACGGAGAAGAGGGGCTATTTACAGTCTGTTTGAGAGAGAGAGAGAGAGAGAGCAAGAGCAGGGTATGGGGAGCTCAGCAAATCAATGCTCTGCATGCAGCTCTACAGTTGCATGGGATTTTACCCATTTTAAATAGTAAACATAATAGAAAACCAATATGTGAAAGTCAATGTTGATACTCTGGCAGGCCACAACTAAAATAAATGTGCCTTTGATAAAAACAATAAGACATTGAAACTGTAGTGAAAGGTGTATATGTTGTTGGTATAATATCGATATAACTACAAACAGATTATTTTCACTGTATAGTTTTGCTTGGAACTGCTTGCAGAAAAAATGGGTGAGACCTTGACTCTCTAGCGAAGCACGGTTGCAGCACCGCCTGAGACTCACATGGGCAGTGTGGTTGCTTTAACCTGTTAACATGGGTGCCAAAATAATTTCCTGAAAATAAGGATCACCTTAGAATGAGCCATCCTCTTCTACAGAGTGTTTCTACAATATCCCAGAATGGACAATCCAAACACTGGCTGTAGCTAGGGCCTTTCTTGTTTCTCCTACACGCTTGGAACAGAAGGGTGAGACGAGGGTAATCTGAAACTATACCGCTACATGACACTAAATTTAAAACGCTCCAATTAATTCAGAAAGCTGCAGCACGAGTACTGACAGGAACTAGAAAAAGAGATCACATCTCTCCTGTACTAGCTTCTCTGCATTGGCTCCCTGTAAAATGTAGAATAGAATTTAAAATCCTCCTCCTCACCTATAAAGCTCTTCATGGTCAGGCCCCTTCATATCTTAAAGAGCTCATAGTACCCTATTACCCCTCTAGAACACTACGTTCTCTGAATGCTGGGCTACTTGTGGTTCCTATAGTCTCTAAAAGTAGAACAGGAGCCAGAGCCTTCAGTTACCAAGCTCCTCTCCTGTGGAACCAGCTTCCAGTTGTGGTTCGGGAGGCAGACACCCTCACCACATTCAAGAGTAGGCTTAAGACATTCCTCTTTGATAAAGCTTATAGTTAGGGCTGGATCAGGTGAGTCCTGAACCATCCCTTAGTTATGCTGCTATAGGCCTAGACTATCGGGGGATTTCCCATGGTGCACTGAGCTCCTCTCTTCCTCTCTCTTTCTGCACTCATTCATGTCCCATTAATGCATGTTACTAACTTCACTTCTTCCCCGGAGTTCTTGTGCTTTCTCGTCTCGCAGGTTCTCATGGATCCTGGTGGAGCCTCCTGCCATGGTCCTGCTAGATTGCCATTGCCAATACTGTTCTTGCTGTGCACCTGTCTGTCTGTCTGTCTCTCTGTCTCTCTCTCTCTCTTTCACCCCAACTGGTCGAGGCAGACGACCACCCACCTAGAGCCGAAGGATCTGTCCTAGGTTTCTGCCTTTTAACAGGCAGTTTTTCCTTGCCCTTGTCGCCAAGTGCTTGCTCATGGTGGTACTGTTGGGTCTCTGTAAATAATGTTTTAAAGAGTTCGGTCTAGACCTGCTCTATTTGAAAAGTGTCCTGAGATAACTTCTGTTATGAATTGGCGCTATACAAATAAAATTGAATTGAATTGAATTGAATTAAATCCTACACAATGATCCTTTAAGAACTACATTTAATACATCTAAAAAGCATGTGTTACATGTTTATACTTGGCTTGCGGCTGAATTTACCTAGTTCACAAATGGATGAATTGTACTGTAAAGCAGCTGCATGAAGTGCTGATTATGCACTGGCTACAAAATCTCAAGCTTATAGTTTACCTTCAGATGCTTTAGTTGCTCCTTATGTTGGCCAACATATTTTTCAAACTCCTCCAGGAGTCTCTCAAGTGCAAATATTTCTTGACCAAGTTTCTTAATTTTATGTTGAGGCAGTTCTAAATGTAGAGAGAGAGAAAAACATGACACACTACTTTTAGCTTTGCATAATAAAACAGTGTTAAATGTTACCAGTCCTGTCTCAGATAAATCACTGTCATACCAACAACTGACAGATCCAGCAGGCGCTGTAAGGATGATATTCTGTCATGAATGTGGTGGCCGATATCCTCCAGATCGCTCATTTTCCTTAAAGAGAGACACATTCAATTTAGTCACTAAAAACAGACATTAAGACATTATTTTACCTGCTAACCTGGTGAAAACGTTTTACAAATGTAAAAGTGGGATTTAAACTGTATTAAAGCTGCAGTAGGTAACTTTTATATATAAAAAAACGTTTTGTCATGTCCCTTGCTGAGATTTTCACTGTGTTCATACAGTAGGAAATGAGACAAAGTGAAAGAAATCAGGTCCCTCTGTTTCGTTCTAGTGCTCCTAATGGCATTTGTAAGAATCCACCGGGCCTAAATGAAAACAACCATTTAATGACGAGAAAGATATCAAGACGGTCTGGGCTGGAAGCTTGAAAATTGTTTCTTGAGCCTCATTCCCAGGGTCCCAAATGATCTGTATTTGAAGCCCTGGGAATTAGACTACGTTCACACCGCAAGTCTTAAAGCTCAATTCGAATTTTTTGTTCAGATCCGATTTTTTGTTTGGCTGTTCACATTACCTTTTAAAATGTGGCCTATATCAGATTCCAGTGTGAACTGCGGTTCCGAATGCGCAAAAGAACAATAACAATGACATCAGACGCAGCACGCTGTTGCACTATAGATAGGGAGGTTATGGAGGAAGTAAGCATTTTCGCTTTTATTTTATTTATTTTAGACTCAGCAATGTCCAGTCTCTCACCTCTGATGGGTTGTCTTCGTTCAGGCCGGGTGGATTCTTGCAAATGCCATTAGGAGCAATAGGAGCCATAAGAACTAGATTTTTTCACATATTCTCTGCCTCATATACTACTGCCAAGATATACTGAAAGTTTCAGCAAATACGTTAAAGAGCGTTAAGGCTTTGACTAGGATGTAATATCCTTTCACAACAATAACTGCAAAAACGGTGAATTGGTCGCTCAATTTTATCAACTGTTTACCTTTCCTCTTAACTGCCGAATAGCTGGGAAACCGAAGAAATACGATGAATACCTTGAATAGAAGTAACGTTAGTTATGTCTGGGCCTACTTAACGTTAGTCGCTAACGATACTTCTGTATTAACGCTCTCGGGTCAAAATACTAAGTTAAAAACTAACGTTAACGCAAACGCAAACATCATTAAGTATGAAGAAAACAGGGAAGTTGCTTCCGACTTAGACACCACGAGGCTCGCGCTATAGTGTGTCTATCTAATCGTGAACCTAAAACGGTGCTTTTCATATTTTTTGCCAATACATACATTAAGATAACTTACACACGTTTACTTTTCCGTTCACCACCGCTGCTCTTCCCCAATGCTGTGTTGCCGGTTCAATTTCAAATGTGACTCGAGAACTAACGGCCAGCGCACGCGCTGTTTCATTGCTTCCTTCAAAGACTGCAGGAAAAATGGCAGTTGTCACACAACAAAAGTATACATTACCGCCCTCAAGTGGTAGCTATACAATTAAGGAAACTAAAAAAGAAGAAAGGGTCATTATATCAACCAACATTCTAAGGCTGTTTGGTGCCTGTTCTATTAGTCTATGGGAGATGCATGGAGAACATATCCACGTCGTATAATAAATAATAATGAACTTCATCATCTTCAACATTCCAGGATGCAATAAGGCAAAATAAAGTCACACCAAAACGAGGTAGAAGAATAA
Source organism: Dicentrarchus labrax (assembly GCF_905237075.1). Taxonomy (NCBI): domain Eukaryota; kingdom Metazoa; phylum Chordata; class Actinopteri; family Moronidae; genus Dicentrarchus; species Dicentrarchus labrax. Next base: position 25,560,173 of record NW_026136720.1, read on the forward strand.
ATGACTCCCATAAGTAAAAAATAATTTTAAATGTATTATCTTTTCTATGTGGGTTTTTTTTTTGCTAGGATTAATGCAATATCCAACACATTCCTTATGAGTATTGCGGTTGCAAGTCATATTTAAAAAATAAAAACATTGTATGGTAATATTACACCTCCATTACACACCAAATATTCCTATCCATCCAGCTTTTATAAAACATTGATTTTATTTTATGAAGTAAAAAGTGTTGGTATTACTAGTAAAGTTGCGTTATTCCCGGAGAAAGCGAAGTGAGTGTCCACCTCCATGGTTTACAGCAGACAGGTTGAAAAGAGAGTGGTAGGGGATCAAATACTTATTTCATGAGAAAATATGATAATAAATATATAACATTTTTATGATGTTGTTATTCTGGATTTTTTTGTGATATTCTGTCTCTCAATGTTAAAATGTACCTCTTATTAAAATTATACAGAATTCCATTCTTTGTAAGTGGGCAGACCTACAAAATCAGCAAGGGATCAAATAATTATTGCTCCCACTATATGTTCTACTGAAAATGGATATAATTCCCATTTGAATTCCAGGGAACTGAGATATACCTATGACAAGTGTTGCCTTCATTGTTGAGCTCACAGTTTAACCTTGTCTTACATATTAAGTGGAAATGCCACTTAATATGTCTTCAAATGAGTAGGTGACAGAGGAATATGAATTTGATGACAGACAAAGTGTTATTGTCTATTCATAAACTTGGTGATGGATACTCTAAATATATATCAGTACTTGATATAGGCACAGTGGATTATAAGAAAGGTTATGTTATCTATTTTGGGTTCCACATACACACACTGTCACTCACATACCCAGCAATACATGCCAAAAAGAATACACACATCCATACACACACAAAATTGCTTGCACTACAGTTACATGCCTATCTTAAACCTTTGAGAGACACAGTAGCCAGCAGCTCATTTCCATGAATCATCCTCTAAATACTGTGTCTGACACTGTATCAGCCCATCTGTTTCAGTCTGTGAATCTACTGGAGCCTGTGCCTCGCATCCAACAGAACTATGAAACATATGTTGTGGTGTCTTAGATTGTCTTTAAGACAGAAGTTGTGCACCATGCATGTCTTCCAACAGCAGATGTTGGTATGTATGTGTTAGAACAGGGGTTCCCAACCTTTTTCCTTAAGGGAACCCTATTTCATCACTGAGTAAACTAAAATAAATAAATATTTTTTTTCAAAAGGGTTTTAAAGTATGACCTTTGATGACGAAATACCGCTACTAAATGAAAGAACACAGAGAATACTGACTGATTTGTCTGTATTATTTGTGTGTGTTTAGGGTAATTTAAGGGGAACGCAACAAAGGGCCATAGGTCAAAGTAGAACCCATGCAAGCCCTGGCACATGGGGTTCCAGCTTAACTAGATGAGCTATCAGGACACCCAATTATGTGTATTAGTATAAATATAATCTATAGTAATATATAACATAAAATTGTATTTGCCATACAAATCGTTGTAATTGCTTGTAAGTCAAAAGATCTATCATCACATAGACTGGCAGTGAGTGACTTGGTCTGAGTCTGCCATGAAGCTGCTCTGCTCGTGAAATTAATGCTAAATCACAAAAGTTTTTGAAAAAATAATCCAGGCAGCGGTTACGTTTAACAGGACATCAATGATAAAACCATGTAGTAATATATAAATATAATTTCTGGGAGACAGTGGTTGCACAGGATTTGCTCAGTCACCTGCTTCTCCAACATTTAGTTGTTCATGCTACCTGCTGCAGCACAGATGAGGCACCTTTTCATGCTGTTTGAAGCATTCACATGCAGGGCCATATGAGAACCCAGAAGGTGATATTGAACCTTGTCTTCAAGAAAAACTACACTCTCAGATTAACTCTATAGCCATGAGTGCCTTGTTAACTGAGATGTTTTGGGGAGTCACAGTAGAAAAGCGGTGGTTAGCTTGCATTAAACCTTTCTATTCTCTTCCATTCAACCTAAAATACGACACCCACGTCATACAGTCACCAGAATGACCCCTCAAGTCTGGTGAGAAAGGTTACATTGGAGGGTAAATGTATGTAAAAACCCATTACCCACCTGTCAAAATCTGGAATTAGTTTTATTCACTGGTGTTAGAAAGAATGCTTTTGCTTTAGATTTTATAAGTTTTAGAAATTTTAGAATTTATATTTTATTTTTTTATCATAACTCAAGTTTTATCAGGGCTGTAGCCATACTTCAGTGTTTTCCTTTGTGTTTCCTTATGTTTCCACCTGTGTCTTCCAGTGCTCCTCTGTCTTTGTTCGTGGTCTCCTCCTTACTCTGGCTCTAGGCTCTTTTCTCACTGCATCTGTGGCTGTGGCTCAGAGGTGTGAGTGAGTCGTCCACTATCTGGAAGGTTGTTAGTTCAATCCCTGGCTCCTCTCGCTGCATGTAGAAGTGTCCTTGAGCAAGATACTGAACCCCAAATTGCTTCCGATGCTGCGTCATCGTGTGAATGTGTATGAATGAGTTAGTATCTGTACAATGGACATTCACTGTGTGAATGGGTGTGAAAGGGTGAATGTGGCATGTAGTGTAAAAGCGCTTTGAGTGGTCGGAAGACTAGATAGCACTCTACAGGTCCATTTACCATCTGTTCAGATTGACACTAAGGTCTATTGCAAAAAAACGCTCATCCACAAAATCATAGTGGTGTAACAGTATTAAAGGCTAGGGATTTTGAGAATACATTATTTTCATACAATTCACGATACTGGGTTCAGGATACTAGTTTCTGTGATTTTTTTGTAACAAAATGAGGCAAATTATGAAAGAAAAAGATTTCAGACAAAAATCTACAAATAGAGTTTCTCTTATATTTGCTTTATCAAATTATAGAATAGAATAGATTCTATAGACCTTTTTTATTTCTGAGGGGTATAAACTGCAAAACAATGCATATTTTCTTTTGTGAACAGGAACTCTTTGCACCTTGATACCACAGATAATATATTGATTATAATATATTTAGGGACCGAGCCAGCGACCGCTGGAGGTCCCTATTGTATTTGCTATGTTTCTTATTATTATTTTTAGTGCCTTTGACTGCGATTTTGCCCCCCTGAAAATATACGAAAACTCAAAGTGCAAAGTGGTCAGGCCTGGTGAAAAATTTTATATTCTATGTGTCGCTTTCGGGTTGGCCACTAGGTGGCGCTACTATCATAAAAAATGCGTTTAGGCTAATAACTTCTGCATAGTTTGTCGCACATTCAAAAACCTTGTATCCACGCGTTTGGTGAATAGAGCTGAATCTCCCCATGTAAGCCCCGCCCACTTCCGCCTAGAATTTTTTTTTCTGCGCGAAATGTCCATACACAACTTTTCCGTGTTCCTGCCATGTGCTTTGTCCAATTCGCACAAAACTTTTCACGTAACATGTGGGGACCGCCCTAATAAAATAGTAATTAAAAGAATTTTGATATTAAAAAAATAAGCATGTTCTAAAATTAACACTTCCTGTGGATTTTTCGTCAAAAAAGGAAGTGGACCATTTCTCCACATTGCTATGTCCGATTGTCACCAAGCTTGGGTCCATAGTTACTCACGTCTTTCTTAGGCATCATGAACAATTTCAGGTCATTGCCACTAGGTGGCGCTCTTTAAAATGGAGAAGTTTATATCTCTACAAAGGTATGTGTGATTAAAATGAAACTTGGTACGATGCTTCCCCATGGCTCCCTGAGGCTCACTTAAAAAGGACAAAAAAAATACGCCACTAGGTGGCACTCTTTTGGCATGATAAATCACTGTGCGGAGACCGTAATAGTTATGAATATGAAATTCACAGGGCACGTGTAGAGTAGTGCCTGAAGCTCACATACCAAAAACCGTGTTTGTCGTGTGTGTAGCGCCCCCTACAGGATAAAAAAAAACGTAGCCCCGGCGCCACGTTTCACCGATATGTACGAAACTCGGTAGGCACGTGTAACATGCCGGGACGTACAAAAAAGCCTCTTGGACCCATACCTGAAACCCCACAGGAAGTCAGCCATTTTGATTTTGATTTTCACTTTCGGCGAACTTTTCGCGTTGTATTTGAACAAACTCCTCCTAGGAAATACGTTGGATCTGCTTCAAAATTTGGTTCTGATAAAAAGCTGTGCTATTTGTGCATGTACGTTGAAGGGCGTGTGCGTGGCGTGCCCTCAAAGTTGGCCATAGTGATTTCCGTGCGCATTTTCGGCAAACTTTTCGCGTTGTATTTGAACGAACTCCTCCTGGGGAATTTATCGGATCTGCTTCAAAATTGGTCAGTACAGTCAAAAAATGGTAGAAGGGCATGCCGTGGCGAGCCCTCAAAGTTGGCCATAGTGAATTCCGTGCGCATTTTCGGTGAATTTTTCGCGTTGTATTTGAACGAACTCCTCCTAGGGAATTTATTGGATCTACTTGAAAATTGGTCAGTACAGTCAAAAAATGGTCCTGATTAAAAGTTGTGCTATTTGTGCATGTACATTAAAGGGCATGTCCGTGGCGTGCCATCAAAGTCAGCCATTTAGATTTTTTTGCTCATTTTCTGTGATTTTTCGCGTTGTATTTGAACGAACTCCTCCTAGAGAATTTTTCAGATCTTCTTCAAAATTAGTCAGTACAGTCAAAAAATGGTGCTGATTAAAAGTTGTGCTATTTGTGACTGTAAGTTAAAGGGCGTGTCCGTGGCGTTCCCTCAAAGTTGGCCAGGTTGAATCGAATGTCAAACTGTGATGCTATTTCCGGCATTTAAGGGCTTCTGCAATTAACTAACTCCTCCTACAGATTTTATCAGGTTGACTTCAAATTCACAAAAGTTGTGCTATTTGTGACTGTACGTTAAATTAGTCAGTACAGTCAACGTTAAATTAGTCAGTACTGTACGTCGTGATGTGCTACGGTAAGCGTACTGACTCATTTCCGGTTTACTTCCTGCTCTGTGTACACTGTTTGGTGCTGTAGCTCTGTCAGTGAACGCTAAATCTAAATTAGTTTTACTCGTTACAGCGGTTATTTTCCCGCTTAACATTTAAACGTAGACTAGTTCTACCTAAGCACTCGGAGTTACTCCTTCTTTTAGCGACGTTTCGCTATTTTCAAAGTTTTTCATACACGCTAACTTCAGTAACATTAGCAGTTAGCTATGGCTTCTCCCTCTCCCTCTCCTCTGTCCTGCTCAGTGTGTCAGATATTCAGTTATTCCTCTGCCTCCTTTAAAGATAATGGTTCTTGTTTATTTACTGCGCTGGAGGCGAGGCTTGGTGACTTAGAGTAACGGTACCGCACCACGGAGATATCTTTAGCCGCTATAGTTAGTCAGCCCCCAGTAGCCGATGCGGTCCGACCGAAGGTAGCTTCTGTTAGCCGTCCTCCGGTAGTTCCCGAGCAGCCGAGAAGACAGGGAGGCTGGGTGACTGAGCGAAGGAAGACTAAAATGCCGAAGCCCACAGTTAATCACCAACCCATTCATGTTTCTAATACATTTTCCCCACTCAGCGATACACCCGCTGAGGAACCAACTCTGGTTATTGGCAGCTCCATAGTCAGAAACGTGAAGTTAGCGAAGCCAGCGGCCATAGTTAAATGTATCCCTGGGGCCAGAGCGGGCGACAGTGAATCGTATTTAAAACTGCTGGCTAAAGATAAACGTAAATATAGTTAGATTGTTATCCACGTCGGCGGTAATGACACCCGTTTACGCCAATCGGAGGTCACTAAGATTAATGTGGAGTCGGTGTGTAATTATGCTAAAACAATGTCGGACTCCGTAGTTTTCTCTGGACCCCTACCCAATGTGACCAGTGATGACATGTATAGCCGCATGTCGTCATTCCACCGCTGGCTGTCGAGGTGGTGTCCAGCAAACGATGTGGGCTTCATTGATAACTGGAAGCCTTTTTGGGGAAAACCTGGTCTGATTAGGAGAGACGGCATCCATCCCACTTTGGATGGAGCAGCTCTCTTATCTAGAAATATGGTGAAGTTTATTTCTAAAACCTGACAGTCCAGAGTTGGGACCAGGAAGCAGAGCTGCTGTCTTACACACTTCTCTGCGCTTTCTTTAGAACAGTCACCCACCCAAAACCCCATAGAGACTGTGTCTGTCCCCCGACCACCTAAATTATTTAAAGAAATAAAAACAAGAGGAGTTCAACATAAAAATCTAATAAAAAAAAAAAACTCCTCAGTAGCACAAAATAAGAGAATGAAATGTGGGCTGTTAAATATCAGGTCTCTGTCCTCTAAAGCTGTTTTAGTGAATGAATTAATATCAGATTATGATATTGATTTACTTTGTCTTACTGAGACCTGGTTGTCCCACGAGGAGTATGTTAGCCTAAATCAATCCACCCCCCCCAGACATATTAATACTCACATTCCTCGAGGCACTGGCCGAGGAGGTGGAGTAGCAGCCATATATGATTTGAGCGTTTTAATGGACCCTAAACCTAAACCAAATTATAATTCATTTGAAAGCCTTGTTCTTAGTCTTTCTCACCCAAACTGGAAAACACTGCAGCCAGTTCTATTTGTTATAGTGTACCGCGCTCCTGGACCGTACTCTGATTTTATAACTGAATTCTCAGAGTTTTTATCAAGTTTAGTCCTTAAATCAGATAAAGTAATTATTGTAGGTAATTTTAATATTCATGTGGATGTTAACAATGACAGCCTTAGTAACGCATTTATATCATTAATAGACTCAATTGGCTTCTGTCAGAGTGTAATTAAACCAACTCATTGTTTTAATCACACCCTTGACCTTGTTCTATCAAATGGCATTGATATTGAACATTTAATAGTCTTCCCACATAATCCTTTCCTATCTGACCATTATTTAATGACTTTTGAATTTATATTATTAGATTATAAGCCATTTGGCAAAACTTCCTACAGCAGATGTCTATCTGATAGTGCTGTAGCTAAATTTAAGGAGGAGATTCCTTCAGTGTTTAATTCAATGCCATGTCTGAATTTGAGTCCTATAACGACTTTAGTCCCTCTGAAATTGATAATCTTGTCGATAGTGCTGCAGGCATTAGACTCTATCGCTCCTATAAAAAGGAAATTATTAAAACATAGGAGACTAGCACCGTGGTACAACCACCAAACCCGCCAGTTAAAACAAATAGCTAGGAAATCTGAAAGGAAATGGCGCTCTTCCAAATTATCAGAATATCGCTCAATTTGGCATGATAATCTTAAAACTTGTAGAAAGGCCCTCCGTAATGCCAGAGGAGCCTATTACTCAGCACTAATAGAAGAAAATAAGAATAACCCTAGGTTCCTCTTCAGCACTGTAGCCAGGCTGACAGAGTGTCACAGCTCTATTGAGCCACATATCCCCATAAACTTAAGTAGCAACAACTTTATGAGCTTCTTCTATAATAAAATTATCACTATTAGAGAGAAAAATAATCACCACGGCATTAACTTGGCCTCTAGCACCGCTGTCAGGAATCTTGGAGTTATCTTTGATCAGGATTTGTCATTTAACTTCCACATAAAGCAGACCTCTAGGACTGCCTTCTTTCATTTACGTATTATTATAAAAATTAGACACATACTATCACAGACAGATGCAGAAAAACTAATCCATGCATTTGTTACTTCAAGGCTGGATTACTGCAACTCTTTATTATCAGGTTGCCCCAATAAGTCCATTAAAACGCTCCAATTAATTCAGAACACTGCAGCACGAGTACTGACAGGATGCCAATGCATGTTACTAACTTCACTTCTTCCCCGGAGTTCTTGTGCTTTCTCGTCTCACAGGTTCTTATCGATCCTGGTGGAGCCTCCTGCCATGGTCCTGCTAGATTGCCATTGCCAATACTGTTGTTGCTGTGCACCTGTCTGTCTGTCTGTCTCTCGCTCTCTCTCTCTCTCTCTCTCTCTCTCTCTCACCCCAACCAACTGGTCGAGACAGACGACCACCCACCTAGAGACGAAGGATCTGTCCTAGGTTTCTGCCTTTTAACAGGCAGTTTTTCCTTGCCCTTGTCGCCAAGTGCTTGCTCATGGTGGTACTGTTGGGTCTCTGTAATTAATGTTTTAAAGAGTTCGGTCTAGACCTGCTCTATTTGAAAAGTGTCCTGAGATAACTTCTGTTATGAATTGGCGCTATACAAATAAAATTGAATTGAATTGAATTGAATTGAAAAATTCGATCACTTCAATCTACACACATTGGTTATCAAAAGTTGTGCTATTTGTGACTGTATGTTTAACCGTGTGCCCATGATGACGTGTCGAATTCCACCGATTGGCCATCAAACAGATAGTACTCATATCTTCAGTGTACAGTCCCACCCTGAACACGTCCTCATAACTTCAGCGTACATGATCCAATCTCAATGAAACTTCACGTGTTTGATAACAGTCCCACCCTGAACACGTCTACATGACAATATTCAGACATAGTGATAGCGCCACATACTGTTAACAGGAAGTATCACGTTTTATACTTTCATGTTCTACTCCTCACAGGATGATCAGATCAAGCTGAAATTTACTTATAAAATGCAAAACACATTGTTGATGATATGTGTTGACTGTGGTGAGGGGGGGTGTCTGTGGGGTGGCGGGAAATTTTGATGGACCGCCACAAAACACGAATTCGCTATAACTTGAGTGTACATTGTCCAATCGGCTCCACACTTCAAATGCTTGACAACAGTCCCGCCCTGAACACGTGTACATGACAATATTCAGACATAGTGATAGCGCCACCTACTGGCAATAGGAAGTAAGCGCTGCGTGGCAATTTTGAGCTGATTTACGTGAAATTTCATGTTTTGGTCCGCACGTGTAACGATGGCACGTGACGTGGCTGCAGCACGCCCCGAGTTGCGTGGAGTGCAAGGTCCCGCTCAACGCTGCTTGCAGCTTTAATGTTCAATTTCAATTTCAAGTTTACCCTAGCAATAAAAAAGACATTCTTTAATCTTGTCAACCATCATTTTGCCCATTTTAAGAAAAAGTATCAGTCCAGGCACTGTTTAGATACCAGTGCCATTTTAGCACTGGTATCAGAAAAAAACAATACCCAACCTTAATTTAATAGCAGCTGATGTTACAAACTAAATCAACAATCAACTCATACAACAGGTCTGGTCAGATAAAATTCTGAGTTCAAGAAAATTGGTGAATGTGACAGCTTCTCTTAAATGGAAATTTACTTGTATAGCGCCTTTCTAGTCTTCCGACCACTCAAAGCGCTTTTACACTACATGCCACATTCACCCTTTCACTCAGTGATGGCAAAGTCCATCGAACAGAAACTAACATTCATACACACCGATGCACGGCATCGGGAGCAATTTGGGGTTCAGTATCTTGCTCAAGGATACTTCGACAGGAGCCGTGGATCGAACCCACAACCTTCCGATTAAGGAACGACCCGCTCTGCCTCTCAGCCACAGTCACCCTCTTACTTGTCACTTAAAGGTCCAGTGTGTGGCATCTAGTGGTGTAGTTGCAGATCACAACTCCCTTGCTTCGCCCTCTCCTTCCAAGAAGAATGGCTTCATCTGGAGCCAATATTTGATATGTTCTTTCTGGCCTACTGACATGGTGGTTCAACAGGATGGACTCCATGTAAGGCGTTCTGCAGCCTCATTGTAAAGTCACAAGATCAAAACAATTACTATATGCAGGTGATTATACACTAATGAAAACAGAGTTATGCATTTTATATTTCTGCCAGATGGTCCTCCTAAATGTTACACACTGGACCTTTAAAACATCTGGTCCATTGTCTGCCCTTGCATGTGCTGGCACATATTGCAATGTTGTTTACCAGAGTATGGCTGATAGTTTGCTGGTGTGTGTGTTGGAGATGGGCAGTGTGCCTGGAGAGCAGCTTGGGTTTCAGGCCTTTTGGAAAATGCTATTCCAGCCATGTACGGCCTGACAAGTGCAGAGAATATCAATGCAAGCTCATGTTACACAGTCAGTTTTGATGGATAGCTGCATACGTCAGAAAAGCTGCTCTCAAGCCTGCGTGCAAGCAAAAAACATTTTAACAGGGAAAAATGGAAGAAAAACCCACAATGGAGGGATCGCCAAATACATACAGATAGCTGTTACAGAGCAGACCAACAAAATCACATTAAATACAAATTGTGATGACAAGGTTTATGATACAAACATGATAAAACAAAAAAACATTATAGAATGTATTTGAAGGAAGTGGATCTATGAACAACTTCAGGTGTTGAGTTGCTAAGTGGGACCTGAGCCATATGACCTTTCTCCACCAGAGGCCCGGAAGGTGACAGGCCACACAGAGAAAGAAAGAGAGAGAGCGCTAGAAAGAGAGAGGAAAAGAAACACACACAGATTTGAGCATGTGGGACAAAAACAGAAGGTTAATGGATGTCATGTGTAGAAAATAGATGAGCAAAAACACAGCAGTCTTAAAGATAGTGAGGACAGTTCCAGTTGTAAGTGATACATTTACAGTATTGAGCTTTGTAGGTCCCAGAGATTGCCAGAGATCTTTAAAAGGTTTAGCTTGCAGGGGGTCCAGAAGGCAGGCTGGTCCAGGAGGCTGGCTGGGGGTCCAGGAGGCAGACTGTTGAAACCAGATTAGACAATGTCTCAAGACTGCTCATTGTCCCCCATCGTTGTTATCGTCGTCTTCATCTTCTTCATGTTTGTTCAAGTTTCATGAATTTTCGGGCATGTTTAGCCCCCCAAAAAGTGTTCAAATGTTAAAACAAAGGCAGATTTTCGCCACGTCGTCATGGCAACGGGGTTCTACAAAGATTCTTAAGATTCATGAGATGTCATCGTCATCGTCCCAAAGGACAGAATTTCAGCTGGATCTGGTGAATCTGCAGGGAGATATACATAAAAGAAAAAAAATACATTTCCTTTCACCACTAGGTGGCGCTATCACTGTTACTGAATATTATCAGATAGATGTGTTCAGGGTGGGACTCTTATCAGACAAGTGAAGTTTGGAGCCGAATGGAACATGTACACTCAAGTTATAGCAAACTCGTGTTTTGGCGGTACATCAAAATTTCACGCCACACCACGGACACGACCACTCACCACAGTCATCACATATTATCAACAATGTGTTTTGCACTTTATAAGTAAATTTCAGCTGGATCTGATCATCCTTCATGGCGAAGGTTCGAAATTGGACGCCACGGGACACCACGCTTGGTGGATGGTTCGGGGGGGCGGGGCTTAGCCATTTTGCGGCGCCCATGCAGGGGTACAACCCACAATAGGGCCTTGCACCGGTCAGTGCTCGGTCCCTAATTAACAAGTAATGAGTAATAAATTACATTTTTAGAGTAAGTAGCCAAACACTACTCAAAACAGACAGTTTAAACACTGTGCTTCAGTCCAGGGCAAGTGTAGAGCAGCAGGCAGTGGCAGAGCTTAAAAGGAAAATCTATACAATGATGAACTGTTTTTTGTTATTTCTTGATTGGCTAGCCGTAGCAAAACCATTTTGGAAGAGATTCTCACTATTTTATTATCTATTTTAACCCCTGTTTTTTCAAAGTTTACTGTTGCCAATACCTGGGCCTAGTTTAGTATATAATTAATTCAATTCAATTCAGTTTTATTTGAGATAACAGAAGTTATCTCAGGACACTTTCCAAACAAATCAGGTCAAGACCATACTCCTTATAAAATTATTTGCAGAGACCCAACAGTTCCCACCATAAGCAAGCAAGGCGACAGTGGCAAGGAAAAATGTCCTTTTAACAGGTAGAAACCTCGAACAGACCTCGGCTCTAAAAGTCTTAGACCGTCTGCCTTGACTGGTTGATATCAATTACAAGCCACTAAATTGTGCCAGACACCTGTCCATACTTGATAGATATCTATAAAATATTCCTAGAAGAGCAATTTAAAATATGAACTGTGCTGTACATCTGAATCCTCTTTAAATATCCACCAACAGTTATGTTCTTACTGCTGCTTGCACTCCACCATGCATGTTCTGGCTACAGACACACCCTTAGTTCACCCTGGGTTGTGGTTCCAGACTGTCTTCCTGGCTTTCTTCAAAGTTGGCGCATATATCATTTTATCTGATCCACTTGAGAAGAATCCAATACAGGTGATGAATCAGGGGTATTTTCACTCAGGACTGTGTTACACCAAAGGCTATTTCAAGCAGTATCAACCATGTCTTCCTGGCAATGGACTGTGCAAATGAAAGAGGGCAAGGAGAACACTGAGGATTAATGAGTAAAGGAGAATTCAAAATTATTTTTGCCTATCCAATCTTCTTCTTTATCAGCCTTTCTAATGGATAACTAAACATGTTAGTATGTGATGATCAAGAATGCTTTGAACAGAAATAATATACAAGCTTACCTGACATAAATTAATATCTTTATTTGCACATCTTATATTCTTATTGTTCATTGACACGTTTTACTCTCACACTCACAAGCATCCTATATATTGAAAGTAAATTATAGTACTAAATGAAGAGCTCTCAACTTTATTAAAGCCTTGAGTGACACGTGACCAATTTAGTGAGAGATATTGTTGCTTGGCAACCCTGTTAACCTCAACTGGCTTCACTGGAGGGAATTATTTTTACTGCTGGGTAACTTTAGCCTACTGAGAAGTTCTAAGAAGTATTTTAAACCAACATGACGTTACAAATGTTTTATGTTGCCGTTAATCTAAACACATGGCTCTAGTTTGTGGTATTACAGAGTCTTACTGTAAACTGAAACTTTAAAAGAGAGCAGTAAGATATTTTAATTAATATTAATTTAATTTCCTCTGTACTCTTAGTGCTACCTGGAATGATACTAACCCTGCATAAATGACCTCTGGATTTGTCTCCAGACTTAACCACCATTAATCTTAATTTCAGTCTGAAATTTTATCCCCAGACTTATACCTGTTGAGTCAAACTGTGTGCTGCTGGCAACATGAGACAGGGACAGAGAATGGTTCAGATACCAAGATGATGTTCTGTTAAGCCTCAGAGATGATGAGTATGTCTCAGAATGACTCTCTCTACCACTTGCTAGGACTACTGAAAATTTCGTTTCATGTATGTAAACGCTGTATATACTGTGAAATGACAATTAAGTGATTTACATTAACATGGGCTCTCTTTTTCTGAATTTAATCGTCATGCTGCAGCATTCTGCACCAGTTGAAAATGAGGTCAAGATGCCTGAGGAGCAGAGCTTATTTAGGTTAAGTTGAATGGCATCAGCATTGCATTCCATATTTGAGTAATATGGCATGTAGGGAGAATTTCTCCTTCATACTTGGAATGGGTGGGTGAGGCAAGTGGGTGCAACTACACCGCTAGATGCCACTAAATCCTACAAACTGGTCCTTTAAAGTGAACCTTGGAGGACCCCCAACCCTGCATGACAGGGGGGCAAAAGATAAGATAGAACAGGACAGATTTAGGATAAAGCAAAGCTAAAGTAGACTATACAGTGAAATTGAACCAGACATTTATCCTCTAGATGACAATGCATCAGATGCTGTACTTCCGTCAAAAAGGAAGAGGACCACCCTCCCAAAAAACAAACAAACAAACAGACAGACAGACAAACAAACAAAAAAGTAGACACAATTATTATTTGACTCTAAATATAGAGTCTAAATTGGCTGACTATCTCCACAAGTATAGTCAACACTAACAGACATAAAAATAGAAAGATATAGACAGACATGACTACTCAGAGAGTAGTGTGTGTATGGTAACTGCTGTCTGCGGCAAATGGGAGCTTTTCCGACAGATGGGCACTATGGGAAAATAGCCAAAATAATAAAGTTCTTAATATTAACCCCAGAAGAGAAACTGGCAGTTCTTCTGACAAGATGAAGGGACAGCAGCTCCTCTGGCAGCTAAATATGTATTTGCTTGCCACAGCCTGAGTGAATCACAATCACTATCGTATTGTATAGCAACCAAAGAATGGACTGCATCTGTGACACATGTACATTTAATATGTATATGTAATATACGTAAATCTATTGTAAACTGCTTTGGTACATGCCAATAAAGCTATTTGAATTTAAATGGATTGCTCAGTGCCCTGCTTCAGCTGTCAGTGGGCCACTAGCTATATTTCTGATACTGATAGCTGCTTGAGCTGCTTCCTAGACTCCCAGGTGTCAAGGAGGAGAAAACATATCTCAGGGAAATTCTTCCTGCAGTCAGTGAAGGGCAGGAAGTAAACTGATGTGGTGCGGCTCACTACACTGACACAGAGAACTCTGGCATATCGTCTGTTCCTTTTATATATATAGTATGTAAGCAAGCAGAGGTGGAAGAAATATTCAGATTATTTACTTTAGCTGAAGCAGCAGTAGCACAGTGTAAAAAGGCACCACACAGTTTAATGTCTGGATGTGCAATGTCAGTACAAACTTTGACAAGACACTATGTCCTGAGTTAAATACATTTTGACACATTGATACAGTTTTGGATTTCGGCTCTGTTTTGGAGATGGTTATTCTTGTACAGTAGCTCAAACTGGTCTCATAAAATAGTCTATAGTATGTGAAGTCACAAAACACTAACGTAGTGACCAGGGGCACCGCCAGGAATTTTGGGCCCCATGACAAAAAAATCAAATTGGGCCCCCTCTGTGCAGCTGTTGTCACCACATTTCTCAGACCTAACTGTCCCATCAAAAGCTTTACATAACTCTAATTAAAGGCTTGCAACTGTCTTGCTTCTTGTAGTTCAATACTAGTAAAAGCACAATATTTACTGCTGGTGATTTGTACATGCATGCAAGTCTGCATACAGTATGCAGTTCACTATTTGATGCAAGATTAAAAACAACCATAAAAAATTTGCTAAAGGCTATCTTTTACAGTCTCAATGTATTTTATTGTAAAATTTCAAAATGGAAAATTCTTCTCAAATAAATTGCCCTTCATGATGGGAATAATAAAGTCTGTATCTATAGATGTCATTCCATAATTCAATCTAAATGAACGTATCAAACTGGATTATTTTAATATTGTCTGTATCTTAAATGCAGGCTCAGGTAAACTATTCACTGTTTCCAACTGTCCAGCAACCAGTACATACAGTAGGTTGTTGTTGTTTTTATTTTATTTCATAATGATCATTATGTGAGAAAATAATTGTTATTAATGTGTTTGAATTTCTGTCATTAATAAATATTTCATTTTCTTTTTTGTAATGGTAAAAAGAGCAAGAGAGAAATCCCCACAGACTCCCTGCAATGACGCTGACTGGCCTGTCATTGAACACAATGTTGCTCACCTTCTTCACTGGGACAGGGAGGGGTACAGTGATGGGGAGACTGGGGTGCTGCTGACTCATCTGTTGTTAAGTCTGCTAAAAGGGGCAGGGACAATGATTTAATGTGAATATCTTGCTAAACGTTTCCCTGAACTGATTATATGGTGATTAAATGTAGGCTAACACTAGTCTGTAGCTGACTATCTTATTTCACTATGGACATTAAGCCAACAGGTTAATACCACTCACAGACTATAGGCTCCTTTCTTGGTGAAACACTGGGTTACAGATTGACATCCTTTCCTTTGTCTTTCCTCTCTCTCTTTTCTCTCTTTCCTTTTTTGAAAACCAGATTTTGATTTACTAGGCAACATTGTGATCACTGTAGTTCTGGCACATCTACTGACTGCAACTAAACACGTCACTGATAAGTGCGCTAAAGCAGGACCAAACCATTTCATGCAGATACAGGAGGGTGGTCGGTCAATATGGATGTTTACTTTTTGGTCAATGGGGATATTGCCAAAAACAAGTAAAAACAAAGAGATGATTAATTCTATTATTATATTTGAAATATATATACTGAATGATGATGGTTTATATTTATTTTATATTAGTTTTTACCGCTGTCAGTCATGGGCCCTTGGAATTGTCCTAACTTTCCCCCCCTATACGGTGCCCCTGGTAGTGACTGTTAAATGAGGCACTGACGTAGCCCATAGGGAAAGAATTGATAAAAATTTCAGCAACAAAGAGAGAGTATGCTTTTATTTATTATTATTATTATTATTATTATTATTATTATTATTATTATTATTATTATTATTATTATTATTATTTAAGACCGAGGTCATATGACAAAAACTAGATTAAAAATTATTAAAGGTCCATTGTGTAACATTTATGACAATCTACTGGCAGAAATTGTATATAACATTAATTGATGTTTTTGTTCATGTATATTCACCTGATAATAAGAATAAGAATTTTTGTTACCTTAGAATTAGCCATTTTGTATCTACAGATGCTGTGGGTTGCCTTCCACGGAAGCCACCATGTTGAACTGCAATCTTTCTACAGCAGCCCAGAACACACAAATCAAACACTGGCTCAATATTTCATGGTCACTGTAGTTTCTCTCTTGTGCTTGCAAGGGGAGGGTCAAAGGCTGTCACCTTTTATTCAAATAAAAGGTGCCTTTAAACACACACACACACACACACACACACACACACACACACACACACACACACACGCACACACATATACGATAGATTGATATCTCACAATGAAAGAGGTGAAGAGGTAAACAACAGTGTGGCTTGTATGTGATTCTTATTTTTAAAACTGGAATATTTGGTATTGTTATGAATTATGTTAATTACTTAGGCTATTGGCTTATTTATTTAGTGTATCACTCCTTAAATTGATCACTGCAGCAAACAAAAATGTAACAAGAGGACACTTTGCTGGCTCTCTAGCTTTGCATTTTGTTATTATTTTATGAGTAAACACTTTATTTGAAGCATGCATGAGACTGACATGACACTGTTATGACAACAAGCCAGTCTGACAGTGTTTACAGTACCGATGTGGTTTTTCCTGCCGGGTTTTGCTCCTGGCATCCCGGGCCTGAGTCAGCTAAGTGTCACAACATTGTCTGGATGTATCTTCTAACAATGACATAAGTTCCCCACATTGTTAATGTGATGTGTGGCAGCCCAGGCCTGTGTCTGTAAGAGAGAGGGGGTGTGTGCATTACTGTCAGTGTAGAGAGAAAGGCACAAACAGTTATTTGACCCACAGGGAGATTTCTATTAATACTGTTGACAGTAGTGCCAATGACTGGTGATGAAATGTAATTCTCCTTCCAGTTTAATCTGAGTCATAAGAAGTGCCCTGTTCCTGGGACTGTCTTTCAGCACTACACAAACAACTAACCGTGCAAGGCAGCTGGACTTGTCCTTTTGCCCAGCTTCAATCTGTGCCCTTGTGTCCAGCCACAGTGGTACCGGACCAATCAGCGTCCGATAAGGAATACCTAGAAGCTACGGCATGAGCTGGGCATGGTTTACCGCTAGATGTGTGTGACGACGTGTGTGACGACGTGTGGGAGAACTGACTCTTTTTTCAAAAGAACAATGGTGGCTGCATGGAACAGCCTGTCGGCTCATCTGTTGTGACTAATAGCAGTCAGCATGAAATATCACTAAAACTGGGTGCTATCCAGGTGGACACTCATAGTTGTGTCTTTGCTTTATCTATTTTATTATTTTGTGCACCCAGCTTTTATTTATGTGTCTGGCTTGCAGTCTATGCTGCAAAATAGTAATATCAAGTAGTACCTTCATATAGTTTTGGTCCGTTTGTTTGTGAGAGAGAGAGAGAGACAGACAGTGAATAACATGGGGGATGAATGGGTATAGGAAGCAGAAGCAGAGGAAAAATAAAGTGTTACTTTCTGATTGTTTCACAGTGGTTGTAACCCACACACACTGCCGCACCACCCTTTGCTAATCACACCTGATTTGGTGTGAAGAGAGTGTATTACCATGACGGTGAGGCTAGAGGGCGGCTGTTGCTCAGTGGTGGAGTGGGTTGTCCACTAATCGGAATGTTGTTGGTTCGATCCCTGGCTCCTCCTGCTGCATGTTGAAGTATCCTTGAGCAAGCTACTGAACCCCAAATTGCTCCAGATGCTATATCGTCAGTGTGTGAATGTGAATGAATGAGCTGTCATCTTCTGTTCGATCGACTTTACCATCACTGTGTGAATGGACATGTGGCATGTAGTGTTAAAGTGCCTTGAATGATCGGAAGACTAGAAAGGTGCTATACAAGTACAGGTCCATTTTCCATTTACCTTTCTCACTTTTTCTTCAGTATGTTATTACCCTCTTTACTAGTTCAGGAACTATGTTAACTTAACAGCAGGCGAAACATCCAAAGATTACTGATACAAAACTTTGTGGCCAGGCCTTTACCAACCTCTACAGAAAACATTAGGAAAACCATCCATTAACCATCCATAACCATTTAAGCCTTTAAAGGCTTGCATGGTTAGGTTCCTGTCTACTTATGCAATCTGCTAACTACATGAGAGCGACTTACAGCTTGAGATCCTCTGGCAGTGCCCTACTAATGTCCCCAGAATCTTGACTTGTCACTATAGCTAGAACTCCTAAGATCTCAGGAAAGGAAACTATCTTCTTCCATTTTTTTTTTATTAAAATGTATTTTTATCTTGTGGCTCTTGCTTAACTGCTCTTATTTGTTGTAAATGTTTCAAGTTGTATTTACTAATTATCTTTACATTTTTTAATTTTTATTTCTTTTTTCTTCCTAGCTACATTTTCAATAGTGTATAAATACATTCTCTCTGTGACCCTTTGTGAAGTTCAGTGGTGTAGCAGTGCATATGGACAGGTATATAGGGGATTTACACTTACCTAAATAGATGAAGCCTGATATGACATTGTCAGTGTAAAGAACAGGTGTACTGTGGTCATGCTAGCAGTGGGACTTAATGGGAATGCCAGTCAACTGCTCAGTAAGTTGTTTTTTTGACATGTGTTTCAAACTGTAATATCCTTGTTTGATGGTTTTACATGAATTAAGGTTCAATGTTGATAGCTTTGGATATATTGTTTGACTTTTTGAAACTTACTTTCATCATACTTACTTTGATTTATGAACAAATTGTTGCAAAAATAAGACATTCACATCAGCCTCAGCTGTACTTTGTGTTCACTGCTAAATATCAGTTTGTCACTATAAGCATGTTGCCATGCTGATGGAAGCATTTTGATTTAGCATTTGGCTCAAAGCAGTTCTGTTCCTAAGTACAGCTTCAACAAGCTGCTAGCATGGAGGCTGTTGCAATAATAAAGGGGTGATGAAATAAAAGTATGTAAGGATGTTTATATTACTCAGCATCCTATAATAATAATGAAGCTAAATATTGTAAGCCCTCAAAGTAGCCAACTTAAAACCCTAACCCTAACCCTAATGGAAATAGCCTACTTGTGGGATCTATTTCGCATAATTTACACTTATTCTGACTATTTATGTAGCACTGCAGGGCAGCAAGTGAGGTGGGGGCTGCAACATTAGACCCCTGGACTCCATTCAAAGACAAATGACCACCACAAATGCTTTCCCTTCACTCTCTCCTGTGACCTCTCTCTACCAACCCTCTCTCTCTGTCACACGCACACACACACACACACACACACACACACACACACACACACACACACACCGACTTCAGCTTGATGTATTTCACGGCAGGTTGTCAGTAGGAAACAGGGGAGCCTTTGAGTCACCGTATACCACACTCCCCCTACACGCACACACAGAGGGCCTATATGTTCACACCACCTACCACCCTGCACACCCACAAACACACTGGAGAGCTGTTTGACATTTGGGCTTCCAACCAATGGGCAGGCAACAGGCACAAGGGCATTTTTACTGCTATGCCAGGTGCTTATAAGTGGTGCTGGCAGACTTGCTCTCCCTCCAGTTATACACACCAGCCTGGGGTTCCCTCACACTTGCTCCCAGTGACAAGAGAAGACAAGGGACACAGGGAGGAAATCTCTTTTTGTATTACCTGTCTATTTATTTAATCCTAAACCAGCTGAATCAGATACACGCAGAGATAACCAGACAGACAAACAGGGTATACACATACCTGCAAAGAAAAACAGCAAACAGTCATAATGTTTGGTTATGGTCGTAATAATTTTACCTGGAATGGAACTCTGAAAGAGCTTGAGAGCAGCTACCCAGCCATCTGCAAAGGTAGGCACAGTCTGAGAGTGTGTTTTTGTCTAGTGAGACAATCATCTTCTTACCTGAAATAAGTAGCCAAACTGAAAAACAGTTATGCAAAGTGACTTTTGCATAAGAGGCTGCATGCACACGACAGCTTATGTGTCCAGGGCAGTCAAACTGCACTGCTATCTCTGCTATGTGGCCCTGCTATGTCCTGAATGTGAGTGTGCATTCTGTGTCTTGGCTCTCCAGAGTAATGGGATGTCAGATCAGAGGCATAGCAGAGAGGAGCAAAGTACATCCAATAGTCCAATGGAACATAAGTGATTTGATCATGCTAAAAGAAAATCAGGGGAACCGTAAATCAAATTCAACAAAGCAAAAGACTGATACTCTCTACTTGGGCTGCCCCGCTGCCCCCAATGGTTGTTCTGACACATAACAATGTGATCTTAACTGCTTTTTTCGTTATCGTTTAACAGGCGGCTGTTCAAATCTATATATTTAAAGAAATTAATAAATATCATAAACATACTTCAACTAGTCGACTATTGGCTTTATTTAATGACTACTGGTTGACATTAGTTCGGGGTAGCCCTATTCTATACATTAAACTGATGGTGCAGAAGTTAAAGTTTAAGTTTAAAGTTTGGGCTGTCAATAAGTCTTAACCTGTGTCATAGTATATAGTATAGTAGTATATAGTTATATAGTGCTAGAAAAAATGACATCCATGGCATACAGTACACTACTTTCTGCTTACAACCTCATTTCCTGCACTTATGCTATGCGCTACAGTGCAAAAAAGCTTACCTAAAATACAAGAATTAAACACTGAATTTGAGGTAGTAACATGGCTGAGTATGCACTGGGGTTATAACAAATTTGTATGAAAGGAAAAGGCAGGGAAACTATGTCTATGGCACCCTCCCTCCACTGGGGGAGTAAGAAATAGTACAGCTAGTTGGACTGATGGATGAATTAATGGTAGGTGTGCCTGACCAGTCGGAGACGAGGGCGGTACCTGGAACAGGGCACGTGAATTATCATCCCCTGAATTATCATCAAACCAGAAAGAGTATCTGGACAGCTCCATAATGGAACAGGAAGTTAGGGCAGCTATCTAATCAATAAAATCAGAAAAGTCACCTGGGTTAGATAGCTTTCCAGCAGACTATTACAAGCCAGATCCTGAGATACTGGCTCCGTCACTAACAAAATTATCAAATAGCACTATTATTAGGGCAGCTACCAGCAACATTTAAGAATGCACTGATTTAATTGATTCTTAAGAAAGACAAGGACCTGACTGACCCAGGACATTTTAGACCTGTTAGCCTGAATGATATTACCTGTAAAATACTGACCAAGCTCCTTGCTCTGAGTCTGGAGAGGGTTTTATCACATGTAATTTATACAAATTAGGTCGACTTTGTCAGAGAGAGCCAGAGATACTTTTCACAACCAGACACACTTATACAGTAAATAGGGTTAGGGTTAGGGTTAGGTTACAGTAAATACAGTAGATGCGTAAATAAATAATAGGTCATAGAAATGACTAATGACTATACTAGTACCAAGGATCAATGATCTGGGTGGTTTTTATCACGCGCTGCAGAGTCCTCCTTTTATGCACATCTCATACCAGTTTGTTTGGTGTTACCAGTCAGGTTACCTTTTATTGCTCTTTTGTAAAAGCTAACAAGACCTTGGCACATCAGTGGAGCCAGGCTGAAATCTCATCAATTATTGAAGGGATTGCCATGAAATGTGGTACATTTGGTTTTTAATTATCCTATAAAATAACTTTCAGTCTAGTCTAGATGGATTGGGACAAAATTCTGACAATTTCTTTTACAAATTATGCAACTTCAAGTTAGAAACAAGATGAGACAAGCCAGTCTTAATACAAACATGCATGACACATTTAGTTATATACTCTCACAATTAATATTCAGTGCCTTTGTGATAGTCCTGACAGTCCTGAATGTCGCTGTGTTAGTTTATTGGACCAGTGCTGCATAGTATTAATAGGAGTTATTAAAGTAATACTCTTACACATGCACAGAACAACTGTCCCTGTTGCAACCAGTTCATGTTTACAGGAATAGTAAAAGGGGAAATGTGTGTTACAGTGATTTTTGTTCCTAAAGCATCCTTGGCTGCATTGGAATGTAAAGTGGTTCAACCCTCACCTCAGCAGTTACTACGTTGACACTGCTGTGCATGTGCGTTCCTCACACAGCATGTTACTATAGCAACATCACAGAGTAGCTGCAGAGTGTGAGAGTGGGAAAAAGGGAGTTTGAGGGAAAGAGTGTGCAAGTATTATGATCGTATGTGTGTGTATGGGTTGGTGTGACACAGGTGGGCATCGTAATTCAGCTGATCTGTTACCGTCTGCATGCAAACAGTCACCTTGCTGTCTCACCGACTGTCTGCTTGTGTCCCCAGAAGACACTGAGCATTCATAAAATCTCTCTTTGTATAAATGTACACAAATACACAATAGCAATAATAGTACAAAAAAGACTGACCAGTTAGGCTTGTTGAAGGTCACCTAATGATATATTAACTTCCTGTCAGCCAGTGTGTAATGGTGATATACAATTTTTTCAGCATAATCCAGATGAAAGGAAAAATGCCTCTTTAACCCTTTAACATTACATCATTATACTGCTATTTAACAATACAATTTTAGATTTGTATTAATGTATTTATATTTTTACCATAATACAATATTTTTTTTCTTCCTGAAAAACTAAATTTAATGCAGGCTTACGTAAGCATGGACCAACCAATTTCAACCAATAATATCATGACATCCACCTGTCAATCAATCTTCAACAGCAATACAGAGCGAAGATTCATTAGTTAAATAGCTAGCAACAGGGTAGCTGTTGAGTGAGTGTTTCTGAGGACCAGGCCTCACTGATTACTTTACAAAAACAGAACTTTATCACTTGTAGTCAGTAATCAGTTTGGCAGAGTCAGCTAATAAGACTGTTATAGCTGCTTGACAGGGGATGTAACACATTCAGCACTATTGGCTCCCAATAGTTCCACCCTAGATGCCTGTTTTTTTTTTCTTTTACAGGAAACAGGTATTATTATTATAATCATTATTATTATTATTATTATTATTATTATTATTATTTATGTTGCAGGTTGCTTTAAATACCTGAGGGTAGGTGAATATGACAGTATAAACAGTATGCACTGCATGTGTAAATTGATTGATTGATTGATTGATTGATTGATTGATTGATTGATGATTGGATAGATAAATACTTTATTAATCCTGAGGGAAGTTCAAGATTGATGATATTTACATTTTTTTAAAACAATGAGAATAATTTACAGGTACAGTGGATGTTTGAGTCACAGGGTTATTGCACAGGGATTGTTTCTGACACTGTGTGTCTGGAGATAACTGTTCATCAGAGTGATGGCCTGTTGGTAGAAACTGTTTCTGTTTCTGTTCATTTGGGCGTACAGTGCTCTGTAGCACCTACTGGAGGGGAGATGTTGAAACGATGATGGTGAAAGTAAATATTAAATGTGTCAAAGAGAAAAGAGTCTTTTATTTAATACATTTTATTGTATTGGAGGTTATTCATAGAGGGAAGAATTGTCTCTCAGAGCCTGTAATGAAGCTAATGAGTAGGATCTCATCCATAATGCTAAAGGTTGAGAGAAAGAGGGCCTCCTATGCTTCAGGTTTCATTTGCAGTGTGATTTATATTAGTAGAAATGGTCCAGGATCACTGTCATGGAACTGTCACAACACCAAGAAAAAACTATTGAACCACTGTCAACCTCTAGAGGCTGCAGTGTTAATTACAGACAACAATATCAGTTGAGAGAAGAAACAACATTCTGACACTGAACTTCCAAAGCCAAAAGGAGTCCTTCTCTGGGTAAGAAGAATGTGCTCAGGAAATGTTATGGGAATCTGCCTGATGATGTTTTAGAGCAGGGGTTCAGGGCCCCCACAAGATCAGTGATAGTGGTTTTGAGATGATTAACAGGATAGGGAAAAAACATTATTGATGCACAAAGTTACATTTATCATTGTCTTATTATTTTTTGATTCTGTACGTATCAGTGCAGAGTGCAGAGTGAGGAAAACACCAGACAGCTTTTAATTACACAAGTCATGTGTAAAATTACTCCCAATGCTATCTATCTATACATTTATCTTAAATAAGAGCAGAACATATGATGAGCCAGTTGCTGTGTATGATGGAAAGCCCAGAGTTGCATTTCACTGTCACAGCCTGTTGTTTGGAGGCATCAGTGAAATAGCTTAACAGCTGAATCAACACAAGGTCTTCCCTCATTAGTGAGGAAATGTAAGTGTGTGTGTGTGGGTGTGTGTGCAGTGTTTGTTGAGACAGGGGACTCCTGTCTGGGACAGAAGTGTGAGTATGATTTCATCCATAGATTAGCATTCTATCCCCGATGGGCATGACAAGGCCTATTTGAGTGGTTCCATAATGTCTCAAAAAGTTTGTGTGTTTGATGCCAAATTTTGATTACCCGTGTGTGTGTGTGTGTGTGTGTGTGTGTGTGTGTAAGAAAGACCCTTAAAGTCAGCACACTGTAAAATTCATGGGCTGAAAGTTAGGATTAAGGATGTGTATAATCAGGATGGTAAATGGTTAATGGACCTGTACAGTGCCTTTCTAGTCTTCCAACCACACAAGTGCTTTTCCACTACATGCCACATTCACCCTTTCACACACATTCACTCAGTGATGGCAAAGCCCATCGAACAGAAACTAACACATTCATACACACACCGATGAACAGCTTTGGGAGCAATTCAGCATTCAGTATCTTTCTCAAGGATACTTTGACATGTGGCACCAGGAGCAGGGGATCGAACCAACACCCTTCCAAGTAGGGGAAGACCCGCTCTGCCTCTGCACCACAGTCGCCCAGGATGTCCTTCAGCTTGACCCTGTGTCTACTACACACACACACACACACACACACACACACACACACACACACACACACACACACACACACACACACACACACACACCCCTTGGCTTTTTTACTGAAACTGATACAAGGTTCATTTTCCAGGGACCATACCAAAAAAACGCTTCTGCTGTGTAATTTCAGCATCAAGAGTAAGAGTGATATATATACACACACACACACACACACACACACACACACACACACACACACACACACACACACACAGCTCTTTCTTGCTCTTTCTGTCAGAGAGGTGTGAAGGGACAAGAAGGGGTGAGGAGTTCAGATGAACTTGATGCCACCACTGGAGTATAGAGCATTTGAGGGGTAGGGATGAGGCCATGAGGGGGTACAAACTATTTTGTCCCTGTCATCACCTCTAATGAGAAGAACCGACCTGATCTACAGATGGAAGCTTGTATACATCAGATAAATAACACAACAACTTCTCCAAATTCAGTGTGTCATTTGTCTGTGCCTTACAAAACTGTTACAAATCACTGTTGAAAATACATATATAAATCTGTGGAAATACATCTGTTTTATGATGTGACATTATGGTTAAGGTTTTGTTTTGTTTGGAGCTGTCACACCACCAAGCAAAAACAGTACTTTGTTGGACAGATCATGGTTTGCGTTTAGTAGTAGTTAGGGACTGTTAGGGGACTTTTATCTTCGTGATTACAACAATAGAGTGCTGCAAGGATAAAAAAAAAAATTTCATAGGCCAATTGTGAAAAATTGTTGATTGTTGAGTCTCAGTCAGTCTTTGCCAACCCATCAGCCTGTATTTGATGGCCTGGGAACATGAACACAACCTTGCTCCGAGCCACTTTGTTTGTTTCCCATTTACCATAATCCAGAGTGTTGGTTTTTGAATGCCTGGGAATGATACATAAACAATCAACTATCTTGCTCCAGAATGACTGACCCCACCTTTAACATGTGAACAATACACAAGTGCTCTTCTGCTAACAAGGATATCCAGATTTGGGTTAGAAGGTTATTTCAAAAGCCAAAACTTGTAAAGTGCATGGACAGATAGACAGGTACAATTTAAAAACAGGTCTTGTTCAATGAGCAAACACATTGGTAAAAAACAATCCCAAAAAATATAATGCAGCTTGTCCAGTTCACTATCATACGGTGGTAATACTCTTTTGCATCAAAAAAGATGTGACAGTTTAAGTGAGAGTTTAACAGTAACTAATGTAAAGGTGAAAGTAATCACATTGTGCATATTGTTGGTTATGTTATTTCAATAAAACATAGTTATCTGCTCTGCTCATTTTGATTCCTCCGAATTTCTCTAATGTTATTCATGGTTGATAATGAAATTGCTACACAAGACAATAGTTTCCAAATTGGGGCACAACAGAAAAAGAGTTGTGAGAACTATTGATGAGTGGCCTTTTTTCACAAAGGTCCACATTTTTAGTTTAGTTTTAGTTTTAGGGAAGTGTTGATTCAACTTCACAATCATTTTGCAGTCTGTGCTGCTGTTGAAATATATTTTCATACAGATAGGTGTTTAAGCTTTGCAAACAAGTTTTTTTTATAATTGTCTAAAGTTAGTTCACTGGCTCCAGAGGTTTCCCCCTGTGCTATGTTCAACACTGCAGAAATCACTGAATTCTTGTTGTTTTTTTTGTGTAAGAGTTAACTGATTGCTATAAAAAGTGGGATAATTTAAGGTTATTTTTTTAATAAGCCATCAAAATCCCTTATTGACTGAAGTCTATGACTGTATATAGATTGAATCCTGCAGCTGCCCAGCTGGCCTTGTCAAGGCCTTTTTATAGTGGCAGCCTTCTCAACATCACAGCACAAATGTTTTCTGGAGCGCTTTATCCTGGAGGGATAGGATTACACATGCACAGGCACGTGCGAGACAAAACAACACACATTAAACCACCCATATGTATGTTCATGTATCTAACAGTATTTTACAACATGACCAAAGCCCGTAGCAAAAGAGTTGCTTGTAAAAAAGGAAGACCATGAACAATGGAGTTTTGTAAATTTAATGTAAGATGGTATACAAAAGACACTCTCAGAAAGACATACATTCAAACACACACTGTCCATACTGAATACACATGCCTTCAGCAGTTCGACACACACACACACACACACACACACACACACACACACACACACACACACACACACACACACCCCCCTCCCTGGGGCTGGTGGGTATTCCCAGTCAAGTCAGGGGGAGTCTCAGTGTTGCTGCGCTCTCTCCTTAGGCAAAGCAATATTGCATGTGCACGTCTGTGTTGGTGTGAGAGAGGAGAGACAGGTGCTTTAAGTTTCGTGTGTGTGTGTGTGTGTGTGTGTGACGCTGTGTGCACGGTGGTGAGGACGCACTTTAAATTTCCTCGGTCTGCCTCTTTCTGATTGACAATCTCCATCTGACCGTCTTTTTTTCTATTTGTCCGTCTGCCTGATGATTTGTCTGTCTGTATGTCTGTTAAACCGTTTGTTTACCTTTCTGTCTGCCTGTTTGTTTGTCTGTCTGTCTGACCAACTGGTTGACTGGCACAGAGCGGCATCGACAAAATATGACAGCCTCCCCACACTCCTCTGGCGGCCTAGAAGTCCTCCTTTCCACTCTGCAGGTAGGGATCCACAGTGCAAGTGTGTTACTTGTATTAAGTATTGTTCATGCTATTTTATATACAGTGTCACAAAACTCACCACATGGCTGTTAAGTTTTTAGGGTTTTCTCTCTTTAGTTAGTAGTAATCGTTTTTTACAGAGTGATACAGTATTGCAGCAGGTTAGATGTGCGTCGTCACAACAATGAGGTGAGCAAGAACCGGCATCTCCTAGGCCGCCTTATTCACTGTGTAAAATTCTGTGGCTTGTTTGAGTTAGCTTTGCGAGGCAAGGATGAAAGCGAGGGGTCCAGCAACCCTGGGATTTTTCGCGGACTTGTCAACTTAGTGGCGTCGCTGGACGAGGTGTTTGAGGAGCACCTGAGAATGGCCACAGCCTTAAAGGGCACAACAAAGACGGTGCAGAATGAACTGCTGGATTGCATGGCATCTGTCACCAGAGAACGTAAATCGGCTAGATTCGTGGCAATCCAAGCAGATGAAACCATATAATTATTATTATTAAATGGTGAGTTGTGTTATGTTGTACTCTCCAAATTGTAAATAGTTGTATTGATTGCATATTGCCAGCCAAATATATACTGAATATGTTCTGGAAACTACAGTTTTAATGATAGTATAATATGTTTTGATTTGATTATCGCTATGGCATCCATGATGGCTATAAACTGTAGACTGTGCTAACAGTGATTTCATGGGCAAACTAGTAGATGACAATGTAGCTGTGTGTTTTACTGTGGAACCAAATTTATTATATTTGAGACATTTAAATTTATATAGCTTTACAAAAATACTGTACAGTATGTATAATTCATGTCATGTTGCCATCTAGTGGTTGAACAGGAAAACCAAATTAAACAATGCAATGTAACACTGTCAAGTTAGCTATCTGACTTTTATTTATTATTATTTGACCCATTGAACGGGTCATCTTAGCCATCGTTGCAACAGTTGCCCCCCCTGAGAAATTTGTCAGGAGCCGCCACTGATTGCACACATTCGGAATAACTGATGTGAGATTGTCATACGATCCAGCATAGGCGTATAATAAGTGATGAGACCATAGACACCAGAATTAGTCATGTATCCCTAGTAGATTTTGGGATCTGTTGCTCCATGCTGACATTTCAGAGAACAGTCTGTTCTCTGACCTCTGGCATTATCAAGAGTATTAAAATATCCTTCTCAAGTAGAAGTAAGAAGTTAAAATACTACTACTCTTAATAACAGTACTTCCGTACAGTTACTGTGAAAGGACTGTGGCATCCTAAATTTAGATTTCATTATGATGATGCCCTACTGACCAATTCATTAATGCTCTTCAACGTGTCCAAGGAGCCCATCTTTTCTTTGTTTAACAAGAAAAGATTTCTCACAGACTTACTCATATTGGGCATGAGGCTGACTCATGAAATCCTTCTGAATCCTTTCTAAAAGTAGTGCAGTGCAAGTTTTGAGATATGTCTCACAGAGATCGATTAATTAAAGCTTACTGCGCCAGATGTTTGTTAAACAGAATCATCGGGGAACTTGTCATTGGAAACTGTTCGGAAAAGGGTAGGCACTTTCAAAAAACTACTTGGCTTGGGATTCGTTACCAATTTTGAAAGGAAGTCTAAAATGTTGATATATTGTCTGTCATAGCTCCTTATGTAACTTTCCTTATCTTTGTGGTCATATTGCTAACCATTTCTTCTATTTTAAGAATCAACCTGCTTGATCTAACTACATGATGAGTAGGTGGATAGCAGCAACCTATAGCCTACGATACATGTTGTCATAGTAGTTCATGTTTACTAGCGTTTCATTGTATGAAATACAAACTAGCTGACCATAAGTTGATATTAAATCCTTCTTCCTGTGAGTTTAACTCAGCACTGATCTTTGCCAAGGTCATGGCAGAGGGAAATGACATTAACACCAGCTTCCAGATTGTATTTAATGAAGGCCAGGACTGTCATATCTGGCAATAAACCCACATGTATTCCATTTAGAAACACAAAGATAGAGAGAAATAAAATAATTAGAAGAAGGACAATAAACCAATTTGCAGCATAGCCATACAATTGCAAATTTCTACACATACAAGTCAAGGATAGCTTCAAAGATGTATTGTATGCAAAAAAAGAAGCAAATTTCCATAAACTGCAATAGACAAGACTGCCTAAGAGAGGTTTAATTACTCTATGAATTTACATGTTGGTATTATTATTCTATATAATTTGCATGGACATGTAAACATTACATGGACATAATTTTGCTGCTTTGGGTTATTGCTGTATCAAACATGTATCAAATGTGCATCCAACCTGATCCACATTGCGTACACTGTATATCAGGTTCTCATAGTTTGGTTTATGGTTGACACTGGAGCCTCGGTTGACAAAAATAATATTAATACTGTACATATTCTCTGGTCCCTCGTCAACATTAAGTGTTGCTGGAGCTTTAAATCCAACTGCATTGTAAGGATCTGCTCCCACCAGATTGAGATTTGAGACTGACTGACTTAAAAATGTATCATGTCTGCAGATGCCCCAAACGTGGATGGATGGGCCATCGATATACAGTTGTGACCAAAATTATTAGCCCCCCAGGATTTATGGAACATTTTCCTAAAATTCTTCCCAATGTTTGCAGCATTGATAAAACTCGATGTAATCAAACATTCACCAGTGCTTTTTAGTAGCTTTTGGTACATTTTGGAATATAAAATAACATTTTAGGCTTGCTTTATATCAAATATAGAGAAAAATGGGGATGTCAAACATATTAGCCCCCATGATGGGGTGGTCAATAATATTTGTGAATTCTTGCCTTCAAAAACACACCTAATTAACAAATCAGTTTTCAAACCACACCTGTGCAGTCAATTGGCTTCCTAACGACACCTGAACATTCAATCAGCATAAAAGGACTCCAAGGAACAGGGCACTTGAACACATTATTGAGAGGGACTACTTTTACTCACCATGCCAAAGACAAAGGAAATCAGTCTTGAGCTCAGAAAGAAGATAGTGGAGGCTCATGATAAGGGGGAAGGCTATACTGCCATTTCCAAGCGTTTCACAGTGTCTAGAACCGCTGTACGTTGCATCATTGCCAAGTACAAGGAGACAAATTCTGTAAGAAACAAACCTGGGCATGGTCATAAGCTCAAGATTTCAAGAACTCTAGAGAGGAAAATTGTCAAAGATGTCAGCAAGAATCCCCGGACATCTGCCAAGATGATTGTTGCTGACCTGGCCTCTTCTGGAGTTGATGTTTCAAGGAGCACAGTTGTGAGGGCTCTCCATCGTGGTGGGCTTCAGGGCCATCGTCCAAGAAAAACCCCTTTACTCAAAAAGCGGCACATCAAAGCCAGACTGAGGTTTGCCCGTGAACATTTGATAGGTAAAGATGAGTTTTGGAAGTCTGTGCTTTGGTCTGATGAGACTAAACTGGAATTGGATCTTGCTTATGTTTGGTGAAGAAAGGGAGAGGCCTTGGACCCCAAGAACACAGTTCCCACAGTTAAACATGGTGGTGGGAGCATCATGCTGTGGGGCTGTTTTGCAGCCTCAGGAGCCTTGTTTGGGTGCATGGCATTTTGAGGGATAATATGCAGAAATCTGCTCGTAGTCTATCCTTAGATCGTCGCTGGGTCTTCCAACAAGACAATGACCCAAAGCACACATCGAAATTGGTCCAACAGTTCCTGAAGGATACCAAAACCAAGGTCCTGGAGTGGCCCGCACAGAGCCCAGACCTCAATCCTATTGAGAATCTGTGGCGGGTGCTCAAAGTGAATGTCCATGCTCGGAAACCACGCAATTTGGACCAGCTGGAACAATTTGCAATGAAAGAATGGGCCAAAATCCCTCAGGAGACCTGTGTCAACCTAGTAAAGAACTACTCTAAGAGGTTGTTGTCAGTTGTGACTCAGAAAGGGTACACTATTGACTATTAATGGCCAGGGGGCTAATAATTTTGGATTTCTAATTTTTGCCCTTTTTTGTTTTAACTCATTGTATCAATAAAATATCCTTATCAAACTTGTCAACTTTTGTCTTTGTAGAGTATTTGTTTCCAAAATAACAAACATGTGTTGTTAATGGCCATTTCCATGGAGAAATCAAGAGTTTTGTCTAATTTCATAAGGGGGGCTAATCATTTTGGTCACAACTGTATCCAACAGTTCTTGTTATGACCTGGAAATGAGCCTTGGACCCAAGTGTGAACCTATCATGACATCACCTATTGGTTAGTGGAGTACCGTTTTGAAATCTGGAGTTTGCCATTATGGCAGTCACCATGTCAGTGGTGTTGACATAGTTCAAATTGAGCTGCACTCATTGGCAAACAATGGCAGCTTCCCTGGTCACACATGTTTGTATTACAGGTAAACAGTAAACTAAAATATGATTCTGAAAAATAATCAATGCAGTAATAGAATCATGATTCATATTTGATCAGCACTGCCTAGTTTGACAGCTTGATGTGAGTTTGTGTGTAGCGCTGGACAAGCTCACTGACAATGACATCCATCGCAAGGTAGCCACGACCTAGAGCATACCCTGCTTTATTGTCTAAATTACTCTAAATGGGACATTTACAAAACAAAAATCATACTGTATGGAAGAAGACTTGAAACTAGAGATTGACACCATAAATCCATTAGGAAACTCTTTACTAAGCTAACAAATTAAGTGGGAAGTAGTGGAGATAAATCTAAGAAGACTCAGTACACTAGATGTCTGTTTAGCAGCCCATGGAGCTGCCCCCTCCTGCCCATTAGAAAAAATTAAGACACTTCCGTGTTGCACTTCACAGCTCTGTCCAATAATCATAAAACTAAAACTGTTCACCCAAACGGTTCACCTGCTCCACCTCAGCTCCACTGATGTAAACAAGTGTGTCCGCTTTGCCACTTTTTTCCTAAAATCAGCAATCAGCTCTTTGGTTTTGCTATTGTTGAGCAGTAGGTTGTTTTTTGTTTACAATATTGTTGATTTCCTCCCAATACGGAGTCTCACTGTTGTTTGAAATCTGGCCAATGATGGTGGTGTCATCCACAACTTCAGAACAGAGATTTCTCCATGTCGGGGGATGCAGTAGTGGATGCACATCCTGAACAGGACGGGGCTGAGCTCACAGACCTGGGGGGCTCTGTTGTTCAGCTATAGTGTTGTGGAGGTGTGAACTGTCTGCATTTTGTTTGTGACTGCTATTTTGGGATTATTTTTGAGTTAACAAATGCTGATCACATCTTGTTTTGGAAATCTGTTACCCTGAAAGAACCAAAATCTGAAATGATCTTAAAACAATCCTCACTAAAATGCTTAATTATCTCAGGATAGGACACGATAAGAGGCTTGTGTACTTTGAGGGTCCAAGTCCAAGTGGGTTACACTGGAACAGAGTGAAATGTCTAAAGAGAGACCAAAACAAAAAGACAAGAGGATAACATAATTATTACCATTATATATTTTATAATAAGATACTGAGATAATCACTAGTATGACTATAGTCTAACCTTCAGTCTGAGTAATTTTGAATAAAAGCCAAGAAATCACAACCTGAGATCTTTTTTGTTGTTGTTGAAAACTGCAGGATGCTTTATGTCTAGTGGTGCCTTGGAGAGTGTTATTCAAGCCACCTTTATGACTAAATCTGTGCACCCCTGTAAGTCCCTGTGGGCCCTCAAGCTGTCCTGGTTTTCCTCCAACTATCCTCACCATGTTCTCCTTCCTCCAGCCTCCAGTGTATTATTGATGGTAAATATTAATGAACAGCAAGTTACTGATAAGCTGACAGTTTCAAAGATGAGAGAGTTCATCAGTACAGAAAATGACTAAACAGAATTGAACCAAAACAGTAGATCTTGTAATTAGGTATTAATCGAATTAGCTAACAAAAAATTCACACCTTAAGCTCCCTTCAATAGCTGTACTTTTTTGATCATAAGACACAACCTTTCTCATTCTTGACCTTTGAAATAGGCACAATGCCATAGCAGGGGTGGTGGGGAAAGGTCCAAGTTAAACAGATTGTTTTCACAGCAGTCTCGGTCTTTCTCTCAAGTGTACATGGTTTTGAATGTTTCTTCTCTTTTCTGCCCTGTGATCACAAAACACACACACACACACACACACACACACACACACACACACACACACACACACACACCAGCCTAATGCAAGCTGTGCTGAATTACTTTTCCATGACAAAATGAAAATCTCTTGTTTCAACATAGGCGACTAAAACACAAACAATCGCATTACATTAGACTACTGCAACCCCCATGCTCATACACCAGATACATTTGTACAAGGGCCAGAATTTTGTGACCAGAAAGTGAGACCAGAATCCCAAAAAAGATGGGAATCCATAATTACAACTAGATACTGAACTAGAACATACTCTCCACCAAGGAAGCAGTTCACTGAGGAGTGATGGTTAAAACCATAGTTAAAATCTGCAACTGCAGTCCTGAGTGGGGTGGCTGTGGCTCGTCCACTAATCGGAAGGTTGTTGTTGGGTTCGATCCCTAGCTCCTCTCGCTGCATATCGAAGTACCAAGATACTGAACCCCAAATTGAATGTGTATGAAAGAGTTAGTTAGCTAACAAAAAGTGGTATACAACTACAATCCATTTATGATTGGCATGATATTAATCATCTTTAACTGTTCTTGCGCTCTGATGCAGTTGCACCATTGTTGTGCATGTGACACTTCTATTTAAACAAATACAGTTTAATACTACAGGTCACAGAATTCTGGGGGCAGCTTAACAAACTATTGTCATTATAATAAACTTCTAATAAACACATTTCATTTCCTGTGACGACTACTTCATAATAAAAGTAAACTTGTGTTTTGCCAGTTAAATGCTGTTAATGTGAAGCTGCAGCAGCAGGAAATGTTTGCATTTGCTGTAACGTAATGCTGATTTTCTTTAGGTATTTCAGTACAGATGCTCTTCATGTAATACTGTCAATATTTAAATTTTGAAATAATTTTATCATTGGCCATGCTGCATTCTAGATGGGAAGCTTTGGCCGGCCGGATATGGCCCAGTTCGGTGCCCATGTCATACCCAGTCTCTAGGAACAATATTATTATGATATTATGACAATATTTTATTTACACGGCCCATACACATCACACCGGTGACTACAAATAATTCCTCTTAGCTGATTAGCTTGGTCAAGCAAAGTGTTGTGGAGAATTAGGTTTTTAAGTCATGTTACTCTTCTTCACCCTTTACATCTGCATTGAATAACATTGCAGCCATGATGCACCTGTAATCACAGAACACACATCAGCCTAGAGCTTTTCACACAGCACTAAATGGAGCCGG
Source organism: Dicentrarchus labrax (assembly GCF_905237075.1). Lineage (NCBI taxonomy): Eukaryota > Metazoa > Chordata > Actinopteri > Moronidae > Dicentrarchus > Dicentrarchus labrax. The sequence continues at coordinate 25,595,187 of NW_026136720.1, forward strand.
AGCCTTAATTAGTATCATTACTAACATTTGATAATCATTCATTATTCATATAGGAAGAATAAAGAAATTAAAATGCTAGCAGGGAAATCAAGTTTAAGGTTAGTAAGATTTATTTATTTCAAACTGACAGAAACCAGTGATACTCACCAAGCAAACATATGATCCAAAATATGCTTATCTTTCTCCTGAATCCGCTGTGAAGGCAGCAAGAGAGCCTTCTGTCCGTTGTTTTTCGCTCATTAGTTTCAGAGCACGTTTTGGTTAAGAATAATAATAAATGGTAAATGGACTGTACTGACAGTATATAGCTCCTTTCGACCATTTAATGCGCTACATACCACACTCACACCATTTACACACATTCAAACACTGATGGCAGTGGCTGTCATGCAAGGTGCCACCTGCTCACCAGAATGGAAACTAATCATTCATACACCGATGCTCAGCATCGGGAGCAATTTGGGACATGCAGAGAGAGGAGTTGACCTTCCTCCAACCTTCAGATTAGTGGACGACCCGCTCTACCTCTGAGCCACAGCCGCCACCAAGAAGAATAAGAATCCAAACAGTCTGAATAGGGCTTTCACAGTGCTTGGCTGCTCTGGCCCTTTATGACTTAAAATACAGTTTTAGAATGACTGCGACAAAGAATGCAGCTGTTCTCCAATAATTTTATTGTAATGATGATGCTTACTTTCATTCCTCCACACCCCTGAACATTTACTGCATGAATGGGTGTGATTGTTGGGTTGTCTGTTTGGGAAAGTGACAAAGGTTTTCTCATGCAAGTGCTTATATTTGCTACTTAAGGACTTTTGCCTTTTTTGGGGGGCTGGGAGCACACTGTTTAAGTACTCTGGGTGTTTCTCAAAACCAAGAATGCAAAGAATGGACTTGTGTTCTTGCTAGTTGTTCTTAGAAGAATGAACTCACGAGCACACGCAATACCGACAGCACAGAGTTCCAAAATAACAGGCAGGCTTTATCACCCAAGGATACTCTAAGCTTAGCTGATTACTCCACAACTGTATACTAATGATGTAATGTTTATTTAGAATAAAGCAATGGCTGTTCTGTTGTTCATTGTCATTATTGTTCATTACATTTTTTACAACTTAAACACCATTACTAATACTGCTACAAACAATATCAAAAATCAGAACTTATCCGTAGATCTGCTGCACCCTACATACATACTGCCATGCACACTAAGTACTGTCTTCATATTAACTTTCAGAATTGTCACACCATAACTACGTCAAAGCTATCACCTGTACTGTTCCTTTTGCCTGTCAATAGTACTTAACACTGTTTGATACCGCACTATAGCCAAAGGTAGCCTTTAAAGATCCAGTTTGTAGGATTTTGTGACATCCAGTGGTGTCTGTTCAATAATTTTTTGTAATCATGATGTCAATGGACGATGTCCATTGATGGCTCACCATTCAATAAGCACCCTGATTTCCTCAGATTTCCAGGTTGCTAGTGCGATGACTAAATAAAAATAATAAAAATATCTTAGTTGTTTTTGCTGCAATGGTCTGTGTTACTGTGGGGCAAGATGGGTCTGTGAGAGTGATTGCACATTAATCTCATTAATCGAAATCTACAAATATGTGTTGGTTTCTCGCCTCAAATGTTCTCAGAAGTGAATTTAGTGTTGAAATAACATATAATAAAAAAAAACAATACTTTACTCTGTTGTTTGCCTCTTTCTCTTGGGCTTTCCATTCCAAGCTGGAATACCTAAAGTAATGCTTGAATATCTGTAGTGGCGTGTTCAAGTTACCAATGCATCCGTGGTAAAATGGGTGTGGCAAGAACACTTCTGGGAATTTTAACCGTTCTTGGCAAAATGCAAACTTGCGTATTGGGACAGCACTTGGGCAGCAACAGATGACATTTCACAAGAACACAAGAACAAACAAGAACAGACAGTACAGGCAGATTGAGAAAGGTCCAATCATTACCATTTCAATATTCTATTGAACTAAGTTTGAAGTTCAGTATGTGAATTAATGTACTATACAGTAATTCTTGACAAAGTTCTCGAACCAAGATGAGACTTTCTCATCAGCACTGTCATTTTGAAGTATGAAGGTACTCCAGGAACGTTGACTGACATTGACACACTACAGAGCTGACGTGTGCTAACATACTGCTCTTGTGAAGGGCCATCAGTGTAGTATGTCAGTGAGCTGACTGTCTTGTTGATTGTCTGGCATGTAGGAATTTCATTTTGTTTGGCACTGTTTTACTGTTTTAAAACTGTTCAGACAGCCTTGGACTAGATAGGTAGCCCACAGTTCCACAGAATTTTGCCATTAATAGCTACTGTCACAAAAGCTGATCTTATCTCACTATTGACCAAATTATGACTTTCTTGCATTTCTGCCTTGATTGATCTCTGAAACTGAGTTTAAATAGCAGGGAGTGCAACATTTGAAGAATTGTTGCAAGACAACATTGAGTGGCGCATACTGGCGACTGTGGCTAGGAGGTAGGGCGGGTTGTCCACTAATCGGAAGGTTGTTGGTTTGATCCCTAGCTCCACTTCTGTATGTCGAAGTATCCTTGTGCAAAATATTGAATCCCAAATTGCTCCTGATGCTGTGCATCGGTATGTGAATGAATGAGTTAGTTTCTGTTCAATGGGCTTTGCCATCACTGTGTGAAAGGGCAAATGTGGCATGTAGTGTAAAAGTGCTTTGAGTGTTTCGGAAGACTAAGGGTGCTATACAAGTACATGTCCATCCATTTACATGGGCTGTGTAACATTTTCTTCAACATGTACTTTTCATGTTCTATTTTGTAATTCTACTCTTTACTTTTACATGGCTACATTTGCCATTAATACATTCATAAGGGATGGAGAGAATACTAGAGTATATTAGTAAGTAAAAGTACTGTTACTTTAAAGAAGTTTTAGTCAAATAGAAGTAAAATTACTATTGGTTGACCAATATGGATTTTTCAATGGCCCATGCCGATATTTAGAGGGCAGGACAACCGGTGGCCGACATATTATACCGATATCAAAACAAAGAAAATTCATGTAATATTTCATGACTCCATGCACATTGCAGTCTAATTTACATAGCTGTCTCAGCCAGTAGAAAGTTGTTTTAGATTTTTATGAATTAATGAACAATGAGAAATACATATAGAGAAAGGGGATGACTCACAGCAGTAGGTCACAGGTTGGATTCAGACCATAGGCTGCTGGAGCAAGGGCTCCGGGAACTTTACAGAAGCAACATATTATTATAAAATATATATATATACAGGGGGCCATATGGCCCGGTTCTACAAGGGTGCAAAAACATGCATTGCACCTTGAGTTTAATAATTTGCACCCTTAATGCCAAGCGCAAGGTGGTCTTATAGGGGCCTGGACTGTGTGGGCATCTCCATGCGCACCTTCTAATTTGGTCCATGTATGTTCAGCAGTGCAACCTGCAAAAGGGCTGGGTGAAGGTGAATATAGATCACAGGTGGTGATTATTAAATACTGTATCAAAATAAAGACATTGATTTGGCTTATACTATTATAAGCTATTTGACTGACACTCTTTTAGTAATAATTATCATGTATCTCACCTCGTACATGGTCATATAGTTCAGTAATTAATGTTACTTTAATTATCTTTTCATTAGTTAGAACCGCTGCCAATTATCTCAAAATGCTACTTTTAGATCCCGAGTTACCCCCGTATAGGTGGTACTGGACCAGCTCTCCGTTTTTAAAGGGTCCAAGCCTCTTGCCTGTGGGTATTACCCTGCCAGGTTCAGAAGAGGACTGTTTAAACTGGTGGCGAGGAGACACGCCTAGCTTCTAACTGCCTTCTTCCGAACGCCTACCCTGCTCACTCTAGTGCAGCACCTGACTGAATAGCCCTAGGGTCAAATACCACACTAGTCACGTCCGTTCACGGCAGCTCTCCTCTTATTGATCTGTGCACTTGGTAGTTGCTAGGATTATTTTTAGTGGCTTGTACAGTAAGCCCCAAGGGTCTGTTTAATTTATTTAGCTAGAGTAACCTGTTAGAACCTTCAAGTTGTTGAACACACTACCTAATAATTACTACCTGTATAGATGACATAAGTCTAATGTCCACAATTTATTCTTTAACTGCAGATGTTATATTTTATTGCAAGATTCAGCAAGGGCTAGCATACAGCATGAATTGATTCAAAATGGATTATTCACATCTACTGATAAAGATCAATTATCTCTGATATTAAAACAAATTGTTTAAATTTCAAACCCTGATGAGAAGGCCAGGGGCGCCGCCAGGAATTTTGGGCCCCATGACAAAAAAATCAAATTGGGCCCCCTCTGCGCAGCTGTTGTCACCACATCTCTCGGACCTAACTGTCCCATCAAAAGCTTTACATAACTCTTATTAAAGGCTTGCAACTGTCTTGCTTTTTGTAGTTCAATACTAGTAAAAGCACAATATTTACTGCTGGTGATTTGTACATGCATGCAAGTCTGCATACAGTATGCAGTTCACTATTTGATGCAAGACCATAAAAAATGTGCCAAACGCTATCTTTTACAGTCTCAATGTATTTTTATTGTAAAATTTCAAAATGGAAAATTCTTCTCAAATAAATTGCCCTTCATGATGGGAATAATAAAGTCTGTATCTATAGATGTCATTCCATAATTCAATCTAAATGAACGTATCAAACTGGATTATTTTAATATTGTCTGTATCTTAAATGCAGGCTCAGGTAAACTACTCACTGTTTCCAACTGTCCAGCATCCAGTACATACAGTAGGTTGTTGTTGTTTTTATTTTATTTCACAATGATCATTATGTGAGAAAATAATTGTTATTAATGTGTTTTAATTTCTGTCATTAATAAATATTTCATTTTCTTTTTTGTAATGGTAAAAAGAGCAAGAGAGAAATCCCCACAGACTCCCTGCAATGACGCTGACTGGCCTGTCATTGAACACAATGTTGCTCACCTTCTTCACTGGGACAGGGAGGGGTACAGTGATTGGGAGACTGGGGTGCTGCTGACTCATCTGTTGTTAAGTCTGCTAAAAGGGGCAGGGACAATGATTTAATGTGAATATCTTGCTAAACGTTTCCCTGAACTGATTATATGGTGATTAAATGTAGGCTAACACTAGTCTGTAGCTGTATCTTATTTCACTATGGACATTAAGCCAACAGGTTAATACCACTCACAGACTATAGGCTCCTTTCTTGGTGAAACACTGGGTTACAGATTGACATCCTTTCCTTTGTCTTTCCTCTCTCTCTTTTCTTTTTTGAAAACCAGATTTTGATTTACTAGGCAACATTGTGATCACTGTAGTTCTGGCACATCTACTGACTGCAACTAAACACCATAAGGGGCCTATCAGGCCGATCTGAAATGCAAGTAGCTTTGTGGGCGAATCTCGGGCGCTGTTGTATTATGCCGGCGGGATAATTGACTCTTGCGCCCGGCGCAAATCTAAAATGGGTTGGTCTGAAGTAGCTACATTAGTCATAGGTGTGGTTTGGGCGTAACGTGCAATAAACCAATCAGAGTGTCATCTCACATTCCCTTTGAAACAGAGGCACGCTTGTTCCATGGCGGATTGCTATTATAACGGCGGATTTGCCAGGCGCACACCAGGAGCGGTTCACAGCCAAGGAGACCGACGTTCTCGTCAGGGCCGTAAAATACCGATAATAAATAAATGTAACACAGCCATACAATCAAAACAATGTAATGCAGCTTCGCAGGAAGAAGACCCTGGCCTTGGGAGCAGTGCGCACGGGCCAGCTGAGGAGGGAGCAGCGCAAACACCAAGGTGCAGAGGATCCAGACCCACTACACGCTGGAGGACCACCCGTTCCTGCAGCAAACCCGGTTTGACATGCTGGAGCGGGAGCTGTCCAGTATTAAAGTATTAATGCCCGTCCTGACCGGGTGGCGATGTTGCTGCTGCCTTTCAGGCGCATCCCCTCAATCTGCGCCCTTAAAATAGCATCTGAATAAGCGCCACTGACTTTAGACTAGGTTTTTCCTGGTCTGTGGCGGAATTGTTTTCTGAAACAGCAAAATAGCACCAGGGAACATTTGCGCTGGAACACGCCTCCTCTTTTCGCTGAACCGCCCCCCAGAGCACAAGTTCATTCCCTAATTTAAGGCTTGCGTCGGTGGAGGGAAAATTCCAATGTGCGTCGAGTGCAAACTAGGAATTATACATGCGCCAGTGTACGAAGTCAATTGCGCTAAGTGCAAGATAGAGCCCTAAGTGCGCTAAAGCAGGACCAAACCATTTCATGGAGATACAGGGGGGTGGTCGGTCAATATGGATGTTTACTTTTTGGTCAATGGGGATATTTAACTTTTACTGCCAAAAGAAAGTAAAAACAAAGAGATGATTAATTTTATTATTATATTTGAAATATATATACTGAATGATGATGGTTTAATAATTTTATATTAGTTTTTACCTATTTTTTGGGGCCCCTGTCAGTCATGGGCCCTTGGAATTGTCCTAACTTTTCCCCCCTATATGGCGCCCCTGGAGAAGGCTGTAACTGAAAGGTAAATGTCCAATTTAAAGAAAAAGAGGGAAGGGGTGTACGGTCAATACAGTCCTCCCTTGCCTGCTGTACTGTTGGTTATTGTTGAAACTCCCGACTTTGTACAAAGTCCGCAAAGTGAACAAAAGAGTGATCCTTGGAGATCAATTGGAATCCTAAAGCCGGGTGGAAATGGTTAATCCTCCTCTGCTCGACACTCTCGTTTCGGCTTTAGGTTGTTGAACTTCTCTTTCTGCGATGTTGGCTTGTTCGTTGCTCTGTCTCTTAAGTTGAAATTCTAAGTTCAAAGATGAGTTGCTCCCAATGTGGTCGATCGATCAGCAAGTTTTGAACCCGAGAGCCGGCCGAGGACTAACCCCAATCCTCCTTGTGCAGCACCTTTTATCCCCCTTGTCTCCTAGGGTGTTGTTCGGTTCGTACCTAGTACTTCCTCTTTTGCTCCTCACAAGATGTTTCCTGCGTGTGCACATCCTTACATGGTGTGTCCTGTGTGTGTGCTCCAACTTCCCTTTTCTCTCAGCACCAGTCATGTCCGGTTGCAATATGTGCCTTTTTACCTAGTTACTCAACACTTCAACATGATTTGCTCTCTTGACCTTACTTTCCATAGTTCTATCTTATTACTATGCATTTATACTTATTATCAAATAATCAGGTTTCCTTTCATTGTTACATATTTCATTTTGTACTATAGAATCAACTTCAATCATTATACAGCTTTTGGTTATTATAATCTCTGTGCATTGCGTTATTCAGATGGAGAGTCCCTAATGCTCCGTTGTTATCTTTCTCCGTTACTCGATGGAAAGTCCTTTGCTTTCCAAAGTGGTTTTAGAGGATCAGGGATCTCAACTTACTTGACACTACATAATCAGTGTGATTAATCATCCAACAGATTAATCAGTCTATCTATAAAAATGATCTGTATAAGAATTTACACATGTAAAAGTACAAAGTAGGTCAGTTAAAATTAGTTAAAAAACATTACTGCTTTACATTTTTGTTAAAGGGGGTAAAACAAAAAGTTATATGATGATTATAATTTTGTGTGATAGAACTGTTAAATAAAAAAAAAACCTTTAGGTTCCAAAATAAACCAACCATTCCAAATTTCAACGTTCACACTGATGTTGAATTGCACCACTGAGCTTATATTCGCACCAACAAAAAATTATCTGTTTAAAGGCAATTTGGGTAGCATTACTAGAATTAACCAAGGAAGATGACAAAATGACACACACACACACACACACACACACAAACAGAGCCTGCCACATTATGATGGTTGACATTTTCCTCTGAGCAGTGAGTTTCATCCATCAGTGACTTAAGGGGAGACACTATACCTGTTGAATACACCATAAAACTTCCCTAGTTGATTACTTACATTATGGCAATTAATCATCAATAGTTAATTTAATTTCAATTCTGATGTCATAACAATGACAACACATAAAGGACATCACAGGAAAACGTACAAAAGCACATGAGCAGAAACAATAAGAGAAGCACTACTCCAGATTATGAGAGCTATGTTATGTTGTATATGCAATATGCAAATGAATCATTATCTAATGCTGACCCAAAACAAACTGCTATGACTTTTATTTGGTTGCAGCACTAAGTCGCAGGATACTACAGTAGGTTAATAGGTACATTTGACATAACTCATCTGACATAACTTACAGTAACTCACCACAACTCTGTACTGTCTCTATCTAAACATGCAGATTGTTGGCCACCAACAGGCTGTCTGCATGCAACACATTAAGTTATTTATATCAGGCAGATAGTTGGCCACAGAATGGGTTCTCTTCATACAACACACACATTTTAATGAGTGAAATGTTTGACCATCTCAAAAGATTTCTGTTGATAGTCCGTAATTTAACAAGCCATAGAATGTAGTCAGCCATACCAATACACCTCCAGTCCCACTGAGACCATTTTGAGCATTTGGATGAGAAACCTTTCTGGGAAGAGTGGCGTTACATCAACATGTAGAGTAAATTAGACATCAGATAGGTCTATGTAAACCTTTACTTTACTTTACTTTGTAACGTTTGTTGTGGGGATGGGTCCCTCACAGTAGGGGGCCCTATTGAGGTAAATACTGGCCACTTACCAACAAAAAAATAACTTTCGTTTTCACACAGGCGGCTGTGGCTCGGAGGCAGAGCAGGTCGTCTACTAATCATAAGGTTGTCGGTTCAATCCCGGCTCCTCCTGCCACATGTAGAAGTATCCTTGAGCAAGATACTAAACTCTAAATTGCTCCTGATGCTGTGCATCGGTGGGTGAATGTGGCACGTAGTGTGAAACAGGATTTTGTGAGACTATGGTGGGTAGACGCCAGACCCTCTAGGTGGGTCTGGGGCCATGCTCCCCCGGATGATTTTTATTTTTATTTTAGTGAAATGCATCAATCTGGTGCACTTTGAAAGCAAAATTAAGAGGCTAGATCCATGAAGAACTGTGTGCTCTTGTAAACAATTTAAATCATAAACACATTGGTTGTATAGATACGAATGGTGAAAACACAAAATCAACTAGAGCATACATCTGAGCCATCAAAGAAATTAAGCAAAAGTGGTTATCTGTGTTGAACTAGTTTATTTTTTAGCAAATAAAATAATAAATAATTAAACTGTAAGCTAAATTGTAATAAAAAATGAATTGGATTCGGAGGGTACATCATCAATTCGTCGTTAGTTGCAGCCTTAAGGGGAGACATGGCAGGCAAAAACATTTTGGGTTATTTTGTCTTCTTTCAGACTAGTGGAAAGAAAACATCCAAAATACAATTCAATTCAATTCAATTCAATTTTATTTGTATAGCGCCAATTCATAACAGAAGTTATCTCAGGACACTTTTCAAATAGAGCAGGTCTAGACCGAACTCTTTAACATTAATTACAGAGACCCAACAGTACCACCATGAGCAAGCACTTGGCGACAAGGGCAAGGAAAAACTGCCTGTTAAAAGGCAGAAACCTAGGACAGATCCTCCGGCTCTAGGTGGGTGGTCGTCTGTCTCGACCAGTTGGGGTGAGAGAGAGAGAGAGAGAGAGAGGGAGAGAGAGAGAGAGAGAGAGAGAGAGAGACAGACAGACAGACAGGTGCACAGCAACAACAGTATTGGCAATGGCAGTCAAGCAGGACCATGGCAGGAGGCTCCACCAGGATCCATGAGAACCTGCGAGACAAGAAAGCACAAGAACTCCGGGGAAGAAGTGGAGTTAGTAACATGCATTAAAGGGACATGAATGAGTGCAGAAAGAGAGAGGAAGAGAGTAGCTCAGTGCACCATGGGAAATCCCCCGATAGTCTAGGCCTATAGCAGCATAACTAAGGGATGGTTCAGGACTCACCTGATCCAGCCCTAACTATAAGCTTTATCAAAGAGGAATGTCTTAAGCCTACTCTTGAATGTGGTGAGGGTGTCTGCCTCCCGAACCACAACTGGAAGCTGGTTCCACAGGAGAGGAGCTTGGTAACTGAAGGCTCTGGCTCCTGTTCTACTTTTTAGAGACTATAGGAACCACAAGTAGCCCAGCATTCAGAGAACGTAGTGTTCTAGTGGGGTAATAGGGTACTATGAGCTCTTTAAGATATGAAGGGGCCTGACCATGAAGAGCTTTATAGGTGAGGAGGAGGATTTTAAATTCAATTCTACATTTTATAGGGAGCCAATGCAGAGTAGCTAGTACAGGAGAGATGTGATCTCTTTTTCTAGTTCCTGTCAGTACTCGTGCTGCAGCGTTCTGAATTAATTGGAGCGTTTTAATGGACTTATTGGGGCAACCTGATAATAAAGAGTTGCAGTAATCCAGCCTTGAAGTAACAAATGCATGGATTAGTTTTTCTGCATCTGTCTGTGATAGTATGTGTCTAATTTTTCTAATATTACGGAAATGAAAGAAGGCAGTCCTAGAGGTCTGCTTTATGTGGGAGTTAAATGACAAATCCTGATCAAAGATAACTCCAAGATTCCTGACAGTGGTGCTAGAGGCCAAGTTAATGCCATCTAGAGTGACTATATCTTTAGACAATGAGTCTCTAAGGTTTTTGGGGCCAAGAACAAGAATTTCGTTTTTTTCTGAGTTTAACATCAGAAAATTGCAGGTCATCCAGGATTTTATGTCCTTAAGACATGTTTGTAATTTAGATAATTGATTAATTTCATTGGGTTTGATTGATAGATATAACTGCGTATCATCTGCATAACAGTGAAAGTTAATGGAGTGATTCCTAATAATGTTGCCTAAAGGGAGCATATATAAAGTAAATAGTATTGGTCCAAGATACACATTTCTACAACTCTCCCTACATCCCTATTTACAAACCTGGCACCCTGAATTTGGACATTTAATTTTCCTGGGCTTTGAAAAAAACAGCTCTAATGCCCTTTGGTAGTTAAATTCCTCTGGACTCGGCCCACTGATGGAGACCCTCAGGCAGCCAGCCAGGTGCTCTCCTTGCAGCCTGTTACGTAGGTATGATTTGACCTGAAAATGAAGGTAACTACAATTAGCCAAATGAATGAAAATATTTTGAGCACACTGCTCTTTTAGTTAAGAAGAGCATGCAGTTTATCATGTAAGTGTAATGAGTTAAATGTTTGGCACACATCTCAGCAACATATTTATATGAAACTACTCTGACCTATTGCCCCTTTCTCTGCTGTTAAACTCACCTGCTGTCCCTCCCTCAGGAGAGGCCGTCTCCCCTGCTGTCCCTACGTGAACTACCTGCTCTGCTCTCTCAAAGTCTGTCCCTCTGTCAGTCTTTTTTATGAGTTTTACTGAAAATCTGTTAGTTACAAGGCTCACAGGGCTCTCGTCCGCGACGCCTTGTAAACGTTAAGTTAACTTACGTTGTCAGAGCCGCTGGTAATAACAAAGATTCTCTATATACATTTATACTTTCTGAACCGTCTCTGGTAATAACATTAACGTTATAAATAATAATAAACCTTTGCAGTAACGTTATCTGTTTGCTGTCATACATTGATCAGGATAAAATTGTGTTTGAACTAGTAGATTCTATAAAATTGGTTAACGTTTCTTACCTCAAACGATGTGCTGTGCTAAAATGCCTTGACGTCTCGGATGCTGTCAGGTAACTTTATATAGTCCAGTGCCCGTGTGTGTGTGTATGTGTATGAGTGTGCGCGCGCCACGTACAGCAACAGGGGGTAGGGGCAGAGCCGACTGACTGGGAGTGAGAGATGCTTTGCTGAAGCAGCGGCGCGAAACACAAGTTACAGATCTTTTATGTTATTATGATTTTTTTCCCCGGTTCATTCTGAGACTGTCGCGGGCCGCCACAGTCTAAGTAATTAATGGGAAACACTGCAAGTACAGGTCCATTTACCATTTACACATATATTAGTCCACAGAATACACATACATTATTTTAAGAAAAGATAACCTTTTGCATTAATTGTATTTTTCCTACTTTGTTTATCTGTCTCTGCAGAATGCAGGGGATGTGGAGAGCACCTTAAATATCCTCAATGTCCTTGATGAACTTCTGTCTGCTGGTAAGCCAAGTTCAGCTCTCAACCATGTAACTGCATTTACAGTAATATGGTAATATTAAGACCCAGAAATTAATATTTGTATTCTTCGGGGGCATGCCACTGAGGCCTTTATTTCAGACTCCATGCATGCAGTCTAATTTAGTCTTAATGTTCTGTAAAGAGGACATCATGGGCTTTGATGTAACAGACTTCTGTCTTTTTAAAATGGCAAAATGCAGCAAGGCAGTAAGGTAGATAAGTGATTTCTCAAGATGATGTCACTGAAGATGTACATTCCTCAAGATCAATGTGGCGCTCCTTGGTGGCACTGTGTCGCTGCCTTAATACCAGTAAAGATTTCCAGACAATTCCGCCCATCCATCATCCTCTTAAAATCAAGCTGTTTATCTCTGCATGATATACTGTATATAGCAGAGGTGGCATTGTTTTACAAGTCACAAGCAAGTCCTAAGACTTTTATGCCCTAATGTCATAATAAATGATTAATAAATTCCATTTTAACAACAGAACGAACAAGAAGAAATTAACTTTGGTATAATTTTTGATCTCGAGGTCAGTAATGTAATGTGAGGTCTTAATGGTTCTCTCCTGCAACATGATTAGATGCTATTGGATTTGTTCAAACAAAGTGGATCTAGGGAATTAAATGTCGACTCTGGAAATGAATTGCGTTATTGTTAGTTGATTCAGGAAATGAGGGGAAATCAATTGATTGGTGGTAAATAACATACTGTATCGTATCAATAATACTTTTTTAACTTTGAGTTTAAAGAAAGGTATCAACTATTTTCAAGTCAAAAGGCTCAAGTCCAAGTGAAGTCAGGAGTCATTGGTATTATGAAGTGCATGATTGTTTAGATAGCAGTTGTTTCAATGTAATCCTTTCTGGCAGGGGACACACCAGTATCCAGTTAACCCCTCCCTCTCTCTGTGTTCAGGTACAGATCGTCGTATCCACTATATGATCAGTAAAGGTGGCAGTGAGGCCTTGCTGACTGCACTGGTCAACACCGGCCGCAGTTTCACTCCCAACTATACCATCCTGCTTCCACTGCTGCACCTGCTGGCTAAAGTTGGACACAGAGGTGAGGACAGATGAAAAGATGAATACTAATAATATTGGTTCTACTTCTACTAATTAGCTACCCCACTAATTGGATTTGTTTACAACATAAAGTTGGTTAACATTGCAGATAACATGGTTTGCAAAGGGTTGCAGCTGGTGATGGAAAGTAACCAAGTACATTTATTTAAGTACTCTACTCAGGTACCAACAACCAATCAGAGCAGCAAAACGTGACGTAGCGCAGTTGGTAAATAAGCCTTACCAGATCCTGTTGGGAGCATGCATGCGAGAAGATGATGGCTCAATTTCAGGAGGGGCAAGGTGTGTACAATGAGGTGTGGTATTTCACCACCATGGACAGTATCATGGATTTATCATTAAACAGCAACCGTCTGATATCTAAGCAGCTAAAATAGAGCAGGTCTAGACCGTACTCCTTATAAAATTATTTACAGAGACCCAACAGTTCCCACCATGAACAAGCACTTGGCGACGGAGGCAAGGAAAAACTTCCTTTTAAAGAGTCAGAAACCTTGGACAGACCCTTCGGCTCTATGTGGGTGGTTGTCTGCCTCGACCAGTTGGGGTGAGAGAGAGAGAGAGAGAGACAGACAGAGAGAGAGAGAAAGAGAGAGACAGACAGAGAGAGAGAGAGAGAGAGAGAGAGACAGACAGACAGATGTGCACAGTAACAACAGTAGCAACAACTACACTAATAGTAGTGACTGATGATGATGAACACAAAGATGATGACAACGACAACAACGAGTAGCGACCACAGCAACAAAAATAACAATAATAATAATAATAATATTTCAGTAATATTAGCAATGGCAGTCAAGCAGGACCATGGCAGGAGGCTCCACCAGGATCCATGAGAACCTGCGAGACGAGAGAGCACAAGAACTCCGGGGAAGAAGTAAAGTTAGTAACATGCATTAATGGGACATGAATGAGTGCAGAAAGAGAGGGAGATGATGAGAGGAGCTCAGTGCATCATGGGAGTACCCCTGATAGTCTAGGTCAAACAACAACAAAGTAAGATTGACTAAACTAGTGAGCATTCAGCATTTGACATTCAGTGATGCTGGATGCCCAAACAGCCACACAGTCATACAATCAAGCCACATAATAAACCCCACATGACAACAAATTAGGCTACAAGTATGCACCATTACAGTCTATGGTCTGATTGCAATGTGTGTCCTGCCATTTGGCTACTACAGTAACAATTAGACATGGCAATCGGCAACACAAGCATGCTATTTCTTAAAAGGCCAGATAGCCAGCATCTATGACAAGCCTGTCATCACAAATAATGAATATGAAACAACTCACCTTTTTTCACCTTTGCATTTTAACCTGTTGGCTAGTAGAGTTAACAGCAGGACTCATGTCATACATGGAGGGTTGACTTGTTGAGTGAGTTTATGAGTGGAACACGAGACCACAAGATTCTTGTCTCTGCTCACTGGATTTAAAAAAACCAAAACTTTTATAATTAGGAAAAACAGCGAGAGAATGACGTCACACTCCTGTCTGTTTTATAGTAAAATTAGTTTAATTTTTATTTATGGAGCCTGGTGACGAGTGATAGCATGTCTGGTAAAAAAAAACATTTACAGGATCTGAATTGGTCAGAAGGGATCCTTTCCATGACACTTTTTTTGCCTGTCAGTGGCACTATTAGTAGACACGCTTTGACAGGTGGCTTTGTCCCCATAGATTAGCTAACATGGCAGCCATAGAAGCCAACTTTGCTGCTATTTTCTCATATAACTCATTGAATTAGGGGTTTATTTTTCCCTTTATTAGACAGGACAGCTGAGGATAGACAGAAAAGTGGGTAGAGAGAGACACAGAGCAAGGGACCAGGGGTCAGTTTCGAACCTACGACCACTGCTCGGCCTTTGTACATGGGGGTCCCAGCTTAGGTGAGCTATCTGGGCAGCCCAAATTAGGGGTTTATTATGATATTATTATACGTTGGTGATTATTGGAAAGACTGGAATTTTCAGTGTTTCATCTGCTGGGTAAAATTACTGGTTTTATCAATGGAGTCTGGTCTGTTCTGAGATGCTGGTGTACATGATAGCAGGTTCAACAGAAACAGCTTCAAAGCCAACAGATGCACATGGAGAGACTGACATGCACGTGCAGCAGAAGCGGAGAAGTGAACAATGCTTGGAGATCAAGGAGAGGGAGTGTTATGTCATTCTCAGCTAAGAACGCTGACTCCACTATATATTTACATAGCAAATAGATGTTTGCTGCTTTTATTAATGTTCTAAACTTCATATATATATGACCTTAAGTAAAGGATCTGAGTACTTGTTCAGTCATGTAAAGGACTTTGAAACGTTTTTGTGCTGTATAAATAAAGCATCATACACGTGCATGGAAATTTCCTTCTCTTGGTATCCACAAGTTTAATATATGGGCTGATTTTTGTGTCAGTAGAAATTAAATCTGAATTGCTCGACTTGAATAATTGCACTAAAAAACTGAATTTGAATTGCATAATTTGAATTTGTATTGTTAAACTTGAATAACTGTATTGAAAAACTGAATCTGAATAGCATAATTTGAATTTATTAGTTTGAAACTAAACTCACTAAAAATTCAACTTATGTACTTTCAAATTCAGTTCTCTAAATTCAAATTCAATTCTCAAAATTCAAATTCAGTTCTCTCAATTCAAATTCAGTTCTCTAAGTTCAAATTCAGTTCTCTCAATTCAATTTCAGTTCTTTAAATTCAAATTCAGTTCTCTCAATTCAATTTCAAACCACAAGATTACACTTTTAAGGTCACAGACGGGTCAAGGTGTTCAGTAAGAAATCCAGTGCAGATGCACAGAGCTCCTCTTTGGCTAATCATTTCCTGGACCTAGACATTGGCTAGTGAAAAACATGCTTAAAGGAGACATATTATGCCCCTTTTCAGGTTCATTTTTTTTCTTCATTTTTTATTTTGGTTTCATGTGTGAACCACTTTGACTGTTTTCACAACCTCGGTCAGTACAACACTGGACTGGCTAAAAGACTGTTCCTGAAAGAGGGATTCATACCAACTGTCTGTGGAGAGACGGCAGAGGAAGTAAATGTAAGTATTTTTTGTAGTAAAATAATAACTAATTTATGCTTTGTTTTTCATTGTTCGTGTACCGCTAGCACATGCTAACCGTTGTTAGCTACCGGAGCCTTAGTGATGCTAACGTAGTTATTGTTTGTTAAATGTGTTCAAGATGAACTTGAAACTTAAAAGGTGAGGTTCATTTATTAAGCCAGCTGGTGCAGATGTCTCCATATTTTTCTCCTGCTGCTATTTTTTATAGAGATTCACACAAAGTTTATGCCATGAATTACCAAGCTTCGTGCTGGGGTGTGTGTGTCTGTGATCGAGCTACCGTGAGAGAGAAATAGTCAAACTATGATCAAGCCTCCTTAGAAGCTAAGAACAAAATACGGGGAGTAAGTTATGGTGATTGTTTTTCATGATGCTTCTTGTGTAACTTTATACTGACGTGCTAACGTTATCTCAGCTAGTGTTAGCTTTGTTGTTATTCTGCTTCATTCAGGTGTGTGTGTGTGTGTGTGTGTGTGTGTTACGGTTTGTGTGTGTGTGTGTGTGTGTGTGTGTGTTAGTGTGTGTGTTACGGTTTGTGTGTATGTGTGTGTGTGTTACAGTGTGTAAATTAACTTGATCAACGTGCACCGGAGTTAACAATAGAGCTACTGTAAGAGAGAATTAGTCAAACTGCAGGGATTCATTAACGTACCGGAACTCAGACCCGATCGAGTTTCATGCTAATATTCTATATAACTTCCCTTTAACTACTAAGTTAAATGATCATGTAATGGTTTCGGTTGATTTTAAGGTGCTAAAGTAAAGACGAACTTCTTACCTTTCTAACCGTGTATCGTTTTAACCATTTACTTTTGCTCGGTCTTTACTAGAGTCGGTAAAAGGATGCTAACGCCGTTGATTTAGCCGTGAGCTGCCGGTGTCCTCAGTCGAACGGCAGCGTCTGCTCGCTGTAAACATTGAACACTGCTGGTGTTATGGGGGTATTAAGTTGTTCCTGAGACTGACAAACTAACATCAGAGAATGTCTAATAAGGGGAGAAGTTCCACTCTCGGTATACTTCCGGGTTCTCAACTGTTGCAGTTCCACTCTGGTTCCATATGAGGGCGCTCACAGGATGAGTGCAGAATGAATGGCGGTCTATGGAGCTATACCCTCAAAATCCACTTTTCTCAGGATATAATTTTTTGTCTAGTAATTTGAATGTTGCATTCGAAAGGGGATGCAAAGAAATTACACATTGCTGGGTGTTAGATTTTTTAGAGTCACTTATTTGCTTTAAAAAGTCTTTTAAAATGTCAATGACGTTATACACATCGTACGGCCAGAGATACTGCTTTACGGCAAGCCTCGAGTCACTTTGTGCTTACGCGCTCGGCACTTCCTTTTCTCTCGAGGCATCGACAACACAGACATAACGATAGGCAGATAAAAGTACCAGCAACCCAAAAAAAAGTTGCTGTGTTAAAAAAAAAGAACTTGGGCGAAAAAATCCACCTTAACATTCTGGTCCCGCTTCGGATGCCACGATGCCATCAAGCGGGATCTCTGGTCGTAATCAGTCCTTCACTGACCAATCAGCGTTCATTAGCAGAATGCTAGCGCGTTATGGGCAACAACAACTCAACCTGTAAGAAATCGAAAGGACGTAAGTACTCGTTCATTCAACTTTCGACCTATAACCCATGTTGAACTACAATCAAATCTGAGATTTCTCAATGACAATCAGGTGAAAGAGACAAATTTAGCCGTCTAGCTCCATCTGCTCCCATTCATTCTGCACTCATGGGTAATCGCCCCCAGTGGAACTCTGGTGGAACTGCAACCAAAATTCGGTACAATGGGACTTAATAGAGAGTGGCCAGGCTCTCCGTAGACGGGCTCTGCTAACATCAACTCATCTGGGATCGTACTTTCCTCCTTCAAAATAAGATACAATGCTTTAACAACTCTAATTTATGCAGTTATACCGCCACCTACTGGATATTTTGTTAAACACTTCTCATTTCAATCACTTGTAAAATACAAGCTGATGCATTTAATTTAGCAATTACAAACACATATGCTGTTTGCACATAACAATTACCTGTAATAGACTAAGTGCAGAGTTAGTGTGTAGCTTAATATAACAAATAAATGTTCATGCATACAATTATATTATTTAATCAAAAGACAAATGATATGACAAAAAATATTTTACTAAATGACACACATCTTGACAGGACAAAAAACAGCAATATATACAATGTATACAAAACAAATATATAAAGAATAATCAAATTAAAAACAAATTAAATAACAAACTTATCAAACATATTAAGACACCAAAAACACCAAAATTCGTCCTTGTCCAGCTCCGCCCAGCCGACACAAATGGTGTGAAACCATTTGGCACATTTGTTGCACTGGACCCACGGCACCAATCCCTCCGAGCAGACACCCGGAGGGTCAGGTTCCCTGCACTGGTCACACAGATCTTCCATGGTGGTGGTGTGACCTACTCCTAGAAAAAATATATTTAAGAATATGTTTTAAATAAGCCGACAGATCTCCTATAATTCCAGAGAAATCTGCCTTCAAGGGTCCAAAGAAAGTCATATCCAGAGGCTGCAGGATGTGAGACGTGTGTGGTGGAAGGCACAGGAGAATGACCTCCTCCCTCTTTGCCACCCGGACCAGCTCTGGATCCAGGTGGGATTTGTGCCCATAGAGGGCGTCGGGGACCCCCTCCTTGTAATAGGGCCCCCGGGGATATCCCCCTTTGTAAATTATGAAAGGGGGGATATCCTCCCCAGCCGCGTTGAGGCAGGCCAGGACGGTGATGTGGTCCCTGGTCCCCTGGGCCTGCCTATAAGCATAGGCCTTTCTTCTCGACGAGTCCAGCTGAAACCCCGTCTCATCGCAGTTATAGATTTGACGGGGTTTCTCCCTCAACCCGTGCTCCTCCATGGTTCTGAGGAGAGTGAAGTAGTGTTCAATCGGCCCCCTCTTTGCACAGGATGCCCTCCCACGGCCAATATTGTCTGGGGTCCGAGAAGTGAAGCACTGGCCTTGCCTCCTGCGGAAGTTGAGCCACCACGTCTGGCCCAACTTCCCCCTTCTCTCTTCTGGATGGCCCTCTGACCATGCACAGTCAGAGGCCACCCTTCCACTGACTCGGTCACTCAGGCTCGTTTTTGGGACCCCAAACTGTTTGGCTGCCTGCCCCAGACTCAGCCTGCCTGCTTTCACCTCCTGGATGGCCTGTCCCATGGCCTCCGGGGTCCACTTCCTCGTCTTCCTCTCCCTCTGGGGCAGCTGTCTGATGTTAGGCATCTAAAAGAGGCATATTATTTCAGAAATTACAGTAACATTTTTATAGGTATTTTATTTCATGTTGCATCAACAAGCATAAATGTATTTATCACATGCATACACACAAATATACTTACCTTAAACCAAAGCATTGTTTTTAACCATCTTGATGCACCTGTAAAGGAATAAAAGCAAATCTCTCTCTCACACACACCCACACCCCTTGCCTACCTTATGTCTCTCTCTCTTGTATTTTCTCTCTCTGTCGCTCTCTCGTCTTCTCTCTCTTTCTCTCTCTCGTCTTCTCTCTCTTGTCTTCTCTCTCTTTCTCTCTCTCGTCTTCTCTCTCTTTCTCTCTCTGTCGCTCTCTCGTCTTCTCTCTCTTTCTCTGTCGCTCTCTTGTCTTCTCTCTCTTTCTCTCGTCTTCTCTCTCTTCTTCTCTCTCTTGTCTTCTCTCTCTTGTCTTCTCTCTCTGTCGCTCTCTCTTTCGCTCTCTCACTTCTCTCTCTTTCTCTCTCTGTCGCTCTCTCTTTCTCTCTCACTTCTTCTCTCTCTTTCTCTCTCGTCTTCTCTCTTTCTCTCTCTTGTCTTCTCTCTCTTCTTCTCTCTCTTTCTCTCTCTCATCTTCTCTCTCTTCTTCTCTCTCTTGTCCTCTCTCTCGTCTTCTCTCTCGGCTTCTCTCTTCTCTCTCTTGTCTTCTCTCTCTTCTTCTCTCTCTGTCGCTCTCTCGTCTTCTCTCACTTCTTCTCTCTCTTTCTCTCTCTCTTCTTCTCTCTCTGTCGCTCTCTCGTCTTCTCTCTCACTTCTTCTCTCTCTCTGTCTCTCTCTGTTGTCTCTGTTCTCAGACAGAAACACAAGAGCAAAATTGAGTTTCAACAATACTGGTTTTATACATAAGGAGGTGTATCTATATAACCAATATTTTCTATCATAAAAGCCTCTACTGGCTTTCAACACATCTCTCACACCCCTCCCTCTCTCTTACTCACACGCACACACCAATAATATATAAATTATTACAAGATGACACCATGATAAAAAATATACTTTATTTATTTTAGCTTATAAACAAGAAAATACATCTGAATAGCTAATTTGAACCTTATTTTTGCATTAAATCTTCATGTGTACTGTGATACTTCACAGTTTAAAAAAACAATGCTGCGCTTGCTCTGTTCCTTTGTTCTTCTTTCCCGCGTCTGTAACTTTTTCAATTTCAATAAAAAAAATTGGCCTCCGCCCACCTCGACCACAGATTGTATAAACACAATATCCGACATTTTCAATAGCTAGACTAATCAGTGTAAACCTAGCTACGATATGTACCCATATGAGAGCTTATTTAAGCTGTTAAGTGAAAATAGAAACAGACTTTTAAAGATTGTCGCCCAAGCGCAATCTAAGCGTTCCCGCGGCTTTCCCTCATTAAAGTAACTTTCATATTATAATTATACATGTAAATGTTGATGTATATGTATGAAAAACCACATATAGACTCTGTAAAATGTAGAAATTCCTTGGACTTACGTTAGATGGCGATCGTGTGCTGGGAAGTACCGCGAAAAGACCGGAAACTGTGTCAAGCCGGAAGTCGTTCGGGTCCCGACGCCGGCAAAAACAGCTTTCGGGTCTGAGTTCCGGTACGTTAGTTTAGTATTATTCTGTAACTTTGCACCAAGTAGCTGGGGTTGCTCGCTAGGCTTTTTGTGGAGTCAAACAGCGACAAATAAAAGTGTTCTGATCCATATATATACTGAAGTATTGCTATTACTGACGATATAAGTGTAGGTCCAGTGTAACATCTTATACTCATATAATCTCCTATTGTATTATAAACACTGAGGCTCACTGCTTAATGTCTGTTATTGCACCAGGATCTTGTCACAACATCAGTTACAGTCAGTAAATGTCCTGTGTGTGTATCTGCTGCCATTAGCTAGACATTTGTGTTGGTAACCTCAGATTGTTTCAACAACACATCACTAGAGCAACAAGGGACCCACCAGAGACTCTGCTTTATTATTTTAGTTTATAATTTATGACTACTGTGAGCCACAATGAGCTGTTGTACTTGTATTATATTATACTGTATATTATATGCTGCCTTACAAGTAACACTGAATCTGCCTTGTTTTACAGGTGACCTGATGAAGCTCAGGTGTTCCTGGACCCATCAGAGGACAGAGACAGCTGCAGCATCAGGACAGTCTGGGTATCCAAAGGAAGACTCATCAAGATGAACACTGACTACAGAGCTCCATTACCAGCTCACACTTCAATATACTAGAAACCACCTTGATGGAGAACATGGTCTGCACAGTTTACATAAGAGTTATAGCTTTGTTACTTACAACATGTGTAACTGGAATATGAATGAAACATAAATAAAGTGTTTTACTTTTAAGAAGAGTTTTGGTCATTTTTAAATTCAGCAAGAAGTATGGTTTTATATAAATAGCATGTCATTTCACAGAGGTTTTATGAAGATTTGGATAAGAGATGAAAACCTGGTTCGTGTAACATCTATCAATATGAAAATGTGGAATTCAATCCTGTATTAATGACTGTAAGCAACACAATACATTACTGTCTCATATTCAAACTTTATTATGTTGGAAGATAAATGACATCATAATATATAAAATAAAACGTAAAACATAATTGCAGCTTTTACAAATATATGATTTAACTTTGGTAATAATAGTTTAAAGTTAAAATATCAGACTATGAAATATGGATACAGTACAGTTTAAAGTTGGTTACTTTGCAGTTTTTAAACCGCATCAACAAGTTACTTTATTAGATGATCCTTCAGTTATATTGACATGTTGTACAGGATAAAGTATCCCAGGGAGGTTTATGCCTCATTATGGTAAGTTTTCAAATGTACCAAAGTAATCATCATACTATTACTCTGATTACTTTGGTACATTTACTGGCTGTTTCATCACCAGAAACAACTGCTTGACTAATGTTGTTAATATTATGTAATATATAATATGTTTAACTTCACTGGGCTGTGTAGACTCTAGGTCACTGCTCACTGCTGAACCTGTAAAGACAAGCATAAAACACAGTGTTGGTTCTCATAATTAAGGTATAAACACTAACATTATGTGATAGATAGAGGTTAATATATATATAATTAATATAGCAGTATTTACCTGAGGAAAACGTCACAGAAAGCTGTAATCCTGATTGTTAATGTAGTTTATTTGTCCGTGATTTCAGGTCAGACTCCCGCTCTAACATGTCCGGTGGTGAAGTTTTTGGTTTAGAAGCAGTTATTGAATCAATATTAACGGTAGAAATGCAGCTAAACTCAGTAGCAGTGAGGAGCTACCTGCCGGCAACGCTGAAGCGGAAATGGGAGAGGCCGACCAATCAGAGCAGACTGGGCTTTTTCGGAGGGGGGCCTTAAAGAGACAGGAGCTAAAACCGATCGTTTCAGACAGAGGCTGAAAAGAGTGCTTTAGGCAGTATGAGAAAAATAATGTGTTTTTTGAACATTAAAACATCTAAACCTATTGTAGGAGAGCCACAAAATACAATTATGAACCTGAAAGGGGGCAAAATATGACTCCCTTAAGCATGTTTTTCGCTAGCCAATGTGCAGGTCCAGGAAATGGTCAAAACAAACGTACTGCTTAGCCAAAAGGAGCTCCGTGCATCTGCACTCGATTGCTCTTACTGAACACCTTGACCCGTCTGTGACCCTGGTTTGAAATTGAATTGAGAGAACCAAATTTGAATTGAGAGAACTGAAATTGAATTGAGAGAACTGAATTTGAATTGAGAGAACTGAAATTGAATTGAGAGAACTGAAATTGGATTTAGAGAACTGAAATTGAATTTAGATAACTGAAATTGAATTGAGAGAACTGAAACTGAATTTAGAGAACTGAATTTGAATTTAGATAACTGAAATTGAATTGAGAGAACTGAAACTGAATTTAGAGAACTGAATTTGAATTGAGAGAACTGAATTTGAATTTTGAGAACTGAATTTGAATTTAGAGAACTGAATTTGAATTGAGAGAACTGAATTTGAATTTTGAGAACTGAATTTGAATTGAGAGAACTGAATTTGAAAGTACATAAAAAGTTGAATTTTTAGTGAGGCTCAAATTCAGTTTCAAACTAATAAATTCAAATTCAAATTATGCTATTCAGAGTCAGTTTTTCAATACAGTTATTCAAGTTTAACAATACAAATTCAAATTATGCAATTCAAATTCAGTTTTTTAATGCAATTGTTCAAGTTGAGCAATTCAAATTCAGTTTCTACTGAAACAAAAATCAGCCCATAATATCACAATGCTATGAACTGTGGATAATTCCCTCAAGCAAGATCTCCAGAAATGCTGGCTTATGGAGGATAGTGTGGATACAATGCTCAAAATGTCTCCGGGAGAGCCCTCATGCGATGATTTGACATTTGGACAGCCCTTAAACCCTTGCGGACTTACTGGGAACGTATCTCAGAGTCTGTGATTCCATGAGTGTGGAAATTGGGATTGTTGTTGGCCTTCTGGGTCTATTTCATGGTCTCCTCCCAGTTGGATGTGTCTGGAAAACCTTCAAAGGAAGGTGCCCAAGAAGCTTCCTTCTCACATGCTTGAACCACCTCAGCTCCTTAATGGCTGCTTGCATTGGTTGTTTGTGATTGTCAGGGACCAAGCAAAAAAAGACAAAAGGACAAAGGTGAAAAAGTAAAAATTGCTTTAATAAGGCTTACAAATTTGATATCAAATGGTAAAAGTAGATAAATCCTAATATAACTCACTAGAAAAATAAGCTACAGAAGTTACAGCCTAAACGCAAATGAGGTCAACAAAGCAATATAAAATCGAAGGCTTCATCAAAACACAACATATCCAAACAGACCTGTGTGCCATCTTCTTCTCTGGATTTAATAGCCGGTCAAAAACAGCTTAAAGGTGCCTACTGTACAAGAATGTGTACCATCATGTCATTAATCGAGCACTTACATTTTACCCACTAGCCCTGTATTATTCAATTCAATTCAAATTCAAAATGGACTTTATTGGCATGAAAGTTTTTTTTAAAAACAATATTGCCAAAGCAAAGTATTCAAATACAATACAATAAATCAAAGATATATGCATTATGAACATTCTATTAGTTATATACAGTGTGTGTGTGTGTGTGTGTGTGTGTGTGTGTGTCTGTGTGTGTCTGTGTGTGCGAGTGCCTCAATCACTCACTGTCCCTCAGGTTGTGGCATGTTAATATATACTGGGCAGCAAGGTGTGCCCGCTCTCCTTCTCCGAGGAATATTTTTAATTTGGAGAGGTCGTTCAGCTCTTTAAAATCTGGTATCAAAGAGCTGAACTTGTTCAAATACATTTTTCTTGTATTATTTAATTTTGTACATGTAGGAGAAAGTGCATCTCTGTCTCAACCTCACCTGTTGAACAGTGACCACATTTTCTGTTTTCTTTTGGTTGCCATGATTTTCTGTGTCTTCCTGTTTCGATTGCCAGTTTGTGGTCACTGAGCCTGTACTTGGTTAGGATCTGTCTCTGCTTTCTATCTCTGACAGTAGAGAGATATTCTGCTTATTCATAATCTCAAAAAACTGTCAGTCAAAAATTTTTTATACCATTATATGTGAACACAAAAGACTATGTAGTGTTGTTTTAGAAAAAGGTCTGTGTGTAAAATGTAAACAAAGAAATATTAACAGCTGATGCAGCCGCCACAGTGATCATACATTTGTGTTTCTTGACAAAATATATTTTTAAATTGATGTGTGCAAAGTTAGTACATGAGTAATTACCGATATGTGTGTTTGTAAGCCAAAAGAGCCACACATAGGTGAAGTGGATCAATGAAGAGCTGTAAAAACTACACACAATGCAAACTTCAAATGCAAAAACATTTGTTTAAATGCTTAACAAAAGCATTTCAACCAGATAAACAGATTCAAGAATGATGAATATTTGTGTATATCTGTGTTTCTACAGACCGCCGTATAGGTATGAAAGCAGAGGAGGCTGGAGCTGTGCTGCTGACTCTGAATCTGCTCAAACAAAACATCAACCATGCCAGGAGAGCTGCAGCCTGCCTCTGGGTCATCCAAGTCCTCTCTTCATCAGGTACTAACACACACACTCTCACTACTCAAAACAATTTATGTTCCTTTCTCCCAAAGTTTTGTACTATTTATTTTCCATTCTCAGCACAAGGTTTCCTATTATCCTTGTTGCTTACAGTAGGGGACTTGTGCTGTGTTGTGATGAGGCAGGGCCAAAATGTGGTTGGGTTTTCTAGGGAAACTGGAAGCAGCTATGTCAGAATCAGAATCAGAAACACTTTATTAAATGTTTTTAAATGTTTTAAATTTCAAAGTCATGTACCTGTGTGATCTGGATGGTTTTGAATATACAAAGCGGGACAAATACCTTTTGAGTGTGTTGTTAGTGGGGTGTAAAAAGGCTTTGACCAGAAAATGGCTTAAGAGGACAAACCAACAATAAATGAGTGGATTGATATAATTTATAATATATATGTTATGGAGAAAATTACATTCAAACTAAGGACCCAAACTGCTATTTTTGAAGAGAACTGGTCAAAATGGCTCAGCTATGTGTTAACTGTAAGACCTGATTTCATATAGATCGCAAAGATAAGGTAGAATCCTTCTAATAAGAAATGTTTTTTCCCTATTTTCAAGCAGCATCTTTATATTTTTATGTATGATGTGCTTATGTTGACTGCTGTTTTACTTAATGCACAAATCCTCCCCTCGTCATGTTATGTTATGTTGTAGTTTTGTGCCCAGCTGGCACATATGTGTATGTTACTAAAAGAAAACAAATAATAAGTAAAAAAAAAAAAAAAAAAATACTTTATTGATTCCCAGGGGGAAATTTGTTTGCTACAGTTGTTGTTCCACTCACACAGCGTTAAGGAATAGTACTTATATAAAATATCCAACACAATATAATAGAATAGAAATTAATGTATAGGTATATACATATAGTAAAAGTAAAAAATAAAATAAAAATGAAAAATAGAAATATAATAAGAGCCTAAGAGATATAATAAAATAATAGTAGTAAAGTAAATGTAAATCTAACTGTAAGTGTAAACATATTCCACAGTGTTGCTTGACCCAGGTATTGCACTTGATCGACTTATTTCACATTAACAGCACCAGTTTGATGACTAATGACTCAGAGTTTGGACACTCCGAGGAAGGAGTTGTACAGTTTGATGGTCACCGGCAGGAATGACTTCCTGTGCCGCTCTGTGGTGCATCTAAGCAGAATGAGTCTTGCGCTGATAGTACTCCTGTGTTTGACCAGTTCATTGTGGAGTGGGTGGGAGACATTGTCCAAGATGGTATGAATCTTGGACAGCATCCTCCTCTCTGACACTGCTGTCAAAGAGTCTAGCTCCACTCCCACAGCGTCACTGGCCTTGCGGATCATCTAGTGAAAGGTTTGAATAATGACTTTACTCACCAATATGCTGCTGTTCATGACACTGATCAAGTAGATAAAAATAAAAGCATTCCCTGTTAACGCTGTCCAGAGTAAAACTGAATTATTACTGTTAGAAGGTAAATGATGTCAATACTATGTTTTGACATTTATTTCATAACTTATTTTAACTAAACTACATTTATTAAATTTTTTTGTTAAAACCATAAGAAAACTCAAACTTGCGGGTTTCAGATCACTCTAGTTGTCCGTGGCAGGGCACCTATGTTTAAACTCAGTAACTCAACAACTGTGTACTTTACTTTGTGATGGGATTCATGTTTTTAGTTTGTGTTCTACTTTCAGTTTCTACTGCAAACCTGATAGGAGAAAACCAGGGACTGGATGTCATCTACTGCCTCATCCCTCAGTATACCACCAAACATCTGCACACA
Source organism: Dicentrarchus labrax (assembly GCF_905237075.1). NCBI lineage: Eukaryota > Metazoa > Chordata > Actinopteri > Moronidae > Dicentrarchus > Dicentrarchus labrax. The sequence goes on from NW_026136720.1 coordinate 25,622,650, forward strand.
ATCAAGTATGTATACCTAGGTTTTGTGCGCTTACATCCCCATATCTAACCCTAACACATTCAAGAAACACCTATAAACTAGCCCCCTTTTCCATACACATGTGCTGGCTTGGCTATACTATATGACTGTATGACTCGGTGCACCAGCCCATCACAGCAGCATCTACATTACAACAAGAATGTGTGTATACAGGCAGAGAGAGCAGTTGTGTTTTAAAGCCCAAACAAACAAAGCCACCTTCATCTCTACAATATGTAGACTTGTTTTTATAGAAGAATAGCCGTGAACTAAGCTTTGCTTTTTTAGTGAACACATTTAATTTCCTGTAAATTATCTGCTTATACAAAAGCTTGTAGCAGGAAGCAGCAAAATCAGGAAATACTGGGTTTTCATCAGCAGTAAATTAACAGGACTCCTATACAGCTGAAAGTGAGCATGGGACAGTTAAATAAAGCAGATATCTGAAAGTACACTTTCACTTTGGCCCAACTCCAGAGAGCTCTGCACAACTCAGCACGTTTAATGCGTAATGGCAACACAAATCAGCACAGCATGTTTTGACTCTACAGGGCCAAAAGTGGAAAGGCTCTACTAGCCTTGACTTAGAAATGTCAGCTAATTTGCAAGTGAGTGATAGTTGACTAAGGTTATGGTCCCTGGCTGACCCACAACATGAAATAAAATCCTTTCCTTAGAACCAGAGCACACTGATGGGTCACTGACTTGTTTATTTATAATTTGGCAGTTTGTGTAGCTATAATTAAGCATCTGGTTGACTAGGCAAGGTCAAGGTAAATCTAGCTCTATAATGTCTTGGCCTGGTTCACCTTTTATTCATTTCAAATGGGAGTCAGTGATGGTTTCAGATGCAAATGTCTTCAATTGTATTGTTGGAGCAGCACCAAATAGGATAATTGCATTTGTGCAGAAAATAGCAAATACAAATTATTCTGTCACGACTGCATTAGAATGATTAATTGTGGTTATAAACAAGACATCACAAAACCCATTTGCTGCTCCCTGATGTGAGCTGTGGATATTGGTGGTCCATAGAGATATCAGTATCTGAGGTTTTGGTTAAGGCTGATTTCCCACAAAATTCCCACTATTATACAAGAATATCAAAATGTAATGGGGAGGCTACAGTGAAATTTGCTGGCCTATTTATTATTCCACTTCCACCACCCTGATGGCAAATATTTTATTGTTTTTGCTAAGGCTTTTATTTGTTTTGTTTATTGACTGTATTATAATGGCTCTACTAGTGGGGATGCCTAGTTTGATATCAATTAGGCGCTATGAAACTGTGGGTCACTGTTTTAGTAAAGCCAGATCTGTGAAATGTGCAGCATCTCCATGCACAAACTGCATGACAGTATTTAAATTTACAGGGAAACATCATTCCAGTATATTAACATATCATTTGTCTCAACACATCATCATTTCTCCAGAACTCATGCATAGACTCTTATTTAAGCCACCATCCTTCTCCTCTTGGATCGTATATCCTCTTCCCATCTGTCTCTGTCAGAACTGATGGCATTTGGCTCAAATAGCCAGCATCCTCCAGTATACCCAATGAAGCATACCAAGAGCACCAGGAGTACCGCCCTCTTGACCTGGCTCAATGCCAGGCATACCAGCCCGTGATAAACCACTAGTGAACATGAAACTCCCCGGTAGTGTGAGGGAATTGGATGCTCTGACATCACAAATTGAATGCCCTCAGGGTGAGTTTTCTGTATCATTTCTATGCAGGAACCTGCTGTTAATTGTTTTAACACAATTAGAAGATTCTGGGATTCCAGATTTCAAAACCAGCTGCTACTTTGGATAATTTGATAGAACTGGCAGTTGTGAATTCCTGTGATATAATGAGAGCAACGAGGCAGGAGATATGCAATTTCCCTTAAGTGTGAGAAGCAGTTAGACATGTCTCTCACACTGATTTAAACAATTATAGCTGTGATATGGCGACCATTAGATATGCTGGTTGGCTGCTGTCCACAATTTTAAAGCTGTAAAGTCAGACTGTCTGAAGCTGTACAATTTGAATCTGTCCATCTATTCTCACCTGTCAGCAGCAATTCATCACTCACTCCTGTCAGACCACTAAACACTGCGGTACCTACTATCCTCTTCAGATTGTTGCAGGTGTGAGCTACTGTAGACTGAAGGAGATATTTGACTTGGACATTTGTATTGCAAGGATGCTCATTTCCCCTGTACTGCCTCATGATGCGTTACTCAAATTTTCAATTTTGATTTGTGGTTTTCCAGGTATCTCTCTATTTGGAAACCACATATTGAACTGTAGTCTATAAATTAGGGGTGCAACGGTACACAAAATGTACAGGTCGGTGCATTTTTAATACAGCAGGGAAAACTCACAATATTGTGTCACATTTTGGATTAGATGAGAAATAGACTGAGCTACAATAAAGCAAAAGCAGAGGCGCTTGTCTTTGTAGAATCTTTTGTTTCCTTAGCACAAAGGGACATTGTAATGCCATTGACCCAGAATATCCCAATGGCTGCATCCCTGAAAAAATAACATTTATTTTGAGAGACTCCAGATCTGAGCCAGTACCTAAGGGCACTGACTGGAAAAATTAGCTTAACATACATGTTTTTTTACATGGTAGAAAATGCAAACACAGGGAGAACACAGAACACACAGAAAGGCCCTGCCCCAGTCTTGATTGTGAGGCCACAGCTGTTGTTGTCTTGTTCCGCTAATCGACACATTTGCGTGATGCCGTCATAATGACATGTTTGAAGTGTTTCCACAGACATACCCGACTTGAGCTGAACAATGCATCACACAGTTCGACACTAATCACAACTCATTGAGCTTAACTACCCTGGCCAAGGCGGCTGTCATGCTACAGCTGATAAACAGCAATTGGTGCACTGCCAAAACTTTCTGGGTCATATTCAAGCTCTAGAATTTCTATTCTACATGTGCAATTAGTAGACATGTACTATTATACTATTTTAGCAGTAACTGTTCTGGTCACAGAGCGAACCGACCAAACGTCTTGTGTGAACGACTCGGGACAGATATATGTACCATTGAACCCTTACTATAAATATTACTTTTGGCAATACATTTTGTTTCCCTGGTGATCATGGTGAGCAGAGACCAGTCCCAACAACTATAGTGATCTCTGTGAGGGAAAACTAAAATACACTCTGTCAGTCACATGCCTGTCAACCACAATCCAACATCATGTTAAACGTTGCTGCATCCAGCAGTAAATCATTATACCATGTCTCTTCAAATATCTCACATCCATTGAATCCTTCTCTCCTCTTCTATTTTAAAGTGACATGCTTAAAATGTTGGCCTTACTACCTCAAAAGCAGGACAGGAGCCTATAAAAACACAGATGAAAATCAGGTGGAGGGACATTCTTATAAAATTAGGTTGTGAATTTAGTTCTTACATGTGGTACCGTATGTCTTTTTACAGGCACTTTGAAAAAATATTTAGCAGGTTATTGGATCACGATGCCTGCCTCTATGTTCCTCTCTTCCGCCGGCACTTTCCCAGGTGCCTTCACCATTATTCGTTTGTTGTCCACCTGATCCCCTTTTTTAAATTACTTTTCTCCTTCTATTCCAGATCCTTCCATTCACATCAGCTCTTCAATCACCTCATTCCCCTCACCTACCTGCACCTCATTCCATGACCTGCCACTCATTACACATATACCAGCCCAGATCCTTCGTTCCTTTGTCAGTTTGTTGCTTTGTTGGTTCCATGCCTTGCTTTCTAGCTTCTAAACTTTTTCTACACATGGCACTAAACTCATGTAACACTATTTTTTGTCATTAAATTCCTGTACTGTTTCTGTCTGCATTTGGGTCTTACTCCTTGCTGCCTCACACTCACCAGCTGTGAGAGGAGAAGAGGATCTGGTGGTTCACAGTTTGGAATGCAAGCAGGTCTTCGTGTATGAGGGCAGAGGAGAGGGAGTTCGTGCTAGAAGTGTCAAGCGCTTCTGTCACTGCAAGCAGACCTGTCCAATTTGTACTGTAGCAGAGAAATGTCATGTATATGGTGATTCTGCAAGCAGCTTTGTACAACCCATATTGACATTTATTGTGAGGCGGCGACCTCTAGTGGCCGTAGCAATTATGACTGGAGCAGTCACTACCCTCATAAATAATTAAAATACAAACAAATTAATTAATTTTGTTTGGCACAAAATAATGGAAGACGTCAAAGGTCCCACATATGCAAGCAAAGGATTAAGAAGAGAGCATATAAAATGTATGAAATTTTTTTTGTAAGTTTATTTTCAATTTCAATTTCAATTTTATTTGTATAGCGCCAATTCATAACAGAAGTTATCTCAGGACACTTTTCAAATAGAGCAGGTCTAGACCGAACTCTTTAACATTTGAAGTGACTTAAGGTGTTAAGTATGTAAATAGTCATTGGATTGCACTTATATAGCACCTTTCTAGTCCTCTGGCCACTCAAAGTGCTTTACACTACAGCTTCAGGGGCTTCATTTGGGTTTCAATGTCTTGCTTCAACAACAACACTTCAACATACAGTGGAAGGAGCCAGCAATCGAAATGCTAACTCTCTGATTGGTGGAAGACCCGCTCTACTTTCTGAGCCACAGTATGTAGAGTCACTTATGTTATGTTAAGTCATTTACATAATGACTTATGTAACATACTTATTTTAACCCAGACATGATCTTTCCTTAAACCAACTAGGTAGTTTTTGTGTCCGAACCAAACCAAACTGATTATACAGTAAGTCAGAATAAAGTTACAGTCTGAGATAGGATTTTCCCCAATTTGGTATTACAGAAGCAAATCCTTACCAACTTTAGGAGTCCTATCTTATCTCAGATTAGGAAATCTTAAATATTCCATTCAACATTGCTTATTAATTTTTTATGTCTGTTGCCTTTTAGCTACATATAGCATATATGCTACTTTTCAGATTTTTCCGAGCTAAACAACATGACATGGCACCTAACTTTAAGACAGATGAGTTAGATTTGTTGGTAATGTCTGTAGAGAAATTGAAAGATTATATTTTTGAGAAATTAAAGAGAGAGAGTGAGTTGAACCTGTTGACATTTTGTTGGTTGTATAAAGCAATAAAAGAGCTACTATACAGATTAAAGATTTTGGGAAGCTAGGATGCTTGTGTAATACACTTTTCTTAAAGGTCCATTGAGGAGGCTCTTTTGGTAGAAATGGAATATAATATTCATGGTGTGTTTTCATTGGTGTATAATCACCTAAATATAGGAATTATATTTTTGTTACCTTAGAAAGAGATGTTGTACATATATGTACAGTTGGCATGGGTCGCCTTCCATGGAGTCTGCCATGTTGAAATGCCGTTTTGTATAACTCTAACCTGTGTTCTTTACCCTGCTGAAAGGCTTGCCTTTTCTTCCTTAGCGCTTCCTTTGGAATATTCTTATTTCCCTGCTTATAACATTTTCCACACAAACGTGTATATATCTGTCACCACAGTGTTAAGCTGTTGAGTGTTCTCACGGGTATCTAGGAATATGTCCCATGATGTATACACCCATTAAGTCACTACATTTGTTTTGATGCAACCCAGCCCTCTCCACCCCAAATGGCATAGCTTGATCATTGGTTAGGTGGTTTGGTGTGCATCTTACCTCAGGGAATATATATATATATATATGTTTGATGTGCTCCCAGGAAATATGGCAGCCGTATCCTAAACCTCACACCTGTCCACATCATCTTCCCGCTGGCTGACTGGCTGTTTGTTTATTTATTTTGGATCCCCATTAGCTGTGCCCTAAAGCACAGCTAGTCTTCCAAGGGCCCACACTGAGAAAACGTTAGTTGAAACAAATCAACACATTAAAAAAACATATATTAAACTTTAAGATCAACATAAATACCAAACATAAGACATACCAGGAAAGAAAAGATTAACATTTATAAGTAAAATATACACAATTTGTCTGTGTTTATGTAGTGTATGTGTAATGATTGTCACTTGTTATATGCACAACATCCTACAAATATGATATCCCAAGGTGTTTTCTTATTTCCCTTATAGTAATAATAGTAAGGGGGGAAAAAAATAAAGGAAGAGGAAAAGACTGGAACAGGAAATTTAGGAAAGCGGGACAAAAAGAGATGTTGACAGAAGGGATGATTTAAACTGCTTCCAAACTTTGGCTTTGAGTCATCACAGTATATTATTTAGGAAGTTTAAAGATGATATGACAGCTCCACAAGCAGATACACACATCTCACTGACTAAATGATAAATTCAATTTGAAGTCTGAAATAATAGTGAAACACTAACTACTACCTCTGTTCCTTTTCCAGGGCAGCCATTCATGCCTTTGCTGCTCTGCTGTGCACAAGTAAGTTTTTCATAACCTTCATCATTCACCAGCTGATGGTTTCCATCATACTGGAAGTAAATCATCATCATCATCATCATCATCATCATCATCATCATCACTACACAACACAACACAACTTAAACCCTTTCTCAAGTGGTCCACTGACAATGCTTGAGTTTCCATGTATTTTTCTTATTCCATGGATAACTGGTCATGCTGTGATAACATTACATCTCATTGAGATACAGTATACTGTACCTAGTTCAAATATAATGAATCCAGTAAAATAAATAAGAAATAATAAGGAATGGTATTACAGTTACAAGATGTTGGGGACGTGGGCCAAATGATCATGACAGCAAAGCCCTGCATGTTGAATTGGACAGGTGTATGGGCAGAGTCTTAATATAGCTGCATCAACATCAAACACCACTAGACAGACTCTGGCTCCCAATGGCGAAAGATAGCAGCAGCTGTATCGGGGATATTTTTAATTTTTTTTATTAATAGTGACAGCTGAAGATAGATAGGAAAGGGTGGCAGAGAGAGAGGGGATGACATGCAGCAAAGGGCTGCAGGCCGGATTCGAACCCGGGCCGCTGCAGCAACTCCACACATGGGTCGCCAGCTCTACCGACTGTGCTAACCGGGCATCCGTTTCTGGGTTATTTTGGCTTCATTTTTGTTCAGTGGTAGGAGGTGGAGACACGATGTCCATATTTTATGTCAATTATGTTAATCTGATCCCATAGTTTAAAAAAATGTGGAAGCTGGTTGAACTGTGGTAACAGCATGTGTATCTCATTGATGTTTCCTCCTCCTCCAAATGGACACAGTTCATTGAGGTTGAAGATTTTGTTGAAAGATTTCAAAATAAAGTAGAAAGCACAAGGTAAAAGGAACTGGAAGAAAATTGTGAATGTGTGAGACAGTGGAAGCAAGTATGACATGACTATTATTGTACTAATGGAATTAATGTTTGTTAGAGAACTTTGGCAACATTCAGAGGGATCCACTTGATTTGGAGACAATCAGGTTGCAGGACAGAGACTAAGGTCTGATTTTCATGAACATCTTTTCAACTGCAATAACAGCTCATCAGGGCTGATTCATCTTTATTTGTCTGTGTCCTGTGAGACAAATGCACAGCATCAAATTGTTTTGCTTTGAAACATTTCCTGATAACACTCATCTAGCTCCACAAAAAAACAGTTGTTTTATATATGTGATGTGATATTACATGAAGGATGAAATAAGCAATAACCACTTATATATGAAGGTTTGCATATTCATTCAATAAATTCAGGAGTCCAGGATTAAAGTGCACCAAGGATCATAGAAAGTGCTGCCAGTCATTCATTCACACTTTAAGCCTTACTATAATTTAAAGAGGTGAGTTCTATACAAATTCACCCACCATACAGTTGACTTGAATGACCTGGAAAGACCAAAACCATCTTTGTACTGGCTGTAAACAAGTTTAATTTTATTTAATTGATTTCAAGGGGACCAAATCCGACAAAATGGCAGGAATTAAGAATAATATTGAAATAGCCAGTCCTCTTGCTGATGGTCTTGTTTGTTTATTTAGTTCATATAAAGGCATCAAGTATTCACCTGGTTGTACCTTGTTTATAAAAAAGTGTAGTAATTTGGTCACTGGTTGATTTCAAGTTAAAAGTAACAAAAATAGCTTTTAAAACAAGTAAATCATTCCCCTTTAGTTAAACTTTTTCTTTCACAAACTGGCCCATAATGCTGTGCAAGCTTGTGCACACATTGGTGAACTTTTTTTCTCTGTCTGCAAAGTTTCCATCTGGTTGACATGCAGGAACTGGACTCAGGGGTTGTACATGTGGCTAAAGCTACAGATACAGTAGATAGAGTAGATATATAGAGTACAACTGCACACTTATTTCCATTTCTGATTTCTCCAGAAAAGCCACATATTTTTCTTCTCACCTGCATTTAGTTACATTTTTACCTGTTACATAACTTTTTTCGGGGTTACCCAACCGATGCAGTACTCTGCGGAGAGCTGACTTTTTTTTTGCCCTCATATGATTTTGTGACAGGGATCTGGTTTACAGTGTTTCAGTAAATCCTCTCCTCTCCTCTCCTCTGCTCTCTTGCTGGCTCCATGTTAAGTGTAAAAATGGCTGGTTCTGGGGATTCAGGGCATGTGTTGTAATGCTTTAGTTCTTCCTGCAGGGGTCACTGTTGCACTTTGTTTTCAGTCCTGTGGCATTTAGAGGTGAATGCCTGGATCAGTGGTGGTTCTATCTTGAATGACACCCTGGGCCAGACCCCCGTTCGAGCCTATTACCTATTTTTGTTTGCCATTTCACACAATTCAGAAAAACAAAAATGTTAATGAACTATAGGCCTGTATTTATTATATTATGAATGAAATGTGCGTTATTTGGAAGAAAGTCGAGGTGTGACTGACTTACAGTGGATCCCCCGTTCCCCCCCTTGTTTGTTCCATTAGGGAGACCAAGAGGTTAATGGTGCGTTCGTTTTATCCACCCGACTCGATCTGGGAGTCGATTTCCTGAGTTATGAACCGGAAGTTGCAAATAGAACGCTCCGGAGGACGTATAAAACGACTCGTTAAGTCATCTGAACTCAGAGGACCCGAGTTCAGTTACCAAGATGGCTACTCCGAGCATCACACGTAGTAAACATTGTGGTTTCCTACTATTTTAAACACATTTGTCTTTGTTGTAACCAAATGAAGAAGTCGTACACACAGCACTGTATACTGTTACCTATAGGCATGTCACTACAGTCTTATTATGTGTTAAATAATTAACACTTATTTTGTAGCTTGTGCAGCTGAAATTGGCTAGAGACGCTCCATGTTGCTATGACAACAATGCCGAGTCTTGAGCAGAAAGCAGAGCAGTAGCGTAACGTTAACGTTAATCAAAACGGAATATTCAGATATCAAACTGTGTGATATGATTGTGTAATATGTAATGAACATGTGAAATCCGCGTTGGGTGAACCGTAAACCAGATAATCACTATAAACGTTACGAAACGTCCAAACTGCCTATTGCAACCAAGCTCGTCGTGTTGTGTGCCAAACAGAACGCAAAAATCCGTGGTTACTCGTTTTCAAACACGGATGTGACGTCGCTCTTGAGCTGCAAGTCGCGATTACAAGACAAAACGAACGCACCATAACTGTCCCCCGCCCCCTTCCCCCTCTCACACAGCTTCTGTGCAGGGCGCCTTTTCATCAAGCAGGGGCGCTTGCAGCTGTAGGGGGCGCCAATTTGCCAATTCCCCACACAGTGATATAATAGAGCAGATAGATAACAGAAAACTGCTTTGCGGCGCAGAGGATTTTTTTTTTTAAGTGCTTGTCGTGCCACCCCCCATGTCATGAAAAAATGCTGCCCGCTTCGCCCATGCCCAAAACCACCACTGGCCTGAATCTGTTATTCTTTTCCCACACACATACTTCTTCAGTTTGAGACATTCTGAATGGAGAAAATTGTGTAATTTGTGTTCTACAATATACAAAATGTTTTTATGTACAGTACATTTGAATGTGTACACAAATTACATGGGGCATTTTGTGATCTCAACTCATTATAATAAACACAACAACTTGAATCTTTCATCATGTAGTCTGCTGATGAACCAAGACCCAAAAACCAACAATGTGTTAGTCTGTCTTTCAATACTTTAAGACTTCCTGTGTCTCTCAGCTGTAAGTCTGTTCGTTGTTACTGAAGATGTAACTCACAAATATAGGTTTTCTTTTTTTAAAGATTCAGTAATTTTCTAAAACACCTTAGTTACGTTAGTCAAACTATAAAAATAGACATTTTCACTGATGAATAAGGCACATTTGGTGCTCTATCAAAGAACATGTCAGCCAGTGTAACAGTGTGGCTCAGTGATGTATGTTACTGTAACTGTTCTGTATGGTATATTTCAGGCTTTGATACACACACACACACACACACACACACACACACACACACACACACACACACACACACACAAACACACACACACACACAGACACACAAACACACACCCACACACACAATACTTGTTAGTAGATATATTTATTGTTGGTCTGGATCTTTTCCTTTTGTTGACAGTCAAAATCTAGAATATTGCTGATCCTTTAAGCCAGGTCCTAAAAGGTCCAGTTTGTAACATTTAGGAATATAATATTAATAGCTAGGTTTTTAGTAGTGTATAATCACCAGAAAATAAGAATAGTGTTTTAGTTAGTATAGAACAAGCCTTTTGTATCTACAGATAGGGGTCACCTTCTGTGGAGTCTGCAATGTTGAACGCCATGTTTCTACAGTAGCCCAGAATGGCCAAACCAAACTCTGACCCTAGACAGAGCAGTTTGTGTAAAGTTTTGTGTATCATAAAGCATACCCTGCTTTATTGTCTATTTTACTCTAAATTGGAAAAATACACCGATCAGCCATAACACACATTTACAGCAATATGGGCTACAGTAGCTCGTCTGTTGGATCGGACCGCACGGGCCAGCCTTCACTCCCCACTTGCATTAATAAGCTTGCACCTTAAACCACTTTTAGAGGCTCTGACTCAGTCATCTAGCCATCACAATTTCATCAGCCATCAAAGTTGTTAAAATCGTTATGCTGCCCATTTTCCCTGCTTCTAACACATCAACTTGAGGACAAAATGTTTACTTGCTGCCTGTTACAGACCCAGAAGCTCTGCCCATTATATATACTGTCAATGTTTTTTTCTGCTGCCACCATAGATTCTCCTTTGTGCTTGGAAAGGGTGAAGCAAATTAATTTGCAATCTGCAACTACGTCCTTTAGGTCATTTTATCCCATCACAGTGCCTAATGATGTGCATATATGATACCTAGCAAGGCAGCTGGACTTGCGGGATCACAAAATGACTCTATCCAGGCTTCAAGTTTGTGGCCAAATTATAGTGGTACCAATCAGCATCCTTTGGGGAAGTACTAGCACCTAGGGGGTGGGCTCTAGGTGTGATGCAGTGAAAAGACACATTAAACAACATTGGCTGCTGCTAAGGAGGTTAGTGTAGATGCTGCTAGCATAAGTTATATTAGAACTGGAGAGTATTTCTGAAGTGAAAGAAGTACTGAAGACTTTTCTCTATGGAAAATATATTTTCCCTCTTCTTTCTGATTCTCCCGACTGACTTCAGAAAGAGTTTGACTACATTAAACGGTTTGTTGATATGATTGATATAAGTTTGTCCTTGGTAAACAGTGATTGGCAGATGCTTCATCGAATCAACTGCCAAGTAAGTTTTGAAAGTGCCTGTCCTTTTCAAAATAGCTTCCAACATAGACTTCTCAGATGGTTCTCTATAACAAACAATCTGGTGCAGTCAGATTCAGCGTTGGACTTGTTACTCCAAAAATGTAATTATTAATAATAATGTTTTTCAAAAGAAATATTATATTTTACTTATTACTCCCTGCCAACAGTAATTAGTTACTCTACAGGTTCTATTACTGTACTGCTACACACCACAAAACTGGTAATTATATCCTGTATTATATATTATATTCTCCCCCAAATTCATTATTTGCATGTGTGCCTCTGTGAATGTCAGGGTAATCATCCGGTAAGCGCAAAGGCTTAGTTTTTTTCTGCACCCTCTGAATTCATAACAGTTACAGGCTAGATCAAAAGCACACCTGGATCTGTCTGAAACATGGAGAGTCAAACAATCCACCATCAATTATTACTCAAATTTACACTGGTCAGGTTAATATGCACCTGCTCTGCAACTTCTGTTGAATATAAGCGAGAGTAAAAATAAACCTCTTCTGGTACTGGATATTAGTCAGCAGCACGGATTCCACAGAGAAGATGCAGCATCCTGCTTGATTGTTAGCCAGGGGGGCTGCAGATAAACCCTGCAGATCAACTCAGAAAATAAAGTGAGCAAATAGGGATGCTTCCTTATTTTCTCAAATTCAAATTCAAATCAGCTTTATTGGCATGAATGTAAGACAACAATATTGCCAAAGCTACAAATAAATTACTTAAGAACAATTTCATACATTTCATTAAATAAGTAAATAAAACAGTAAAAGTTGTTTGTGTGTGTTAGTAAAAAATAAAATAATAATAAAAAAATGAAAGAAAGTTAGAAAATGAAAATAATATATTAAAAATTAAAATAAATAAATAAATAAAATAGTAAGCGTGTGTGCGTTTTGGAAAATGAAAAGAATATATTAAAAATTAAAATAAATAAAATAGTAAGCGTGTGTGTGTTAAAAAAAATAGAATATATTAAAATTAAAATTAAATAGATAGATAAAACTGTAAGTGTGTGTGTGTGTGTGTGTGTGTGTGTGTGTGTGTGTCTGTGTATATATATTAAAAGACAAAAAATAAAAAAATAATTAATTACTTCAAAAAAAAGAAGAAAATTTTCCACTGGTTGTCCTCAGTTCGTAGCATGATCTCTCGGTCAAAACCTTTAGTCTTTCTCTTGTCAGAAGTCAATGACATATTTTTGTATGGTGACAGTTTAGATAGTGACTATTCCAGTGGCAGTGGGAGATTTGGAAGGCTCTAAGCTTTTTTATGATTTATGCAATATTGTACTGCGCTTCATGTCAAAGTGCCAATTTGCACAGAACATCAAGGGGACTGTGTTCACTCATAAACTAGAACATCGAAATGAGCCTGCTCTCGGTGTTTCACTTTGATCTCTAATGCAGTGTTTGGATTGAACATAAAGGCAGCAATTACACTAATATCAAGTCATATTTGTAGATTTAAAGTATTTTTCTTCCTGGTGACCAATATTTTAAATTTAGTTTTCCACCTGATCCAAAACTACTTTGGTAGTTATTTAATCAAACAACACTTATTCTGTGTTTGGCATCTCACCCACTACACTGCAGCGTCTTTGCTTTTCAGGAACAAATGAGGACCTGAAAAAATAGCTAAACATTCTGAATCCAAAGCAGCTTTTAGTACATTTCTGAACAGCAGTATTTACACTGCTTTGATTGTTCAAATTTGAAATAAAAATATTGAAGCTGGGCTTATCTGCAAAATTGGCAAACTACAAAAACATTCCCAGTGTTTTTTTGTGACTCACCGATAACAGTTTCATCCACTTAGACAATTAAGTTGTGCCTATTCCAAATTTCTAGTTGATTCATGTTAGTGCTATTAATGCTATTATGTTAGTTCTGATGAATGATGAATTACTTTGTCTACAGCTCCCTTTTTGTTTTAGCTGTTGTTTCTCTGTCTTCACTGACTAGAAGTTAGCCCAACAAGAGGCTTTATAAGAATAACTATAATGTTCATAGGTTAATGTGCAGCAAAGACAGTTATGGAATAACTAAATCTCATCAGATGCCCCCCAAATATAAGAGAGAGAAATTTGACCCCCCTCAAAAGTTGTCATCCTTCTAAACAAGTTTAAAGCTATAAACCGTAACATTTCAACATTTAAATGTGGATAAACACTAGAGCTATGTTCTATATGTAGTTGAGTCGTGTGCTTACATTATTCTAAATGTTTCTAACAGTTTTCAAACCCAGAGGATTCTGTAATTTTATTTAGGTAACAGTGCGTTTCATCGGTCGCCTGTAAATGGTGTCATATCCCCTTTGCGTCAGTGTTGTGGTTGTGTGCCAGAAGCTGTCAGAAGATTTTTATCCAGTTTTAAGATGCTGTGCTAGTTTAAACAATATTACAGAGAAAGGTACAAACATCTCGGACATGATTCAGAGGAGCAATTTCTCAACTGAACTGAATGACTTGGCCATTCCATCAGGGAACTGAGGTAATTTTTATGGCTCTCTTCAAAGCGACCAGACTCATCTGATACAAACAGGGATTTTACCTCAGGAGTTGCCTTGATCGGTTAGTTTGTTTATTTTACTGTGTGACGTGTGGTTTATAGAGAAAACATTTTCAGATTCTCCCTCTGATTTGTGTATGCTCTCCAGTGCTTGCCAAGCAGAAACTCTCTCATGCTTGGAGGTTGCTTTATACACTTGCTCAAAAACATCTCTTAGGGTGGAATACCTCCTTAAATCATCTTCAAAATGTGGTTGTCTTTTTTTTATTATTATTATTTTTTGGGGCTTTTATTGGATAGTGACAACTATTACTAATGATGCTGATGACGACGACGACGACGATAAGAGCTACAACAATAGGGGATGAAAAATAGTAATACTAATAATAATAATAACAATGATATTATTGCAGTGGGGATCAAGCAGGACCATGGCAACAGGCACCACTAGGATGATCCATGAGAACCTGCGAAACAAGAAAGCACAAAAACTCTAGGGGAAGAACAGAAGATGGTAACATGCGTTAATGGGACATGCATGTGTGCAGAAAGAGAGGGAGAGGAAGAGAGGAGCTCAGTGCATCATGGGAAGTCCCCCGGCAGTCTAGGCCTATAACTGCATAACTAAGGGAGGGTTCAGGACTCACCTGAGCCAGCCCTAACTATAAGCTTTATCAAGGAACGAGGAACGTCTTAAGCCTACTCTTAAAACTGGAGAGGGTGTCTGCTTCCTGAACACAAACTGGAAGCTGGTTCCACAGTAGAGGAGCTTGGTAGCTGAAGGCTCTGGCTCCTGTTCTACTTTTAGAGAGTATAGTAACCACAAGTAGCCCTGCATTTAGAGAGCACAGTGTTCTAGTGGGGTACTATGAGCTCTTTAAGATATGAAGGTGCCTGACCATGAAGAGCTTTTTAGGTGAGGAAGAAGGGTTTTAAATTCTATTCTGAATTTTATAGGGAGCCAGTGCAGAGAAGCTAATACAGGAGAAATATTATCTATTTTCCTAGTTCCTGTCAGTATTCGTGCCGCAGCATTATGAATCAACTGTAGCGTCTTAATGGATTTAATGCAGAAGCCTAATAATAAGAAGTTGCAGTAATCTCTATTATAACTAATAAATGCATGGGCTTTTGCTGCATTTCTCTGTGACAGGATGTGTCAGAATTTTGCATCGTTACATAAGTGGGAAAAGGCAGTCCTAGAGGTTTGCTATATGTGGGAGTTAAAGGACATATCCTGATCAAAAATAAGTCTGAGATTCCTGACGGTGGTGCTGGAGGCCAAGGTAATACCATCTAGAGTAACTGTATCGTTAGATAATGAGTTTTGGAGGTGTTTGGGGCCAAGTGTCTGAGTTTAACATTAGAAAATTGCAGGACAACCAGGTTTTTAAGTCCTTAAGGCATTCTTGTAATTTAGCTAATTGATTAATTGAATCAGGCTTGATCGATAGATATAACTGGGTATCATCTGCATAACAGTTAAAGTTAATGGAGTGATTCCTAATAATGTTGCCTAAGGGAAGCATATATAGGGTAAATAGAATTGGTCCAAGAACAGAACCTTGTGGAACTCCATGACTAACTTAAGTGTGCATGGAGGATTCATCATAACATATACAATCTGATATATAGGACTTAAACAGGCTTAGTGCAGTTCCTTAAATGCCAATTTGATGCTCAAGTCTCTGTAATAGAATAGTATTGTCAATGGTGTCAAATGCAGCACTAAGATCTTACAACACAAGTCCATTGTCTGATGTAATTAAAAGGTAATTAGTAACTTTCACCCCTGCTGTCTCTGTGCTATGTTTTACTCTAAATCCTGATTGAAAATCCTCAAATAAGATGTTCAAAGTCACACAACTGTTTGGCTACTTTCTCAAGAATTACTTAAGAATTAGCTGGTGATTAATTTTGTCTCTAATAGTAGTCATTTTATCATTAAAGAAGCTCATGAAGTCATTGCTACTGAAGGTTATAGGGATACATGCTTCAGTAGAGCTGTGACTCTCCGTCAGCCTGGCTACAGTGCAGAAGAGAAATCTGTGGTTATTCTCATTTTCTACTATTAATGTTGACTGAAGCTCAACTGGGACTTGAAGGAAGGGTCAGTTATTTATTTTTTCGACAGTTGCCGATAAAAAGGTACATAAATACATATGGTCTGGGAATGTTAGAGTCATACTGAAATTTGGAGTTCAGAGAAAACCTTTCAGAGGTTGTTTTGAGTTAGATATTTTGACTAATGAAATATATTTAAATGAAATGTGATGAATCCGTTCTCTTAACCCCTCTACTGTTGGGTCTTTGTAAATAATTTTATAAGGAGTACGGTCTAGACCTGCTCTTTTTGTGTCCTGAGAAACAATATTATGATCACTATCTTGTTGCTGCTGTTTACATTCCCCCAGATGCAAATTCAAAAGATACGCTGCAGAATTACACCGATCAGCCATAACATTATGAGTGCTTACAGGTGAAGTGAATAACACTTATTATCTCGTTATCATGACACCTGTCAGTGGGTGGGATATATTAGGCAGAAAATGAACATTTTGTACTTAAAATGTATGTGTTAGAAGGAGGAAAAGTGGGCAGCTTGAGGATTTGAGCGACTTTGACAAGGGACAAATTGTGACGGCTATACGACTGGGTCAGAGAGTCTCAAGTCCATGTGAGGCTTCACAGGTCTACGTTTAGGGTCCTAGTAACCTACATGAGAAATTCAGTGACATATTGTCTTCACAGAAAAATATATAGAGCTGTGTGACGTTTTTGTTATTGTTGATTCAGTTTTGTAAAATGAAAGCGTTTATGGAGCTGCTTTGTGTGGATCAGATTGGATGCAGAGCAGGTGACTGACTATCCAATTGGATAGTTTGGAATCTCAGATCTCAGATCAAAATCTCATACATTAATGGATTCTGTGTGGATTTGTGTGCACATTCTGTCCAGTCAGTCATTTATAAAGTATAGGTCAACAGAAGATGAAAGAGTGGAACATACTGATTTCATTCTCTCCCTCTCCTGTGTTTGTCTGTGTGTCTCCCTCACAGAGGATAACGTTTGCTCCGTGGTATCTAAGGGTTATATTTCTGGCCTTGTGCGGCTTTACGAGGACTGGCACAGCAAGGATACTCAACATGTTGCCCTATCAATCTGCTATGCACTGCTGCTCTGCCTCCATAAGGTCACCCACAGTACTGCAGGCAGACAGGCTTTCATATCCCAGGGAGGCCTTAGAGTGCTGTATCAAACTACACAGGTAAAGTTCAAATCCACCTTTTCCTGTTAAAAATTAAAGTAATACTGTAAACAGCTACTTTGATTCAGGGGTCTGCACAGGTTTACTTGGTTCCTTGCATCAGTTCTAACCAAGGATCTGAGTCAAGTTGGGTCCAAATAATATTCAGTTGTTTGTTTAAACGGGCACCAAACTGTAGGTGCAATCAATTAACTTTGTCTATCAAAATGATCAATTATCAAATATAATTATAAATAATAACTTTATTATATTAAAATACACTAAACTATTAATTTGGAACTTAGTTGCATATTATGGAAGCGTATTGCATTCCCTTGAAAATTTATTTTTTGGTTTGTTAATTATTTGTGTTTTTCTGAGTAAATTTTTTTTTTTTTTTGGTCTGTTTTTCTGAGTAATTATTTGTGTTTTTCTGAGTAATTAATTTTTTGGTTTGTTTTTTGGAGTAATTTTTTTTTCTGTTTTTCAGAGTAATTAATTTTTTTGGTTGGTTTTTCTGACAATTTTTTTTTTCTGAGTTTAAAGAGCATTTGAAACAATAGACGCATTCATTCCTTTATTGAGAGCTCGATTTAACGGAAACAAACATGACCGGCTTGTATAGTTCACTTAAGTTTTGCTTCGATCTGGGTTTAAGACAATGGGGGATAGTTTTTCGACTCTACGCAGGCACTTGATAGTTGAAGAAGGAGCATGTATGTGCGGGCAGGAATCACCGTTACTCAGAAAAACGGGGGAATACGAAAAACCTAAAAAAATCACTTGAAAAACAGAAAAAGATTACCCCGTAAAACAGGAAAATAATTAAAAAACATTTTTTCCGAGTGAATGCAATATGCTTCCATAGCATATTGTGTGTTTTGTTTTTTGCTTTATTATGATTTTAAATAAATGCTTTTAAATATACATGCTGGTTTATTTAATGTTGCATAAAAGTGAAGGATACCAACTTCTTCTATGCTGAGATCAAAATATTTAAATCCTAAGCTACAGATATGGTCATTTTTGGTAAAAGATATTCAATTAATTTTTAAACACGGTCAAACTAAAAAGTTTAGGCATAAGAACTACTTGGTTATATTTTTGTATCTAACACTGTAAGCTACCTTACGTGCTTTGGTTTATTGGGACATTGACAGCAGTCTCCTTAGGTAAAGTCCTGTGTTTGCTATTTCTGGCAGGTGTGTCCATTAAGGACGCTTAGGGCTGGAACCCTGCACGTCCCCAAGTGATACCTACAGCATCATACTTTTCTGCTAACTTTGAACTCAATTTCTTTGGAATTGAATTGTGCCATCACTGTTCTTTTATTCTGTTCTTCACTATACACAAGTCTCACCTCTAAATATAACCTATAACCATGGGTTAATTATTTACAACCACTTAAAAATTGATAAATCTAGCCTTAATGGTCAGAAAGAAATATTTGTATTGTTACTGATCAAGTGTGAGACTGAGCTGACAGAGCATTGAATCAGAATCAGAATCAGCATGTTTGTAATTCAGAACAAACTCAGTCCATTAATGGAAAAAAGCCTTTTGATTTACATAATTTTTGTTCTACTCCCCTGCAGGAACCTTAACAGCCTGTGTTCCATCATTGACTGATGATGTTGCTTAAATGTTATCTGCTTGTTTCTGGGCAGACATGTATGTTGAGTAAAGCTCTGGAGTCTCTGGTGAAGCCCTCTGTACAGCTGATGAGGAAGTGCCTTCCTAAAACTCCTCTACCACTGACATCAGATCAGTCTGCATACACCTTCCCCCTACCTGGAAGACCTCATACTGTCCCTGATATCGATGTGACTCCAGGTATTGTAGCAGAAGCACCCTTTGAAAGCAGTTACAGCCTTGAATCTGTGTATTTGTAATATATATAAAGAAAAGACACTTTTAAGCAATAACAGAAAACCTAATAATATTTGATGGAGTGCATTGCAGCTTCTTTTGTTATTTGATGGAGCATTCCTATTTTTAATGTATTGTTAAATGTATTTGGATGTAGTGTCCATATTCCAAGTGCATATCTCGTATAACTGAGTGGCTTACATTTTCAAGGCATCCTTAGTCTTCACTAATTCCTTGTTTTTGTCTTAACATTATTTTTGACTGTTTAAAATCACCTTTTATTTAAAACAATATGCTATTGTATTTACGTTTGTACACTGTTGATTTTACAGTGTTCACTTTACTGAACAGACACACAGATACAGGACACTGACATTGGCTGCACTGTTTTTTCTGTTATATCCAGATGAGAGCAGTGATGAGAGTGATGAGGAGGCTGAAAATAACAAAGAGACAGACTATGTAAGTGTGTGGCTCTATGTGGCCCTATATGCATGTTAGTGATGGGCACAGCAGTTGTTTTCAGAATACTGAATCACTATGAATGGAGCTTCAACTGTGTGTCCTAATCACTGAAGTGAAAGATGACTGAATGTTCTGTTCAGCTTGCTAAGTGAACTGAGAACACTCATTCATGAAGGATAAGTCAATGAGCTGAGAATTTAGGTAGATAAAGATAACAACCTGCAAACTCACGTTCAGTAAGCCAGATCATTTGGCTAAGCTCAGCACTAAGAGATGGCTCTTTCAGCTCCCAAACAACTTTTCATTTATTACCACATCTTGTTCTCTTTTATTATAGTAATAGCCACATTTATCAATCTTCACCTATGATTGGTATGTGTGTATGTGTTTGCCTTAAATATTCAATATACTAAACCATATAATTTCCAAAATACCATAATACCAGACAAACAAGGTAACTGCTGAAGTGTGATAAGGTTGTTGTTGTTATTGTCGTCAATTGTTTCTTCTTCTGAAGTAACAACAAATTGTGTAATAAGTCTGCATTATATAACAAAGTTTCACTTCATTATTTAGTAACACCTACATTTTGTAACAATTCACTACGTGTATGTAACACATTTCCGTTTCAATAATTACATATTATGGTGGCTATTACAAAATACAAGAGCACTTTTTATGATGAAAATATGACTTGTGGTTCCCCCTTTGGCATTAAAATTGACTTATCTTAGACTAAATAGCCACATAAAAGCAGTAACAAGATCAACTTGATATCATCTTACAAATACAGCCAAACTCAGGGACTTCATGTCAAATGTGGACTTACTTGCAATGGTCTTTAGACAGGGCTCCCCAAAACCATCAAAAAGTTTTAGTTTGTGCTGGCTTTGTCGCATTTTCTGTTGCCATGCTTTCTCTCACTTTGTTCTTTAAAGTAGATGATGTGTTTTGACTCTTTTGGTCTGGGTAGACTTTTTAGGACAAGTCAAGATGTGCAGTGTTTTTTGGCCAATCCTCATAATAATTTAACTTCCTCATACCTGATGCTCTGGCACCACCTATTCAACACACAATAAAGAAATCACCTGGAAACCACTTTGACCACCATGAGAGGGAAAAGTATTGTCTTTATCAAATCATGGTTTTCAATGCATTACCCAAATGATGCAACTAAAAAAAGAATTATGATGATTCTGAACAAACCTGTTGTCTTTTGTGAAATTCATGGTATCTGCGTAAATAGTGTAGATCCATCTAGATCTAGAAAATATCCAGTGACATAAATCAATGTGTCAGCATGCAGGGCTGTTCTATATTCTATTATATATATATATATATAACAAAAAACAAATGAAATCACTATAATCAAGCCAGATTACATTTGAAAAAATGTTATAAGGACTATGTGATTACATTTTTATTATGTCTTTAAAATATGGGAATTTTAATTGCCTGTTGGTTGTAGTGCTGGGTGGTTTTGCATAATGTTAACTATTTTTAAAAAACTGAAAAAAACTGAACTTAAAAATAAAACTTTAACACTGATTACTTTTCAAAGTTTGTTAGTTGTACAAACACTGACATAAAATGTATAAAAGTTAATTTTTATTTAAGTGTTCAAAAGAGATATTTCTCACATTCTCTATTGCACAAGACACAGAAAAGTTACAGCAGATTTTTCTGTTATGCACTGGTATGGCAGTATATGAAACATCACATCGTCACTGGGACAGTGGCTCAGAGGAAGAGCAGGTCGTCCACTAGTCGGAAGGCATCCTTGAGCAAGATACTGAACCCAGAATTGCTCCTGATGCTGTACATCGGTGTGTGAATGTGTATGAATACGTTAGGTCCTGTTCAATGGGCTTTGCCATCACTCAGTAAAAGTGCGCAATATTCATGGCATAAAGTGAATATGTGAAATTAGCTCTGTACTAGTTTTTCTCCTTTGATTAGGCAGACACTGCTCAGTAGACATACAGGATATACAAAGAATGATTAGTTTATAGCATGCAGTGACTAATGCTGCATTCCCAGTGTGGTAGCATGTGGTACACGGGAAAAGACAGATGTTCATATGTGTTCCACCATCTCTGTGAATCATGTGTGTATCTACAAACTATTTGTCCAAAGTCTTTAAGTGTCACAGCTCCCTCCCTATATCTAATCTAACATAATATATCATAATATAATATAATCTGTAACTCTATTTGGTCTGAAAGAAAAGAGATTCAATTTTGGTTAGATTATTCACTATTACGCTCCATTGTTCCCTTTGAGCTTTTATGGTCGGAATTATATAAGATAATATTAAATTATCATATTATATTATTACAGTTATGCAGTTGTTTTGGAAATACCAACGTATTT
Source organism: Dicentrarchus labrax (assembly GCF_905237075.1). Taxonomy (NCBI): domain Eukaryota; kingdom Metazoa; phylum Chordata; class Actinopteri; family Moronidae; genus Dicentrarchus; species Dicentrarchus labrax. The sequence goes on from NW_026136720.1 coordinate 25,644,814, forward strand.
GGGGCATTCGGGGGCTTTTAGGGCATGCATCAAAGCATCAAAGTAATTATGTCATGACTTTTATTAACCAATAATGCCCCATTGTGAACCCGGAAAAGTTTTATTTTGGAAAAATACAGTATGAGAGATAGATGGTGGTAGAGAGGTAGAGGGGATTGGTGGTAAAGAGAGAAGGAGAGAGACATAGACAAAGGTGCACAGCAACAACAATAGCAACAACTATGCTATTATGTTCGTGACGTGCAACGGTAAGTGTACTGAGTCATTTCCTACCTGCTGTGTACAGTGTTTTCTGCTGTAACGTTCGCTCTGTCCAGTGAATGCTAAAAAGTTACTGTTTTACTTGTTACAGCGGTTATTTACCTGCTTAACATTTAAATGTAGACTAGTTCTATCTAAGGAGCTACTTCCTTCTTTTAGCGACTTTTCGTTCATTTTTCACACGCTAGCTTCATTAGCATTCGCCAAGTCCTTGCTCATGGTGGTACTGTTGCAACTCTATAAATAATGTTATAAGGAGTTTGGTCTAGACCTGCTCTATTTGAAAAGTGTCCTGAGAAAACTTGAATTGGCGCTATACAAATAAAATTGAATTAAATTGAATTAGCATTAATATTAAGTGATGACTTCTCCCTCTCCCTCTGCTCTGTCTTGCTCAGTGTGTCAGATGTTTAGCTATTCATCTGCCTCCTTTAGCGATAATGGTATTAAGTATAGTTTATTTACTGCGCTGGAGGCAAGGCTCAGTGAACAAGAGGCACGGCACCACACCACAGAGATATCTTTAGCCACTATAGTTAGCCAGCCCCCAGTAGTCGATGCGGGCCGACCCAAGGTAGCTTCTGCTAGCTGTCGACTGGTAGTTCCCGAGCAGCCAAGAAGCCATGGAGGCTGGGTGACTGTCCAAAGGAGGCATAGCCCCAGACAGCAGAAGCCCACGGTTCACCACCGACAGGTTCATGTTTCCAATATATTTTCCCCACTCAGCGACACACCCGCTGAGGAACCAACTCTGGTTATTGGCAGCTCCATAGTTAGGAACATGAATTTAGCGGAGCCAGCGGCCATAGTTAAATGTATCCCTGGAGCCAGAGCGGGCGACATCAAATCATATTTAAAACTGCTGGCTAAAGATAAACGTAAATATAGTAAAATAGTTATTCACGTCGGCGGTAATGACACCCAATTACGCCAATCGGAGGTCACAAAAATCGTCGGTGTGTAGATATGCAAAAACAATGTCATACTCATACTGATGACATGTATAGCCGCATGTTATGTCATTCCACCGCTGGCTGTCGAGATGGTGTCCAGAAAACAATGTGGGCTTCATAGATAACTGGCAGTCTTTTTGGAGAAAACCTGGTCTGATTAAGAGAGATGGCATCCATCCCGCTTTGGACGGAGCGGCTCTCTTATCTAGGAATATGACAAAGTTTATTTCTAAAACCTGACAATCCAGAGTTGGGACCAGGAAGCAGAGCTGCTGTCTTACACACTCTGCACTTCCATGAAAACAGTCACCCACCCAAAACCCCATAGAGACTGTGTCTGTCCCCCAACCACCTAAATTATTTAAAGAAATAAAAAGAGGAATTAAACATAAAAACCTAATAAAAATTTTAATTAACTCCTCAGTAGCACAAAATAAAAGAATGAAATGTGGGCTGTTAAATATCAAGTCTCTGCTGTTCTAGTGAATGCATTTATATCAGATTATGATATTGATTTACTTTGTCTTACTGAGACCTGGCTGTGCCACGAAGAGTATGTTAGCCTAAATGAATCCACCCCCCCAGTCATATTAATACTCACATTCCTCGAGGCATCGGCCGAGGAGGTGGAGTAGCAGCCATATATGATTTGAGCCTTTTCATTGACCCTAAACCTAAACTAAATTATAACTCATTTGAAAGCCTTGTTCTTAGTCTTTCTCACCCGACCTGGAAAACACTGCAGCCAGTTCTGTTTGCTATAGTGTACCGCGCTCCTGGCCCATACTCTAGTTTAGTCCTTAAATCAGACAAGTAATTATCGTAGGTGATTTGAATTTTCATGTGGATGTTAACAACGACAGCCTTAGTAATGCATTTATCTCATTAATAGCCTCAATTGGCTTGGAGTGTAAATAAACCCACTCATTGTTTTAATCACACTCTTGACTTCGTTCTATCATATGACATTGATATTGAACATTTAATAGTCTTTCCACAAAATGTTTTTCTATTTGACCATTATTTAATAACTTTTGAATTTCAATTATTAGATTACAAACCATTAGGAAAAAACTTCCTACAGTAGATGTCTATCTGACAGTGCTGTAGCTAAATTTAAGGAGGAGATTCCATCAATGTTTAATTCAATGCCATGTCTGAATATAACAGAGTCCAATAACAACTTTAGTCACTCCCAAATTGATCATCTTGTTAATAGTGCTGCAGGCTCACTACGAACAACATTAGATTCTATCGCCCCTATAAAGAGGAAAATATTAAAACATTGGAGGCTAGCACCGTGGTACAACCACCAAACCGCCAATTTAAGCAAAAAGCGTGGAAATCTGAAAGGAAATGGCGCTCTTCCAAATTATTAGACTATCGCTCAATTTGACAAGATAGCCTTAAAACCTATAGTTTGCTAGAGGAGCCTATTATTCAGGACCAATAGAAGAAAATAAGAACAACCCCAGGTTCCTCTTCAGCACTGTAGCCAGGTTGACAGAGAGTCACAGCTCTATTGAGCCACGTATCCCCATAACCCTCAGTAGCAACAACTTTATGAGCTTCTTTTATGATAAAATTATCACTATTAAAGACAAAATTAATAACCAAATGCCCTCAACAGGTATCGCTGTCTCTCCAAGTTCAGGAACTTCAACAAATGAGGTGTTCAGGTATTTACAGTGGGAGCAATAATTATTGATCCCTTGCTGATTTTTATAGGTTTGCCCACTTACAAAGAATGGAACTGTGTATCATTGTAATCATAGGTACATTTTAATATTGAGAGACAGAATATCACCAAAAAATCCAGAATAACATCGTACAAATTTTATATATTTATTAGAAACCTTTGTTGGCAAGCACAGAGGTCAGACGTTTGTTGTAGTTTTTCACCAGGTTTGTACAGATCTTGGGAAGGATTTTGGTCCACTCCTCTTTGCAGATCCTCTCTAAATCCTTTAAGTTCAGAGGCTGTCGCTTTGGAACTCGAAGCTTCAGTTCGCTCCACAGATTTTCGATGGGATTTAGCTCTGGAGACTGGCTAGGCCACTCCAGGACCTAAATATGCTTCTTTTTGAGACACTCCTTTATTGCCTTGGCCGTATGTTTTGGGTCATTGTCATGTTGGAAGACCCATCCACGATCCATTTTCAGTGCTCTCACTGAGGGAAGGAGGTTGTCGCCCAAAATTTCCCGGTACATGGCCCCATTCATCCTCCCCTCGATACGGTGAAGTCGTCCTGTCCCCTTAGCTGAGAAACACCCCCAAAGCATAAGGTTTCCACCTCCATGCTTCACAGTGGGGATGGTGTTCTTGGGGTTGAACTCAGCATTTCTCTTCCTCCAAACACGGCGAGTCGAGTTGATGCCAAATAGCTCTATTTTGGTCTCACCTGACCACATCACCTTCTCCCAAGCCTCCACCGGATCATCCAGGTGTTCTTTGGCAAACTTCAGACGGGCCTGTGCATGTGCCTTCTTCAGCATAGGAACCTTGCGCATGCAGCAGGATTTTAATCCTTCACGGTGTGGTGTGTAACTGATGGTTCTCTTCGTGACTGTGGTCCAAACTGCCTTCAGGTCATTAACAAGCTCCTCCTGTGTAGTGCTGGGCTGATCCCTGACCTTTCTAATGATCATTGTTATCCCACAAGGCGAGATCTTGCATGGAGCCCCAAAACGAGGGAGACTGGCAGTGACTTGTGTTTCTTCCATTTTCTAATAATTGCTCCAACAGTTGTAAACTTCTCACCAGCTGCTTGCTTATTTTCTTGTAGCCCATCCCAGCCTTGTGCAGGTCTACAATTTTGTCCCTGATGTCTTTAGACAGCTCCTTTGTCTTGCCCATGGTGGACGTTGGAATGTGATTGATTGTGTGGACAGGTGTCTTTTATACAGCTACATAACGATGTAACGAGTTGACACAGGTGTTTTAGGTAATGAGTTGAGATTAGGAGTGCTTCTTAATGGAAAACTAACTAGTCTGTGGGAGCCAGAATTATTGCTGGTTGGTAGGGGATCAAATACTTATTTCATGCAAAAAATATGATAATAAATTTATAAGATTTATATGATTTTGTTATTCTGTATTTTTTTTGTGATATTCTGTCTCTCAATATTAAAATGTACCTATGATTAAAATTATACATAGTTCCATTCTTTGTAAGTAGGCAAACCTACAAAATCAGCAAGGGATCAAATAATTATGTCTCCCACTGTATATAATGTGATTAGAATTGGTTCAAGCCCAGAACCTTGTGGAACTCCATGACTAACTTTAGTGTGCATGGAGGTGTCATTATTACAAATTAAGATTTATCTGATAAATAAGACTGTAGCAGCCGATAATGTAACAACAGCCAATAATGTAATACCTGCCAATAACGTAATAATTCTGGCCATTTTAAATGTAATAAAGCCAATAACGTAATAACTTGCCAATAATGTAATGACGTTTTTGAGCCAATAAGGTAATAACATTTTGCCAATAATGTAATAAGTTATTACGTTATTGGCTGGTTATTGGCACAGCATTAAAAAAATCCTTTGAAATGTAATAACTGCAGCCCATAATGTAATAATACATAAATAGGACTGCATTTCTTGGAAATAAAATATTTTTTCGTAGTTTTTGTGCAGTTTGCTCATCAAAAATAGATATAGTGGATGGCATAGTCGTCATATTCATTCATCAAGGGTATGTATTATGCAGCACTCTCTCTCCTTAAATATGTTTGTAAGCAACCAAGTCTCATAAAAACGTACCCTGGCTACGTTGGTCCATAGTGCAAAAACGTAGAGGGGTTACAATAATTGCCCTTAAACTGTACGACTGTTAAATTTTTTCTGCACATTCGTTTCATATTGTTTTGCATCCAAGTGACATGACTTTCAAGATCCCGGCCGTGAGAACAAATTACATGGTGGACGTTTCTCTCATTTTTAGTGAAAAAATCAATATTTGGAGTTAGTTTCTGAATAAATATGCGTTTTGATTACATTTCCAGCGAGAAATATATATTCTATTTTCATAATATTCATTCAGTGAATGTACATAATCACTCGCTTGCTCATTGTTGTGAAGATTTTTCAGATCTCGCTGTGAAACTGACTAGCTAGCATAGCTAACTAGCTGGCTAGCTATAGTAGTTGCTATCGCCTAGCATAGCTGTGGCCCCAGATTCCACATAATGGAAAATTAAATATCTCTTGTCTTAAAGATATTTGTGTTTTATAACGCAGCACTACAGTAGATTGACGTCAAATATGTCGCTTTTAATAATCACACCTTCAGTTATGAAGTTATTTTTGATAGCGGAAATAGCAACATTGGCCGTTACTATGGAGATGAGGACAGTCCGCTTTGCGTCACGCGAGCAGAGCAGTTGGCGCGCTGGTCTTCTGTTTTAGTTAAAATATCTTCATTAAACAATCATTGTTGTCTTTTCTTAGCATAGATCATATACATGCAGTATAATTATTTATTAGACAGTGTGTGATATTTGATATATTGGGTAGATATACGTTCCACAACCATAAAACGGAGGAACTACAACTGGGGTGCTGACGTCAACACAAGTACTAAAGAGGGGTCTAGGGGGTGGTAGTTTTTTTTAAATCCAGGGTTTTACCTAAATTTGGAAGTTGTAAATACTTAATTGGTGGCATTCCAGGGGTTTGAGGGGATGTCAAACACATTTTTGGCATCATACTTTAAATATTGTCTTGTTCAATGGGGGATTTTTTATTTTTACACCATATCCTACAGTGCCCCCCCCTTGGTGACTATGCTCACATTATAGCCCATGTCAAAACCTTTCTATAACAGTTGGTCTCATGTCTGTAACCCTTTTTGTCCCATAATTATAAGCCTTCAAATATGCCCTAAGGTTAAGAATTTTTTAATGCTGTGCCAATAACGTAATAACCAGCCAATAATGTAATAACTTATTACATTATTGGCAAAATGTTATTACCTTATTGGCTCAAAAACGTTATTACATTATTGGCAAGTTATTACGTTATTGGCCATTATTACATCATCGGTTGCTACAAATACTGGGCTCCAGACTAACTTTTTGCATTGGTGCACCAGCACAAAATGTAGGTGCACCCAAATTTTTCACTGCGTTGCCTTTAACGCCATATGGTCACCTTTTTATTGCTCTCCATAACTTTCATATAATGTGAATGATTTTTAAACAAGAATAAGGTGTAGAGAAATGCTTGTCTTTATTTGAAGCACAATTATATATAAAAAGAAAAATAGTGTTTAAAGTGCTTCACTGAGCTGAAATTCAAACTAAAACACTAAGCAAAATAAAACATTTCCAAATAAAAGTGCTTGTGCTTAAATTGCTTCACTGAACTGAAATTGAACATTTCAAACTCAAACATTTCAAGTAAAATAATTATTAATGATAATAATAATGATTACTCCTACCTGCCGCTGAAATGCAGCTGGGAGAGGGGCCACTTTCTCTACACACTTGTCACTGCATATCGTGTGTTTTTTAGACATGTTATGTTTTTTTAAAGTTTCGATACGAAACGTTGTTGACCCGCTCACAAATGCACTATTTCCGGCCCATATTCTGACCACACTCCTGACAGTACACGCAGTGCATTGCGTTATGTCCTTTGTTGTACCTCAGCCAGGGAAATTGTTTCAGCCAGTCCTGTCTGAAGGAATATATTTTGGCCTTTTTAATTTGGGTCTCGGAGCCGGGCTCTTTCCCAGACTCGGTTGTCTCCTCCTCTGGTTCCGAGTCTGATGCTGTCGCCGAAGGACCGGGGCTTGGCATCTCACCAGGGACCGAGGGCTCCGTGTCTTGATGGGATGGACTCTCAGAAGAGGGGATGGATTGGATTATAGTAGTAGGGCTGGTTGTAGGCTTGGTTTCGTTAATGAAAAAACGTTCAATATTTCTGCCTCTCTTCATTTTCCCTCGTTTTGTCGCGTTTATTTTATTTTTCCGTTTCAGTTAATCAGCTACTCTCACGCTCAGGTCGCGCGCAATTTTTAAACACACACAATTTAGCACGGTGAACAGGACCACAGCCATTCAGAGGCAAAGACCGGCCCGAGCTCTGTCTCTTATTGGTTTAGAACACGATATGATCCTACCATGAGCGTGTGAGTTCGGTCACAGGAGAACACAGCGCTTGCGTAATAAATTTGTTTTCACCCGGGCAGCGTCAGGTGCACCAGTGCGACCTAGAAAAATTATTAGTCGCCAAAATCAGTCACCAAATTGGACGCACTCTGGAGCCCTGAAATATGATGGTCAATGGTGTGAAATGCAGCACTAAGATCTACCAAAACAAGTACAGAGACAAGTCTATTGTCTGATGTAATTAAAAGATCATTAGTAACTTTCACCAGTGCTATCTCTGTGCTATGACACACTTTAAATCCTGACTGAAAATCCTCCAGTAAGCTGTTATGTTAAGAAGGGCTTGGGTTTTTCCCACTTTGTAAATAACATCTATGGGTGACAAAAGAAGCTTTGAACGGTGCTCCGATCATAAGATGACAATACACTTTCCCAAATTAGTTAATCTGGCTAGTAGCTTAGTAATGCTCTGCCCGCCATTCATATAAATTTTACTAAATGTTAATCAAAATTGGCCCACAGGGAGTTTATATATGACACATCCGGTTTAAATGGCCATTTGAATTTTGAAAATATCAGAAATGGATTCAGCATCCTAACTAACCCCTAAAACCACTCCAATATTATCCAAATCAGCCAAGCAGCTACTGAAATGTTGTACTAGCATTCTGCAGTTTCTATATGCTGGGGTCCCATACATTTCTAACTTTAAACTTTGGGGTAGTACAGTTCCGAGTTCATGTTTCTGGCATAAAATACTAGCAATGGTGGGTACGGCCATGCTCACCAGAGGTGGTGGTACTCAATAAGAAGTAAGGGTACTCATGTTGACAAAAAAGTGCTAGTACTCTGTACTGGTGCGTGCCGGCCTATTTCATGCACTGAAGTTAAATTTAATTTTAAAATGCAAGGTTGAATAGTAAAATTCTGCTTAGGCACCTCACCCCACTGCTATCACTGAAGTTGGGTAGATGAGTGCCAGTAATCTTAGTATTGCTTGAAATCTGGCAGATGATGGCCATGTTATCCACAAACTCACAACAGAGTTTTCTCCATGTTGGCGGTTACAATCATGGGTGCACAGTGTGAACAGGAGTGGGCTGAGCAAAGTGGTGTTGGTTCAGTTCAGTTCAGTTCAGTTATCTTTATTATCCCAAATGAGGAACTTGATTTGCAGTCAAGGGCACAAACAAAACAAACAAAAAAGAACACAGTTGTAGTAGTACAGACAAAAAGAAAGTACCAAAAACACAAAAATGATTCTATGCTAAAATAGGATTTTAAAATTACAAGTGCAAATTAAATGCTAAGAACATTTGCAATTACATGTGCAAATTAAGCAGGGATATTGCACAAGGAATAAAGGAATTTTACTCTTATTGCAATTCAGCCTTGGTACTCTAAATCTAAAGCCTGAGGGAAGAGTTTCAAACTCAAGGTGAAGGTGGCAGTATGGACCTGGCCTTGCAGAGAACCTGCAGGTCAAAGATAGCCAACTGGGAGTGTGAATGGACACCTATCACCTTCCCAGCAACCTTAACAATGTGGTTTTTATGGTTTATGTTCAGGTTGCTTGTTACAAGCAAGTGCTTGGTACAAGCAATCACAGAAAAAGTGACAACAGATTTAATAAATGGCTTATAAAAAAAGGAACAAACAATTTTCCACATTAAAAACATTGAACTTCCTAAAGAAGTAAAAAGGTTGCTGTCCCTTCTTACAGACTGCATCAAAATTTACTTCAAATTTCAAGTTTTTAACAATGACTTTTCCAAGGTATTTATACATTTATACATATTATACGTTCAACAATTTCAATGCCAGTTCCTTTGATGAAGGTCTGAGATGGTGGGTGGGTTGATTTCCAGTGGCGGACCTAGACATTTTATACAAGGGGTGGCCACAGGGTGGTCAAGGTATTATGAGGGGGGACGTATACTAGGCCTAATAAAGGAAAATCCTGGAATGCCGCAGTTTGGATTCAAACCCGGGCCAATGCAGCAACTCCGTACATGGATCGCCAGCTCTACCAACTGAGCTAACCTGGAGCCAACACTGGTATAAAAGAAGAGCTTTATGACGAACAGAAAGTGGCTGGAGGAAATGGACCTAAGTATCACTTTCATTTTCTGGCGTAGCAATTAAACCAGCGCACCGTCATTCATTCAGAAAATTAAAAACGCCCGTGGGAAAAGTCGGTGTCTTGGCAAAACAAAGAGAAGGTTGCACATCAAGGACACTAGACGCAACACTCAAGGATCAAATAAAGATGCCATTGGTATGAGAGTTAATGAACGACTTGCCTGGCTAGTTTCATGATGGGAGCTGCCCGGGCTGCTGATATCTGGGCTGGGGTCTGTCTGTTCCTGAACTGTGCCTGATTTGTTTTTTTTAGCAAAAAAGTTGGAAATATCTCCCTTCCTGTTCATGGTTATCTGTTTATTCTGCCTTCTCTGTTTGCGTCTAAAAATGTTTTTGTTTTCGACGTGACATGCAGTGACCTGTCAATCAACTGGGGTGGCACCCAGGGTGTCCAATCAGGTTCCAGGGGTGGCCAGTGCTACGCCCCTGTTGATATCCTTCTGAAATCAATGACAATATCCTTGGTCTTTGTGAAGCTTAATTTGAGAATTTTCCTCATCATCACAGCTTAACAAAGTCATCCACCACCAGTGCATGATCAGGTACATCTTTATGGAGCAGGATGATAACATAATCAAATTTCAGGATGTGCCTTTCCCCATTGTAGCCCAGGTGGAAAAACACACAATTAGAAGAGAGCATTTATTTTTATTTTGTATTTGTTTACATTTGCAAAGTTTTAAATGTCCTATTCTATTTGAATGCATCAGTCAGTTCACATAACCCCACGTGGGGGGTACCTAGCCCTCAACAGCCAATCAGGGGCTAGGCAGGCCACGTTCAGCTTGTCAGCTCGGAGGGGAAGTGCAGGCGCGTTGTTTTTTCCGGGTCTCTTGGATCTTAGCCGCAAGAAGGAGCGCAGCTACGTGCTAAAAGGACGGAAAAAAAGGAGAAAAACCCGGAGTTAAACCGTGATAGGAGAAAGATAAGACCAGTGCACTTACCTACTGGGAGTCCGGAGCCAAGTGACACGAGTTACATCGGCTAACCACTTAGCTTCCATCTTGTAAGCCGCTGCAAGCGCCCCGACATCGACGTGCTCGGCTTTGAAACACAGAGCAACGGCGAGAAACGTGTCCCTCTTAGCTGCTCTGGGGTTATTTTTCTGTTTCTCAGTGTGCTAACAAAAGCGGTGGCGGTACTAATATTTATGGTAGTGAACTGAGGTGAATAATGATGCAATGTTTTGACCATGTATATTGTGTCTATTATTTTATGCCGATGTATATAAAAGGGAAGTTGTTTATTTTGTTATTGCCAATTTAAAATAAGAAGTAATTTGATAAGTCATATGAGAGTGAAGTTACATTTTATTTTGTAAATGCAAGCTACTGAAGAAATTTATTTTATTTCAATTGTGAGTTTAAAGTAACTAGGAGGGTAATTTTTGGTGCAGTTTCTAAGCACACTTCTTTGATACCTCTGAAAGTTTTGATATGGATATGATATATTTTGAATATTTATGGTTACTTACCGTGAGCCTTATTGAAACACTGTTCATATGAACAGTAACCCATGTGAGTGCTTGAATGTTTAGTCCTCATATTTGAACTGATATCTTTTGAATGTTTAATGTTGTGCAACTGAAACTGAAGATTTGAGATTTATTAGGATTTAAGATACATGTATGAGGTTTGATGCAATATGTAGCATTATGACATTTAAACCTTTAATGATGCATCTGAGAATGAGAGTATAATAGATGTCACCTTGTTTATAGATCAGGTTTTTTGAGAGGACAGGAAGATTTGAGGACCAGGACGTTATCCTGATTGTGTCAGATGGCGAGCCAAAACCTTTGAAGAAATGACACCGACAAGGAGATACACATGTACACACTCACCCACATTCACACTTCATTCCCATGAACATTTAATATCAGGTGCACCTGCAATAATTTTCAGTTTGAAGGGCCCCAACGGACACTCTTACTTACTTTTAGTGTGCACACTTTTTGTTTTCTGGTCATTTGGGTATTTCTTTTATAATTTTGTATAAATTGAACATTTCTCTTTATTCAATGTAAAAATACAAGAGTGGCTACTCAGCAGTTATTCCTCTGCCTGATTAATTATTGCTGCTCAACGTATTGGCTCCTAACGAATTTGGTGTCTTCTGATTCTGACCGTGGTCTATCCTTAAAATTGGTTACACCGTGCTGGCTTCTACAGTCATTGGTGTAAAGAATGTAAAGCAAGGGGACAAGACACAGCCCTGAAGAGAGCCAGTGGAAGAGGAGCGCTGTTTGGACAGAAAGCCATTTACTCTCACCCTTTGAGACTTACATTGTAAATTTCTACAATCCAGCCCACCAAGTTTATATAAAGATTAAAATCAAAAATCAGTTTCTTTGCTAAAACATATGGCTGAATGTTATTGAATGCTAATGAGAAATCTAAAAATAAGTCTGGCATGTGTGACAGGACCTTCTAGGTATTTGTGCACAAAGTTAAGTAAAGTGACAGTGTTTCCTCTAGGATTTTTTTTAGCAGTGGCGGCAGGCCCGTCCGAAACAGAATTGACACTTCGCTGCGACACAAACAATATATTTACCGTTTTAATGTTTCCAGATGTTTGATAAGTAAGTGATTGAACGTTGTCCAATTAAAACGGACCCACCGCAGTGACGTTTTTGGTGGAGCTGTTAGTTTAATAGTCGACTTGGAAGAAAGCGAACATTTTGACAATAAGCTACATCAACACAACAGTATGTGGAGTTAAACTGGACAGCCCCAATAACCTCTGAATAGTTCTACTTGTTGTTACATTGCAATGTGAGCAGCAGCCAACGGGGGTACATTATGACGGCAGGATCATTTAAAAGGCAACCGTGACTACATTGTGTGTCTGCCCCATTTCTGATACCGTGGCGGCAGAAATTTAACAGCGGCGGGCCGCTGCTCCAAAATCAACATAGAGGAAACACTGAGTGATCAAGGCATCGATTAGAATCCTTCGAATAGAGTTCATTTTACAGTGGATTAAGTCTACAGACAGACAGGTAACAAATTAAAGTAAATATATGGGGCCATTATTGTAGGAAGACTATTTAAAAATGTGAGTGGAGAGTTGTGTAGCTGTATCTTAATCCGTGTCTGTGTAATCAGATTTTTAAATGTGTAAAAGGATCTCTAAATATGTATTGAGATTTGTAATGTGTAGACAAATCTGTAAATGCAGACGTAGCCGTTAATGGCTGAAAGGAGTCATCGGTTACAACAAGTCATCAGAGGCCCGGCCCCCAGAAACACTATAATTTTTCTTCTATTGTTTCTCCAACCTAATTCTTGTATAATTTGTGGTCGGATAAACAGTAAATTGTTATTCATCGTGAATATCAGATATTGTACAATCTCTGTACTATGTGCACATATGATTTACTGTTCTGTGCTATTGTGCTTTGACACATTGGCGAGGTATGGAGGTGGGATGTCACTAGGGATGGAAATTGATAATTAGGGCCCGAGCACTGACCGTGCAAAGGCCCTATTGTAATTAGGGACCGAGCCAGCGACTGCTGGAGGTCCCTATTGTATTTGCTATGTTACTTATTATTCTTCTTAGCTATTATTATTAGGGCCCGAGCACAAATCGTGCGAAGGCCCTATTGTATCTGTAAAGGCTATTAATAGGGACCGAGCCAGCGACCGCTGGAGGTCCCTATTGTATTTGCTATGTTTCTTATTCTTCTTACCTATTATTTTTAGCGCCTTTGACTGCGTTTTTGCCCCCCTGAACATATATGAAAACTCAATTTTATTTGGCAAAGTGGGCCACTAGCTGGTGCTGCTATCATAAGAAGTGCGTTTAGGCTAATAACTTCTGTATAGTTTGTCGCATATTCAACAACCTTATATCCACGCATTCGGTGAATGGAGCTGAATCTCTCCATATAGGCCACGTCCACTTCCGCTTATAATTTTGTTCCGTTATCACCTGGGGACCGTCCTGGCAAAAAGTAATTTGAAGAATTTTGGTATTTCAAAAAATAAGCACGTTACAACCAAAATTTTTAAGAGTGCGACTAATAATTTTTCTAGGTCGCACTGGTGCACCTGACGCTGCCCAGGTGAAAACATAACAGTTTATTTCGCAAGCGCACCATCTCTCTGTGTTCTCCTGTGACCAAACTCACACACTCATGGTAGTGTCCATCCCGTCAAGACACGGATTCCTCGGTCCCTGGTGAGATGCCAAGCCCCGGTCCTTCAGCGACAGCATCAGACTCGGAACCAGAGGAGGAGACAAACGAGTCTTGGAAAGAGCCCGGCTCCGAGACCCAAATTAAAAAGGCCAAAATATAAATAAACAATTTCCCTGGCTGAGGTACAACAAAGGACGTAACACAATGCACTGCGTGTACTGTCAGGAGTGTGGTCAGAATAGGGGCGGAAATAGTGCATTCGTGAGCGGGTCAACAACTTTCGTATCGAAACTTTAAAAAAACATAACATGTCTAAAAAACACACGATATGCCGTGACAAGTGTGTAGAGAAAGTGGCCCCTCTCCCAGCTACATTTCAGCGGCAGGTAGGAGTAATCATTATTATTATCATTAATAATTATTTTACTTGAAATGTTTGAGTTTGAAATGTTCAATTTCAGTTCAGTGAAGCAATTTAAGCACGAGCACTTTTATCTGGAAATGTTTTATTTTGCTTAGTGCTTTAGTTTGAAATGTTCAATTTCAGCTCAGTGAAGCACTTTAAACACTTTATTTTTCTTTTTATATATAATTGTGCTTCAAATAAAGACAAGCATTTCTCTACACCTTATTCTTGTTTAAAAATCATTCACATTATATTAAAGTTATGGAGAGCAATAAAAAGGTGACCATATGGTGTTAAAGGCAACGCAGGGAAATATTTGGGTGCACCTACATTTTGTGCTGGTGCACCTAAAAAAAAAAAAAAAGTGCAACCAATGCAAAAAGTTAGTCTGGAGCCCTGCGTTATAAAATTTGCACTTCCTGTAAATTTTTGGTCAAAAAAGTAAGTGGACCATTTCTCCACATTGGCATGTCCGGTTGACACCAAGCTTGGGTCCATAGTTCTCCATGTCTTCCTTAGACAACGTGCACAATTTCAGGCCATCGCCTGAAAACCCCCCACTCCATCAATGACCTGCGCCTGGCAAATGAGCTGAATGAGTTCTACTGCCGCTTCGACAGACAAAGGAGCAGTCCTGACACCGTCCCCCGTGACACCCCTCAACAGCCCCACCTCACCAGTCCCTCCCCCCAGCTCAGCAGGAGCGGGGGTCACTCCACAACTTCACACCTCTGTGAATCCCTCCTCCTCCACCACAGTTACGACTCTCTGCCTCCAGATTCTGTCTCTCCATCCAGCCTGAAGCACTGTTCTGAACAGCTGTCTCCGGTGTTCACGGACATCTTCAACACTCCAATCTCAATGAAACTTCACACGTTTGATAAGGGTCCCGCCTTGAACATGTCTACATGACAATATTCAGATATAGTGAGAGCGCCACCTACTGGCAACAGGAAGTAAGTGCTGCAATAATGATCTGATTTCCGCAAAATTTTCATGTTGTGGTCGGCACGTGTTACGACGGCATGTGACGCGGCCGCAGCACACCCCGAGTTGCGTGGAGTGCGAGGGCCCGTTCATCGCTGCTTGCAGCTTTATTTATTATTATTGATTCTCTGTGAAAAAAATACACATATATAGAGTAGAATAGAGACTCTTCATTACACAGATATTTATCATATTGTAGAAAGATGTTTCCACCCTTACTTGAAATGATAATTTTACAGGCATTACGACTAGCACTGTTGTCATCTTTCTTCATAAAATTAAGCCATGCTTTAGACCATTTCTTCCTCTCCACCATGACTTGTTGCAAGTTTTTCAGCAGTAGACACAAGTTTGACATCACTGTATTGCAATATGTAACAGTACGAAAGACATGCCAGCATTGATAAAAGGCATTGATAAGCTTAGAGGCATACGATTCCGATGAATCCGGACATTTGGAATCATTTCTCAACTAGAACTTGTTTCCCATCCCTACCTAGTCATTTTGAAAGGGCAATAGCTAATGGGGAAACTCTACTGACCTCAGTCAGGAACAGACTGTTTATGTTGTGTTGTTTGCGGCCTGGCCAAACAGAGAGAGAGGACAAAGACGAGATAGATGGAGTGGTCATTCCAGCAAAAAAAAAAAGAAGCTGATAAAGGCTAGTATCGTATTGACCCGAATATAAGACGACCCTGAATATAAAACGACCCCTCTTTTTCAAGACCCATATTTGGAAAAATACTTTTTATTTGGACAAAATTTCATTTGCATAAAAAAAAAAAATTCATTGTTTTCCTTGTACATTTCAACATCTTTGGAGTTTATCATGCGGGGGAAAAAAAACATAAAATCTTCTATAGCTCCGCAAATAGGCAAAGCGCAGAACGCACTTCACGGTTCTATGCCATATAACAGTGCAATTAAACGAGCATAAGGCTACTGGCTTAACTTGTGCAATAAACGGCGCACATTTTCTTGACAGTGTCAGAACAGTCTGCAAAATGTGAGAACAATAACATCCAAAAACACCACGAACAGTTTTTTTTTTCTTTCTTTCATTAAGCTGCATCCTCCGCATCACTGGGTTCCTCCTCCTCACTCGCACTTTCGTTGTTGCTAGCTTATGCAAATGAAGGCTAACACACCCACTCCAGCCGACTTGTTTACTGTACATGCTTGTTTACAGGATCACGTTAGGGTCACACTGCACTAAACGCTGACGGAGAGAAAAGCGCTCATATGGCGCTACCTATTGTTTTACATGGGTTACTCCTTAGACCCCGAATATAAGACGAGGCGTCATTTTCAGGCATTTCTCAAGGGAAAAAATATCGTCTTATATTCGGATCAATACGGTATTAAGCCCTTACACCAGAGTCACCGTTTGTGTTTCTCTGTCTAGGATGAAGACTTGGAGACTGACCTCAACCAACTTCGTATTCGTCCTGACCCAGACAGACCCAAAGATCTGCTGCCACAGTACAGCCGCCTCTGCCCTGAACTCTTGCATGACTTCCAGGTAAGCACAAAGGTTTGCACATAAGTAACAACAAGTCAGAGGTCACGGTTTCTCTTCTTTTCTCTTATTCAGTTTTTATGAACCAATTCTATACAAGAATTACATATAACAAAATCAATTGTGAGACCTATTGTCTTCATACAGTACTTGACAAAAAGTCAACAAATTACTAAATAAGCTATGTGTTTAAATCAGTTACAAAAGATGACAAAAGATTTTTCACCAGTGATTTGTTTTATTCTAGGTCAAATACTCAGTCAGTATTTCACAGTATACTGTGTCAAGATACAGCTAATGTTGCATACACATGAAATATAAAATGTCCCTAAAATATGCCCTCAGGCCATATATTGAAATATGTGGCGAGAATATGCCCAAATCTGTGGTGGAATATAATATAATAAAACACCATGTAATATTTTGACTTATATCAAAAGTATGATTTGTTGGTAATGATGTGCACTGTGTCCAGGACAATACTAAGCAGTCCTTCGAGGATTTCTGTTATGTTAAACAGAGGAACCAACAAGCAGAACACAAACTTGGTTGGTTATGATTACCAAAGACAGGCTTTATTGAGAACCAGCTGATGAAACGGTGATATGAAGCTCCTATGACAGCGATCCAGGCAGAGTGGAGCTGAAGGTGGAGGCAGTGTGGCTGATAGGAAGGAGCGAGCAGGTAGCTGAAGTGAAAGTGATGATCCTGAGGCACGGGAAAAAACAAGGTTAAGTTTGTCAGCACGAAGGGGAAATACGTATCTTAAATTTCTCTAACTGGCCAAGAAAGTTACTACCAGACATGTAGAGCCCACGATCTAGCGGAGAGTGGATGGAGAATCAGGGTTTATATACTGCAGGACTGATGAGTTTATGGCTGGCAGGTTTGAGCAGTCAGACAGGTGAGCAGGTAATCAGGGAGATAGACCAGGGAGGAGAAAACTAGAAACCACTGACCATAACAATTTCATAAGCTTTTTTATGGGATTGTTGCTGCCTGAAACAGCTGATTTCACAGCCGCTTTTCTAAAAATGTTTGACACGTTGCAACATTTTGCAATGAAATTTTGGCAGAAACTGAATTGCAAAAAAAAGAAAATAAATACAAATAAAAATGGTATAATTAATTCAAAATCAGAGGAAACAGTGAGAATAAAATCACTAGTAGTTTGGCGACGTAATGCTCAACTTTTCTTTGGGGGACTACTGTCATTGGTGAAACTCACAGGAGACTACAATAATTGATCAAATTTGCCGAAAAGTTGCGATGATCAGACAGAATTAAAAGGTTGCACAGAATTCAAGGGGATTGGTTGAATTTGCATGAACTGTTGTGATTACAACATCACAACTACTAACTGAAGAAATCAGTATTTGTGTTATGGCAAAATACATATTCATGTACGTGTATATCTGACTATGACCTCATTAAAAACTAAATTAAAATGTAACCTTTATTTATTTAGGGAGGTTTCACTGAAAGCAATGCTCTCTTTTTTTAGGAACGTCCTCATCACATTCACACCTGAAGCTGTCCAGTGCAACCACAATCTGATTTGCTGGCCACTGAGCAGCTCCAATGGAGTGGTTGTGGTTAAGGGCCTTTCTCAAGGGCATCCCAGATTTATCATGCCGATGTCAGGGGGGTCGAACTGACATACTCCTAGTCACAAGCTTGATTTCTAATCTATAGGGCACCACTGACCATGACATATGTGAGGTCATCAACATCAATACAAAATGAGTCCTTAGAGGCAAGAGATACATGCCAGGTTGGAATACAAATATTTAAACATGACATAGTTTATAGGAATTGTCGTACTCAAAGTTGAGAACACACTATATTCATACTAACTCAGGAACCATCCAGGAGATACTTGTACCAGATTGTCACTGTAAAACAGATGATGTGGTCAGGGTTTTAGATTGGTGCTTATTAATGAGAAAATTAAAAGAATTCCTTTTAAACTAAGTCATGTAATCATTCAAATAGAGTATAATTTTACTGTGGATTAAGTCTACATACAGATGGGTGACAAATTAAAGGAAAAACCTGAATAAATTAATACATTAAATTAAACATAACAAATGCAGATGCCACACAGGTCCACTCCATAGTTTAATTAACAAAATGAACATCCACTCATGCACTGTGTAATGTATAAAAATGCTGAGCAGGCCATGTTGATTCTGATTTTGTCAGAGGAATACTGTAGTGGGGTTGCAGTGCTTAAATGCCTCATTTTTTCTGAGGCACACAGGTACCTTTTACTGTTAGGGATATTCTCACTTTAATTTGCGTCATTGCCTCTTAAAATAATAATAATAATAATAATAATAATAATAGTAATAATAATAATAGTAATGTTGTTGTTGTTATTATTATTATTATTAGTAGTAGTAGTAGTAGTAGTAGTAAAATACAAATCAGTGTAACAAAGGCAGAATGTCAAGACTGGTTGCTCTGTTTGAAATATGCAGATTACCATCCTGACTTACATGGCTATTACTACTGGAGGACATGACTGATTATATAGAGAGACAGGAAATGACAATGTGTGTGTGTGTGTGTGTGTGTGTGTGTGTGTGTGTGTGTTCTAATTTCAAACATGGTCATGAACGTACATGGCTATTAGGAGAGGTAGACATGACTAATTATAGACAAAGCGGATAGCTCTTGTCCTCTGGAGATGAAAGTTCTGTTTGAACCAAGGCGGCTGTGGCTCAGGAGGTACAGTGGATCGTCCACTAATAAGAAGGTTGGCCGTCCGATCCTCTGCTCCTCCTGCTGAATGCTGAAGCAAGATACTAACCCCAAATGGCTACGATTCCGTGCATCGGTGGATGAATGTGTATGAATATGTATGAATGTTCGTTTCTGTTTGTGACAGGTCATCCATCACCGTGTGAATGTGACATGTAGTGTAAAAGCACTTTGAGTGGTTGGAAAAAACTGTATTTTGATCAAATACAGAAATCAGAAATAGACAATGCAGTAACAAAATCTTTCCTCACTGAGAATGACTTGTAGATAGATAGATAGATAGATAGATAGATAGATAGATAGACTTTATTAATCCCTGAAGGGAAATTGGGT
Source organism: Dicentrarchus labrax (assembly GCF_905237075.1). Lineage (NCBI taxonomy): Eukaryota > Metazoa > Chordata > Actinopteri > Moronidae > Dicentrarchus > Dicentrarchus labrax. The sequence goes on from NW_026136720.1 coordinate 25,664,451, forward strand.
CGTCATAGCAGCCAGGTACATTAAAATGCAATAAAATACAATAGAATGAAATACAACAATAGAATAAAATACTTAGATAAAAAAAGATAAATAGGTAGGTAAGGTACAAAGAGTTGTAGTTGCAAGATGGTGGTAATAGTACTGATGACATGATGGTAGTGTTATTGTTAATAACAGTATATAATGATAATATTAATAATATTTATAATAATATAATAATAATAATATGTATATATAATATTATGACTGAACAGATATACATGTATACACATAGATATTATACATTAATATTGATATAATGTAAACGTGTAATATATTCAGCCTGTGCAAGGTGTGCATACATACATATTGTAATATATATACACTATAGTGTATATATATATATATATATATATATATATATACACACACAAGATATGATATGGTATAATAGATACTTGACTATACAAGAAGATATACATACAATGGATAATATCTTATATATATAGCGTGCTGCGGCTGCGTCGCGTGCCGTTGCAACATGTGCGGACCACAACACGTGCGGACCACAACACGAAAATGTCACGTAAATCAGGTCAAAATCGCCACGCAGCGCTTTTACCTCCTGTTGCCAGAAGGTGGCGCTATCACCATGTCTGAATGTTGTCATGTAGTCATGTTCAAGGCGAGAGTGTTATCAAACACGTGAAGTTTCATTGAGATTGGACCACGTACGCTGAAGTTATGAGGACGTGTTCAGGTCAAAACTGTTTCAGAATATTTTAAGTTTATTGGAGATTGGACACTGCACACTGAAGTTATGAGCACTATTTTATGGCGAATCTGCTGAAATGGACAAGTTGTCACTGGCACGCGGTTTAATGTACAGTCACAGCTCAACTTTTCAATCAGTTTGTATGACGACAGAATTCAAAGTGGCCAACTTTGACCTCACGCCACAGACACGCCGTTGAACGTACAGTCTCAAATAGCACAACTTTTAATCAGCACCTTTTTTTGACTGTACTGAACAATTTTGAAGTAGATCCGATAAATTCCCTAGGAGGAGTTCGTTCAAATACAATGCGAAAAAATCACCGAAAATGCGCACGGAATTCACTATGGCCAACTTTGAGGGCACGCCACGGACACGCCCTTCAACGTACATGCACAAATAGCACAACTTTTAATCAGAACCATTTTTTGACTGTACTCACAAATTTTTAAGCAGATCCGATAAATTCCATAGGAGGAGTTCGTTCAAATACAACGCGAAAAGTTCGCCGAAAGTGAAAATCAAAATGGCCGACTTCCTATGGGGTTTCGGGTATGGGTCCAAGAGGCTTTTTTGTACATCCCAGCATGTAACACGTGCCTACCGAGTTTCGTACATATCGGTGAAACGTGGCGCCGGGGCTGCTGTTTTTTTATCCTGTAGGGGGCGCTACACACACGACGAACACGATTTTTGGTATGTGAGCTTCAGGCACCACTCTACACGTGCCCTGTGAATTTCATATTTATAACTATTACGGTCTCCGCACAGTGATTTTTCATGCCAAAAGAGTGCCACCTAGTGGCGTATTTTTTTTGTCCTTTTTAAGTGAGCCTCAGGGAGCCATGGGGAAGCATCGTACCAAGTTTCATCTTAATCACACATACCGTTGTAGAGATATAAACTTCTACATTTTAAAGAGCGCCACCTAGTGGCAATGGCCTGAAATTGTGCACGATGCTTAAGGAAGACATGTGGAACTATGGACCCAAGTTTGGTGTCAATCAGACATACCAATGTGGAGAAATGGTCCACTTCCTTTTTTGACGAAAAATCTACAGGAAGTTGAAATTTTATAGCGTTCTTATTTTTTGAAATTTCAAAAATGTTCAAATTACTCTTTTTGCCAGGGCGGTCCCCAGGTGCTACGTGAAAAATTTCGTGTGAATCGGACCAAGCGTGTAGGAGGAACACGAAAAGTAGTTTAAGGACATTTCGCGCTCTAGAAAAGAAAATTCTTGGCGGAATTGGGCGGGGCTTATATGGGGAGATTCAGCTCCATTCACCGAACGGGTGGATATAAGTTTTTTGAATGTGCGACAAACTATGCAGAAGTTATTAGCCTAAACGCATTTTTTATGATAGTAGCGCCACCTAGTGCTAGTGGCAGACCCGAAAGCAAAGCATGTAATATCCCTATTTTCACCAGGCCTGACCACTTTGCCAAATAAAATTGACTTTTCGTATATGTTCAGGGGGCAAAATCGCAGTCAATGGGGGCTAAAAATAATAATAAGAAACATAGCAAATACAATAGGGACCTCCAGCGGTCGCTGGCTGGGTCCCTAATAATAATAATATAATATTATTAATATAATACTTTATTGTATAATTGATACATAATATCAGCATGGTTTATATTAACACATATCACATATGATAGTATATGATGAAGTATATGTTCCACAGGTAGATTTAGTCCAGTTCTGTGATTGTGGATCTGACAGAGGCAGATGAGTTATACAGTCTTATAACAGTGGGGAGGAACGATTTTCTATATCGTTCCTTAGATCAGCGTGGTTGAATGAGTCTGTTGCTGAAGCTGCTCTTTAGCTTGTCCAGTGTTGTGTGGAGGGGGTGGGAGGGATTGTCCATGATTGCCAGCAGTTTTGCCAGCATCCTCTCCTCCACCACCTCCTCCAGGGTGACAAGCTTCAAGCCAACAACAGATTCAGCCTTTTTGATGAGTTTGTTCAGTCTGTTGGTGTCCTTTGCCTTGATGCCAGCACCCCAGGACATCGCAGCAAAGAAGATGGTGCTCGCCACAACAGACTGATAGAACATCTGCAACATCCTGTTGTAGACAAGGACCTGAGCCTCCTCAGGAAGTAAAGCCGGCTCAGGCCCTTCTTGTAGATGGCCTCTGTATTTGTGGACCAGTCCAGTTTATTGTCCACTGTGACACCGAAGTACTTATACGCCGACACCATATCCACATCGGTCACCCCGATGCTGACAGGAGAGGGCAGGGGCTTGTTCCTCCTAAAATCCACTACCATTTCCTTTGTCTTTGCCACGTTCAGCTGCAGGTGGTTCTCCCCACACCACTTCACAAAGCGGTCAACCAGGTCCCTGTACTCAGCCTCCCTCCCACCCTCAACACACCCCACAATAGCCGTGTCATCAGAGAATTTCTGCAGATGACACGACTCAGTGGTTCGGGGGAACCTGTCTGCCCTGAAGGAACATTTGCCGCTGGTTACACGATGGACTCCTGGGAGAAGTGGAGGGTCGTGTGCCTGGCGATTCTTTTAGAGGACATCGAGGATCTCTACATATTCGGAACCATGATAACAGGCTATCTACTGATTGAATTAGGCATTGCCCTGGTGTATCGGAAAATTCGGAAGTGTCAGCAGTCCAAAGCCCCATGAAGCTGCCCGACATGATTGATGGAGTGAGCAGAGCTGTTAATGCTCAGACTGTGGGTATAAACCGCAACATGGAAAACACCTTGGAAAGAGCTGTCAGCGCACTGATGGTGGTTATACACCGCAACATGGAAAACATCTTGGATAGAGCTGTAAATGCTCAGACTGTGGTCATTAACCGCAACGTGGATAACATCTTGGAGAAGTTTTCGGCTTTGCAAAGGAGAATGAATCGATTTGAAGACCAGAATGGACAAACAGAGTAAGTCGTGTCTATTGAAATGCGACTACTCGCCCTAACCCAAACAATCATAATCGAATCTGCATTCCGGCCCTCAGTAGCCAAGGCTGCTGCTGGAACAACTCCTCCAGGAGATCGCTTCTGTGAGACGCTCTGCCTTATTCCTCCCTCCCTTCCCACACGGACACCTGTTGATAGTTGACTCTGTTTAGGACCCGATCAGGGATGTCTCCATGGCAACCTGCTGTGTTATCGCAATGACACCATGTGAACTGAGGCACTGATTGAGAGGCTAGACGAAGCGACTCTCCAGGCTTATGTGCACACACGCACCCATGGATACTTACCCATGCGCATATGCAACTCCTCCCCTCTCCACTTATTTCTCTCCCCCCCCCACAAGTAATTTCCCCACAGGGATTATTAAAGTATTTCTGATTCTGATTCTTACTAATCAGATGGTCAGACAAAGTTCTTTAATCTCACAAACTGTGGTCTGCCCGTCAGATAGTCATCGACCCATGTGATGAGGGGAGCACTCACCTGCATGTTCTCCAGTTTGGCCTTCAGCAGTCCATGGGGCTGATATGCGAAATGCAGGGGGTCTTGCGATGCGCACACTAGTGGTCTGAGGTTTGCCAGGACCAGTCTCTCCATGACCTTCATGATGTGAGAGGTCAGTGCTACCGGCCTGTAGTCCTCCAGTGCCAAAGGACGTCCTTTTTTGGGCACTGGGACCAGGCAGGATGTTTTCCAGAGCGCTGGCACTCGCTGAAGGTGCAGACTGAGGTTGAAGAGGTGCTGGGAAAACTCCTGGCTGGAACATGCCTTCAGCACGCGAGGGCTGATGCGGTCCGGTCCAGCAGCTTTCCTCTGTTTGAGCCTCTCCAGCTCTCTCCTCACCTGGCTGGATGTGATGTGAAGTCCAGATTGGGGGGTGGGGTATGTGGCAGGGTCTGCGATGGGTGTCAGCAGTAGGTTTGGGGGTGGGGATGACAACGGTGATGCAGAGAGGTGTCTGCTGCAGGAGGTGGCAGGGGGCTGTGGGAGATGTGAGGATGTCCTGGGGGTGGGAGGTGTGAAAGAGTCCATGTTGGATGTCAGCACGGGGGTGGGGGATGGGGATGATAAGGGTGGTGGTGTGGGGCAGGAGGTGGTGGGGGGTTGTAGGAGTGTCCTGGGGTTGTTGCTCAGGGGTACATTAGGGGGGCTACATTGTCAATCACAAGGTAGCCCACGCCCTAACCTCCCTGGGGCTAGCGCACTGCCCAGGCCAGGGGAGGTAACTCCGGTATGTTGGAGAAACTAGCAGAGCAGCTAAATCAGAGTAAGAGGCTCACTGTGATCCGTTTAGTTGGCCTGTTAGTAAAAGTCAAGGTTTTGCATATTTTGCACTGACTGTATAATACACTGTGAGGATTAAGAAAGTTTACTGCATTTCTTGCTGTGTTGTGTTCTTGCCTGTTATATTTTTTGTTTTCCTGCTAGAACAAGGGGTTGGTGGCCATACCAGCTTATTTTTAGGGTTTTGCTAGTTGTAATTACCTTATTTATCAGACTGAGAGTCTGGCTGGTACACTGGCTTAATGCTTTTACAAAATGAAAGCTGTATGGAAGAAGACTTGAAACTAGAGATTGAGACCATAAACTTGTTAGGAAACTGTTTACTAAACTAATAAATCAAGTGAGAAGTCGGGTCATTTCAATTCAAAGTCAATAGTGGCCCTATCTGGAGAAAGACCCTATCCAGCCAGTGTTTCATTTCATATTGTTTGGTAAATGGTAAATGGACCTGTACTTGTATAGTGCCTTTCTAGTCTTCCGACCACTCAAAGCGCTTTTACACTACGTGCCACATTCACCCTTTCAGTGATGGCAAAGCAAACCCATCGAACAGAAACTAACATTCATACATACTCACACACCGATGCACGGCATCGGGAGCAATTTGGGGTTCAGTATCTTGCTCAGGGATACTTCGACATGTGGCACCAGGAGCCGGGGATCGAACCCACAATCTTCCGATTAAGGAACTACCCGCTCTGCCTCTTAGCCACAGCCGCCTTAATGTGGCTCCTATATTGTGTTAGAGAAGAGAGAGAGAGAGAGAGAGAGAGAGAATGTATTGAGAAAGGACAAAAATAGATTTAGTCAGAGACAGATGGGAGATAATGAATGTCTCAGTCCATCATAATGTTTCATGTCATAAAACACAGGATGCAATCTGACTTGACTAATGATAAATGGGCTAATACTTGACTAATTAGGAAGCACATTCACGCTCATATCTCAGAATATATATTATGGAAATTAAAGCCACCTTGATGAAAGGTTTTTTATCCTGAGTTGTTCACTGCATTAATAAGAATACAATGCCTGACAGCATGTTTCCTTCATCAAATACACCATGTGATATACATACGTGTATACTATATCTCCCATTGAGAACACATGTTGGCTTATACTCAAATCACTTCCAACTCCTCAAAATACTGCAGCTTGGTCAATGGCCCTCCACTTCATAATATGATGTTCTAGCAATATTCGGGTGCTCCGCCATCAATTCAGCAATGATTTCCGGGAAAGTTAGCAATAATAAATGAGCAATGTCTGGTTAGACTTTTGTTTGTATGGTTAACGTTGTGAATCAGTTGCAATTTGGTTAAGTTTAGGCATAAAAGTTCTGTCATGTACCCGACATAACTTGTACGTTACTTCAAAGAAATTGTTTACTTTTGGTTTCAGACAAGATACGAACAGCGGCCTTCTCGGCCGTGTGTTTGCTTAAGTCATCCATCAACCCGACCACCTCCATATGTGGACTTTCTCACTCTGTATACTACCTCACCTGACTTTGATGTGGGTGCATCCAGAAATTATGCTAGAGGGATACCTACAATGTCATATTTTGAAGCAGAGGTTCCACCAACCATGCTGCAGTATTTGATGACTTAGAAGTGAGATCGGGTTGGCAAAGCACACAACTGTCAGATTATATTTCTGATACAGTCCTTAAACATCTGCAGTGTCTGCAGAATCTGTGCTTCACATTAAAATGGATTTGGCAATTAGTAAATTGTATCTCCTCAGTCAAGTCAAATGTGATGTAGATACTGGAAGCCGCCAGTGAAACCAGACTTGGTGGACCGACCAGACTTCATTGACAAAACCAGTAATTTTACCTAGCAGATATTCATAAAACACACTTCAAACCTTTAGTTTTACCAGAGACAGCTGTAATATCACTATCGCTTGCCAAAATCCATAGACAATAAACAGTAATTTTACCTCACATATAACTGTAACATATTAACTTCATGTAAAACTCACTAAAACCATGTTAGTTAGTCTTTCCAGTGTTCCAACAATTACTAACTCTGATTTGGTTCAAATAAATCTTAAATTCACAGACGTAGATGAGAAAAACGGTTTTACTCTCCTCTGCTGCACACAAAGCAATGGAGCTATGGAAACAAACTTTGACTGGGGACATGTTATGTTATTATTTTGTGTCAAACTACCAGAATAAAAATGTTTAGCTTTTCTCCTGGCATGTAAAGACCTCGTCACTTGACAGCAATATATAGATATATAAGTTATTTTAAATATTTTATAATATGATACATTTTCTTGCTGAGGACTGTCTCCTTGGGTGAACTTTCACAAGATCATTAATCGTCAGTAAATGTGATCAGCTTAGGCTAACAAAGTGTAGGGTCATAGGAGACCTTTAAATATGAACTTGTTCATTTGGTGTGGTTAACTGGACTTTCATTGTGACTGGTCACTGCCTGTCACCTCATTCGGGCTCGTCCAGTTTGATGACGCGCAATGTCCAGGTGATGAAACTCCAGGCGTGGGGTTATTCTGTGTTCTCTTCTTCTTCTTCTTCCTCCATTGGACTGTCGGTAACGTACTGTGCATAGTCAGATAACTTAACAGGTTTAACGACTAGGCAAGAACTGTTTAATTACTGTTAATGTGACTGATGTGTTTTATTCAGGTTATTGTGGTTTTTGTATTGTGCTGTTGACCTGATTAACGCAGGCTACTGTAGTAACTGTAGCCTCTGAGACAGTGCTAAGGTGATGTTAGTTTAATGTTATGCTTCACACAGACACAGTCTTTGCATGCAACTAACTCCCTTTTAACAGAACCGTTAATCTAAGATGACATATACACATATTCGGCCTAAACCTCAGCACATACATGAGAAGAGGGAAATCAAACCCTCTTGCTTTCTCCATGTTCTTTGTCTCTCATCAACACGTGTTTCATACTCAGCTGAAACATCTGGTCAGAGGACAAAGGACACACACCTTTCTGGGGCGCAACCCCCATGTGCACACACACAGACACACACACACACCTTTTCCCTCAAACTTAGTTCCTTTAAGTTAGATTGTATATTGTGTATTTTCCTCTCTTTGCTTTTTACTATATCTCGTTAATAAATGTTTCTGTTTATACATGCTGGCCTATTTAATTTCGTACAGGGTTCAGTTTCGTACAGAGTGGGTGATACCAACTTCTTCTATACAGAGCTCCAAAGCCTTCCACTCTAACTATTATTAGTGATTTTGGTTATAGTTATAAATTTAAATAATAATCCGATTTCTAAATTAATAGTTTAGTGTATTTTTCTGAGACTGATCAATCAACGAACATTGTCATTCATCATTGTATGGTATGCTACTTTACAACCAGAATCGCTGTTATGTACAACTTTTGAGTGACCATATAATTCAGTTCATTAGACATTTAGTTAACCATACATCAACGCTTTCCAGATGTATGATGAAATATTTTCTCCAAAATCAGTGATAAACTTTTTGTTTATTGGCCCCAGAAACACTTCACTTGGGCAGAGAGAAAAGCTATTGTTAGCTAGCTAACAAATGATTCTTAGCTCTGTGTAGCTAAAAGTTGAAGATTGATTGACAGGCGGGTGCAATAATATTATTGATTGAAAGTTCACACTAGCATATACACATGTCACAGTTTATTTTACAGTAAGAAAAAATTTCATAAAAATACAAAGAAATGGATGTTTTGCTTTTTTTTTGCATATAGTGTTGAATTCCAGTATCATGGAACCTTTTAGAAGACCTTGGCTTATTTAGAGCATGAGTGCATTACCCTTTTTTTATATTATTATTAAGCTCAAAAACATTGTAGTTAACATTTCCTTATAAGTTTCCTTGTTTATCAAGTTTTGTTTTAACTTATCCAATAGTATGCTGTGTGTGGTGTTGATGTCAGTAGGAATGAAGATTGGTTTACATGCTGCTGCTTCAGACATGATGACACATGTGATGTGATTGTTCAAATTCCTTCAAAATTTACAAAATAAAGCGTGAAGCATGAAACTGGTGTTGTTGCAGATGTTAAAGACATGCTGGCAATCACATGACTGTAAATCCACATCTGTTTCTTACAGGAGCTGGATTTGAGTTCAGAGCCAGAGGAGAGTTCACCAGCATCATCATCGTCTTCATCAGATGAGGATTCTGTGCTGCTTAACAGTTTTCCTCCTCGCACCTCCAGGTGGGACAGAAGGAGCAGTAGTTTCAGCAGTGATTCATCACCTTCCCTTTCAGCGTCTCACTCGAACAAAGAAAGGGCCACAGAGGGGCACACACCAGGTTAGAGCCACTGAGTCTGATAACTTACAAAAGACATATCTCAACATACATTGCTTAAAGGTCCAGTTTGTAACATTAAGGAGGATCTATTAGCAGAATTGGAATATAACATTCATAGGTTTGTTTTCATTACTGTATAATCACCTGAAAATAAGAACTGTTTTTGTTACCTTAGAATTATCCGTTTTTATCTACAGACGCCATGTTGAACCACCATGTTTCTATTGTAGCCCAGAAAGAACAAACCAAACATCTAGATGGGTCTGATTTGCACTACTATGGGTCTGATTTGCACTACACAACTGCACCACTAGATGCCACTAAATCCTAAACATGAAACTTTAAGGCCTTTACACAGCTGGGATGTGACAAATACATTACATGAAAATGCGAAATAAGAATGCTTTTCATCATATATTTTTTATATATATATTATCATATATTTTGATGATATTTATCATCATTGGTTCAACATTTGACATATTATTTCCTTATAAAGTGTGAACAGCAAACAGTTACTTATTTACACACCCTACAGACACTACCAAGTGTATTAAGTATGCTGAAAATATTGAAAATATATTAGCACGCACACACTGTCAGTTGGGTAAGAAGTGGATGCAAAACTTTATCAAAATACTATGCTGTGAAAAAAAAAATTTATTAATGAGTGCTGCTGATTGGAATTTGGTCACATGCCTACTAACCATTAATTATACATTCACACTTGTAATCATCATAGACTATATTATAATCAGTCAGAAACGTTTACCTGAAAGCACTTGGTATGCTGTTCTACTGTGAAAAAATTGTTAATGCTTTCACATTTCAATAAATCTACTCACATGTCCAAGTCAAATCAAATTGTATTTATACAAAATCACAAATCACAATTAGCCTCAAGGAACTTTACAATCTGTACTGCTTCTTTAGACCCTTGATTTGGGAAAAGAAAATTTCCCCGGGGGAAAATTTTTTTATTATTTCACTTTTATTTTTATCAAGTGGAAATTCAAATGCACCATTTTCACTTTCTCTCTCTGCAGGTGCTGCCCTCTTAGAGGCTTGGGATTTCCACAGTCACAGCAGCATCCTCAGCACCAGCCCTAGGTTTAGGACCATGGTTAGAAAGGCAAGGTATGCTGAAACTCTCTGTTATCTCTGCATGTATGTTTGGGCAAAGCTTTTGTCAAGCTGTGATAATGATCAAAGGAAATGGTATCTGAAAACACAAAAGAAATTATATGTATTAGAAAGAATTCATTTATGACTTTGACCTCCATCCCTTCTCTCTCTACCCACCTTTCCTGTCTATCTACAGCTGTCACTGTCGAATAAAGCCAATAAAAGGCCAGAAAAATAACTTTAAAATAAAAAAAATAAAAACATTGACAGCATCTTATGCATATTATCCTTGTATACTGTAGAACATTAATATACATTTGGACTGAATGTGGGTAATGATTACTGGTATCTGACTGTTCTGCCTTTAGTTAATTTGTTTTAGTGAGTAAGATCATTTTCTTTGCCTTTGTCCGTTTTGCATATTTTTTGGTCATTTTGGACTCCTTTGTGGTCGTTAAAAGTCTTTCTGTAGTTGTTTTCTTTCTCTTTGTGATGTTTTTGTGTCTCTGGTATTTTGCCTCTCTTTGTAGTAATTTTGAGTCTCCTTGTGGTTGTTTTGTGTCTTTTGGTGGTCATAATCTTTTTGTTGTGTTTTTGTATGTTTCTCTGTACGTTTTTAAATGTCTTTTAGGTTGTTTTAAGTCTTTCTTTCAGCATTTGAGTCTCTTTTTAGCTATTTTGAGTGTGTTTGTCATGTTGCGCATCTTTGTGGTCATTTTATGTTTCTTTGAGGTTGTTTTGTATCACTTTGTTGTTGTTTCGCAACTCTTTGTGGTTGCTTTTGCATCTCCGAATCATTGGTTAACTAAAAAATATCATCATCGGGCCAAGCAGTTCCTATATTTAGTGTTCTTCATCTTTACAGTACATTTCATAAAGTTATTAATTAAATACATTTATCATGGAACATTTGTGTTGATCAGCTATTTGGAAAGTTTCATATAACAGTCACTCAGATACAGAAATATTTTTGTGACTTATTATTGTTTTCTGCTCCTAGGGAAGAAGCCCCCCCAGGTCAACGAGGGGATGAGCATGATGATGTGGAGGAGGGAGGAGAAGAATCCCACCATCGTACGACAATAGACAGGTTGTTGGAAAGACACGGAGCCTGTATTCCACACCATGAACCCAAACTGTACCGCACTGCAGCCGCCAAAACCATATCTATTCCAGGGTTCAATATCCTGGCTTTTCCTGATTTCTGGGGTCACCTCCCACCACCAGGACATGAACCCATGGTCCCACGCAAACCCAACATACAGAGGTACAATGCTTTAAAACCCTTAACTAATGGCTGTGTAGGACATGTAGCATGAACATAGAGATGGGTTTAAGAATGGTGAATTAAATTATTCATGTTCGAGGACATGAGAAGTGACTAAAACCCAGACTTAACAAACCCACATATGTAGAACCTAATGGAGAAAGCATATTGGCTGGTTATTTGTGGCTGGTCTTATGCTCTAACGAACAGAAATAGACACTCCCCGTTTCCTGATTTGTAAGTCTGTGGGAGTGGCTGTGGCTGTGGCTTAGGTGGTAGAATGCCTTGTCCTATAATCGTGGGTTGCTGGTTCAATTCCCAGCTCCTGCAGTCTAAGTTAGAGTGTCCGTGGGCAAGATACTGAACCCCAAATTATCGCCTATGGCTGTGCTGTCAGTGTGTGCGTAAGCTTAGTATCATTGTGGGCTCTTTGGAAGCACTATATCACTTCTAATGAGAAGGTACGCACCTTGCATTGTAGCCTCTGCAGTCAGTGAGTGAGGTATGTTGTAAAGTGCTTTGAGAGGTCAACAGACCAGAACAGCACTGTTTAAATACTGGTCCATTCACCACAAGCCTTGCTCCTAGATGTTAAAGTTACAGGCAGGAGTAGCCAGTTTGCAGCCAATAACAGCTGGGCAGGTATTGTATTTCAGAAAAACTTTTTATAAAAGAAAATAATTCCGTATCTGCTGTTGAAGAACAGGAGTAAGCCTACCTGCCTGACTACCTACCTGTGCTTTCTCTGCCCACACACTCATTGTGCATGAAAATGTGTTTTGGGGGAGTGTCTTTGGAGGGAGGTCTGGAGAGAGGGAGTGGGATTTTTCAGTTGCATACCTTTTAAAAATCTAGAATGTCTCTTGTTAGTTTCACAACATTACCAACCCTAACTTTAATGTTACTTTCAAATCATGCAGATGCTCTCCTCCTAGTCAAAAGTAATAACTGAAGCCCTGGGCCATTTCATTTACGAACAAGCACCCGTATTGCATTGTTGAAAATGCCATTTACATGAATGAAACTGACCTGTGTCCCAAGGTGAACAATACCATGTCAGCAGCATTTCCATTAAAAATTAGTGCTCAAAGTTTCCCATGTATTACCTACCGCATGTTCACTCTAGATAGCTGGCGCCCCATGTACCAAGGCTGAATCCGACCTGTGGTCCTTTGCTGCGTATAACCCTCTCTTGATCCTCTTTCCTGTCTATCTTCAGCTGTCCTATCCAACAAAGAGAAAAAGCCCCAAAACTATAACTATATTTAAAAAAATGCTGAATAGGAGGCTTGGACTAATTGTTAATATCAAGGAGGAGCAATACAGATTCCATCCTTGTTGTGAATCTGAAGCAGGGTTACTGAGGGGTCATGGGTGTTGTCGTGTGCTCATCAAGTCCAGTACTTGTGTTTTGTGTCTAATGTGTGTTAGTAGGCTGCATTTGCTTTCAAGTTTATAGAGTCTCTACATCTATGTTGTCTGCCTTGGTGATACTTTACTCCGCTGTAAAAGTGGCTTGATAATGGTTGTTGCACCCGCCATGGGTGCAATTGTACTTTTAGGTCAGTCTCTATTTTGATGAACAAATAAATACTCATATTAGTCTACAGAATCCAGTCTCAGCATATTAAGAAATTAATACCAGGTCTCGTAATCTTTCTGACTAGGCAGCCTGGAACCACTCTGACAAGCTTAGCAGAATAGGAAAAATGCTATTATTCCTAGAGAAGAAATGTTTATAACACAGTAACTGAACCTACTTTTTACTTGAGTCAAATTTATTTAGGGTTACATAGGGCTAGGCGATATAGCTGAAAAATGCTTCAGGGTAAAATGTAGAGATATAGACATATGAAAATTTGATGTGGCTCAGAGGCAGGTCATCCACTAATCGGAAGGTTGTTGGTTTGATCCCCGGCTCCTCCCGCCACATGTCGTGGTATCTTTGAGCAAGATACTGAAACACGAATTGCTCCCGATGCTGTGCATCAGTGTGTGAATGTGTATGAATGAGTTTGATGGGCTTTGCAATCACTGAGTGAATGTGTGTGAGAGCGTGAATGTGGCACGTAGTGTAAAAGCGCTTTGAGTGGTCAGAAGACTAGAAAGGCGCTATACAAGTACAGGTCCATTTACCATTTACCATGTCACCATTATCCTGGCCAAAATAATTGCAATTCATGATATTAAAGTGATATTCATAAAAAAAGAAAAAAGAAAATATACTCTCTACACTTACCTTACATTTTATCAATAAACAAGAATGTTATTGCATCACAGATTGGACACTTCTGATAGGACATTTCATTCCCTCTTGTTCTTTAGTTTGAAATATATAGCATTTTTGGTGGGTAATGCAACAATCAAGCCGAGCCTTCAGCCAAGGTGACAGATTTAGGATTTTGGAAAGATGCAGGTTCGCCCTTGTGACAATAAAAAAATAAATCAGGAAATCAATACTCTACCTGAGCTTTTTCAAGTCACTTGTGAGGCTATTTATGATTATCTTGATTCACATTTAATGAAGGTGAAAAAAGGCAGAATTTAACCACTTGATTGTTAAGACACAGAGGTAATAATTTTGGTAATAATGTTTTATCATACAATATTGTTGCTGAGCACACTGCTAAAACAGACTTCAGTCTAGAACATTTTCTTGTATTGAGCATAAAAAAGAATCTGGGTAAATGGGGTAAGCCAATTTAGCTTGGCTAGAATTCTTAAAACCAATTTACAAATATAACCACTGAAAGACTGTAATGAGCTTTAAAACTAGACAAAATTCCAAAAATGTGAGAAAGTTGTACTTTACAAGTAATGAAAACTTAGTTATTTAAGACAGACTTTCTGAAAATAAGTATTTTGGTCACTTTATTGAGCTGAAATTATGTTTACCTTAAGATTAATAGTTATTAAAAAAAAACTTACAGTAAGAGTCACAGTTTCTTCAAACAGCATAATAAAATAAGTGACTTTGTTTTAAATGAAGGCACCAGAAGCATTCTTATTTTTAGCCTTTTTTAAAATTAAAATATGAAAAGCTGAACAGCTGCTACATCTAAAACACTGGAACAGGACAACTTTCTCTTAAACTGAGAAGTGGTCTTACTGTTAAAATAAGGGAAATAATCTTGTTCCTCTGGAGATATTATGCAAACCATTGGTATATCTTATTAAGACAAATTTAGATATATTTTCTTAAAACATTATTTTTCTAATGCAAAAATGTGGTGGTCTACCTGCATCCTCAGCACCTTATCCACAAGTCGTGAGGGCTGTATTGTATTAAAAGCACTGGAGAAATCAAAGAACCGAATCTCACAGTGTTGCCTTATTTAAATGGCTCTTCCCCGCTACATCTCAAATTATCCTTTAGCAAGATACTGAACCCCAAATTGCTCCCGACAGACCATCACTGTGTAAATGTGGAAGGGCGATGTGGCATGTAGTGTAAAAGCACTTTGAGTGGTTGAAAGACTAGAAAGGCGCTATACAAGTACAGGTCTATTTACAATGGTGGTGTTCATCTACAATAAAGGAAGCTGCACTACTCGGTAAAGAGGGATTTTAAATTTTTCATGGCCTGCAGTCTTTGGTTTTTGGGTGACTAATTTTGCCCCACAGTGGGAGCAAAAGCTCAATAAGTAAATTTTCACTGTCAATCCAGAGGCAATTTACTTCTCCTGAATCTATATGAAGGCAGAAACAGAGGATCAGTCTCTTTGTTATACTCACATTTGATCTCTCCCTCCACATGCTCTTTTCTTCTTTAGCTCTTCTGCCCTATTTCTTATCTAACCACCTACATATTTTTGCAGTCTTCCTCTACTCATGCAGTCTTTCTTAGTCTCCCTGTCACATTCCATTATTTCCCCATCTGTTTTATTACGCCATCTTCCCTCTCTCTTTAGCAGATGTGACAACCATGATATCCTTCTGTAGCTGTGGCTTCCTTATTTGAGTCTTCCCTCTGTTTTTGTCCACTATATTCCTTCTTGTACCCCTCTGTCTCTCTTCCATCTGTAACCTGCCTTCATGTTAACCATACATGGCAGTAAATGGCATATAGTTTTCTGACACTAATTAGATCATAGACATACAATATATGAATAAAAACTAGATTGATCTAATGCAAGTTTAAGTAGAACTATCTATACATCATGCAGTAATTATGGTGCATATAAGGAGATGATGTTTAACACAGACTGAATGGACTGATGATGACACGGAGGAGAATAGACAGACAGAGCTGTGAGCAGAGAGGAATGTTTGTGTAAAACTCTCAACACTGTGCCCTGCATTTCAATGTGTCCCTCTTCATTTCTATGCTGATTGCTGCTGACAGCGAGTGCCACTGTTTTTTTTTTTAGCATCAGAGTCAGATTCAAGTAGTGTATTTCTGCTCCCTAGTACCAGCAGGTTCTTGTAAACAATAGAAAGTTATTTATCAAAATTACATCAGCACTCTAAGAGAACACTCAAACTGGATTCATAATTTGTCCTGGATTCATTAGAGTTTGTCATTTCAATCTGATTTTACCCAAGTACATCTGTAAACATGAAAGTTGTTTCTTAGGATTTTCCATCTCATCCACAATACATTTCTGGTCAAGAATAGAATACTTGCCTCATTGCTGCTGGGTGTAGCTAGCTACAGCAAACCTCGCAAACCCATGGCTATTTGCACAAGCTGTGTTGACATACTGCGAGTTGGGCTTCTCTCTTTGGCTGCACTTGATCTCAAAAGACAAATTGAAATCAAGCGCAGCCAAGCAAATCAATGCAAGCAAATTAATGGTGGCTTTCTTAGACACACATTTTCTCATATTACAGATAACAGTACACTAAAATACGTTTCTGAAAAGATTTGAGCTAGAAATAGGCAATGCAGTAAAAAAAAATCTTGATTCATATTTTATCAGAAAGACAGTTTAAGTTTGGTGCATTGCGCTTGACGGATTCACTGAGAATGACTTGTCAATCACCACACCCTAAAGCATTCACTGCTTTCACTAAATAAACATCATGTTGTATGAAAGAAGACTGAGAAAGAAGAAGAAAACAAGTTACCTTTGTTTGAGCAATCATACATTTTATTATTTAGAAAAAAAATATTATTATTTTAAAATGTGCTTAATTGAAAGTAGATTTTTTTTACATTGTACTCCCCGAATGGCTGCTATTGGTTTTTGAGAGGAATACTTTTTTCTTGAATTTTTTTGAACACTGGTAGTTTCTTGTAGTTGAATAATGTTTCGGTAATGTAGCTGTACTTGAAGACTTGTTGTATTTATTTATTCTTTAGCTAACCTATCCAAGTACATATAATGAATATGTATAGTTTTGTATTGCTTTACTGGAATTACTTTAATTTCATTTTGTGCACTTGGAATTAGTCATTTCTGTGACATTTACTGTGGGACACACATATAAAGAAGTTACCTTATTTTAGTTGTAAAGGAATCTTGGTTCACAATGAATCAATAAATCAATCAATAAAAGATATTAAAGATTTCCAAGTGTAAGTGTTTTGGAGGCCTTAGTGCAATTTGGATTTGAGATTAACTGTTGCATTGTTGAGATGTTGAGCTGCATGTCGGTAAAGAGAACTGTGTGAAGAGATCTGAAAACTCATGTGGGGTACACAATTATTTCCCAACTTCACCTTTTTTTGTATGTGTATTTTTTTCATTTATTTCACCTTTTATTGTGTCTATTTTCTTTGAGTTGTGAGGGGATGTGAGCCTAGGCATGTATGTTGTGAATGTGTATCTATGGCATTACGGTTAAATGTGTATGTAGAAGAGTGTGTGTATTTGTGTGTTTGCAAACGGAATGTTTTAACGTTGCTTCTCTGAGACATTTTCTCAGCACTTTCAAGAGCCCAACAGACGCTGACATTTAAGATGCAATTTCACTCTGAACTTAATCTAATTATGTTGCCTGTCTGTTGGCGCTCATCTAAAAAGAGAAAAATTTTTGGAGTCTGCAGTTAACAGAACTAATGTTAATGTTTAGGCTGCTCTGCGAATAAATTGCCTCAGGTGTAGAATAAGATTAGGCCTAATGTGAGGGACCTTTCAAGCTGTGTCTCATTTCAAACCCAAATGTTCTCATCCAGTCCACTTTGCCTCTGTCTTCTCAGGAACTGCTTTGGTTTTATAAAACACTAGAGCTCATCATGGAGCTGCCTGTTGCTGAAGATAGTAAATCAGAGTTTACACTGATCATTTAAACTGGTTAGACTGACATTCATGCTGTGTATTGGTTCATAAGTTATGCTGTGGAAATGAAAAGCCCAAATCAAGACAGAATCCCAGAGGACAAAAGAGAGCTACTGCAGCTACTGGTTCATTACATTCATCCTCTGTTCATCAGTTAAAGTGAAAAGTCCATGTACTATGTTTGATCCAACTTTATATCACAATATATTATTCATATTATTCCTAAGAGTTTTTGGTGTCATAAAGGTCAAAACATTTACTGCTCTAGAGCAACAGCATCTAGCATCCAGCAGCAGACCAAAACAAATGGATGCCACGGCTAATCAGACTATATTCACAAAACCTTTCAGTCATTTTACCCAGCAGTTAATCATACAGCACACCTTAAACTGGACAGAAACAAAACAAAACTCACCAAAACCGTTGGAAATAAACCCTTTTCACCAAGTTAGATGTGACAATATTCACCAATGCTGCAGCCTCTGGGTGACACTAGGATTTAGACTTTTTAATCCTGTTTCACAGTGGTGGTTTGGTGTTATTGGTTGGTGGAAACAGATGTGGCAGTCTAGGCAAATTCAATGTCACATCCACATATACGCCGTATAGGGGGGGAAAGTTAGGACAATTCCAAGGGCCCATGACTATCAGGGGCCCCAAAAAATATAGGCTTAATGTCCATAGTGAAATAAGATAGCCAGCTACAGACTAGTGTTTCCCTACATTTAATCACCATTTAATCAGTTCAGGGAAACATTTAGCAAGATATTCATATTAAATCATTGTCCCTACCCCTTTTAGCAGACTTAACAACAGATGAGTCAGCAGCACCCCTATCTCCCCATCACTGTACCCTCCAAGTCTCCCCATCACTGTACCCCTCCCTGTCCCAGTGAAGAAGGTGAGCAACATTGTGTTCAATGACAGGCCAGTCAGCGTCATTGTACAAATCACCAGCAGTAAATATTGTGCTTTTACTAGTATTGAACTACAAGAAGCAAGACAGTTGCAAGCCTTTAATTAGAGTTATGTAAAGCTTTTGATGGGACAGTTAGGTCCGAGAGATGTGGTGACAACAGCTGCGCAGAGGGGGCCCAATTAGATTTTTTTGTCATGGGGCCCAAAATTCCTGGTGGTGCCCCTGGTCACATCTATAGCTTTTTATGTACTTTAAACACAGTATTAATATTTGTTTGCCTGTATGTGCTTGTCTTTATCAGGCAGAAAGTGTTTGAAGATGTCCAACGTTTCCTGAATACTGATGACATCATCAACCAGGTAGTGTTTGACCTGGAAGACGAAAGGTATGCAAACAACTCAAATATACAATTGTATTCTAAGGTTTGGCCGTGACAAATGAAATATTTTGGTGATTTTTCATTGAAAAGATGTAAACACAGCCTTTTAGGGGTATAGGAAATATAACACAATATTTGCAGCAAACATAGTTTTGTTTTATTTCATAAATTGGACAAAAATAAAAAATAAATAATAATAATAATAAAAGTTTGGGTAACATAAGAGTTCTGCAGTCTCAGATTTTTTTTTACAAGGTTTCAGACCTTCATCAGCTTTTTGGGCAGGGGGGATAGTGCAGGTTGCCGAAACCTTTCCACATGCAGCTTTCATTTTTTTATTGTTGTTCATTTTACGAAACAAAACGAAACAATGCATGAATGCTTGCTGCAAATGTTATGTTTTATGTTCCATACTGGGGCTGTGTTTACATCTTTTTACATCTTATTTTGGGTGTTTTCTTTCTGCTAATCTAAAAGACATGGACATGGAAGCCAAAGGGGCCAAAATCTCAAAATTGAACAGTGCATGAAAAAACAATGTTTTTCCTTGTAGTCTCTCACCTTCAAGGTCCAGTGTCCACATTTAGGAGGATCTATTGGCAGAAATGGTTTATAATATTCATAGGTATGTTTTCATTAGTGTCTAATCACTTAAAAAACAAAAAAAGAAGAATGTTGTTGTAGCTAATGTCTTTTCGTCACCTTAGGATGAGCCTTTAATCAATCTTCTATCTACAAATGCTGTTGGTCGCCTTCCATGGAGGCAGCCGTGTTGAACTGCTATGTTTTTACAGTAGCACAGAAGAGACTTTTTTTTGTGACTTTTGCGGCCAAAGGGAGTTGGACGTTATCTGCAACTACGCTGCTAAATTCCACACACTGGTCCTTTAAGCTATCTATTTTATAAGACAAAGTTGAGTTTTTATTATTTTTGAATTCATTTGATTGTGAAAATGTTGGTTAATGTTGTTGTTCAAACGGAATGGAATAATTTGCCCTAAACTCCATTTGGTCATCTCTGTCTCTTTGTCTGCTTCTTTGTCTGTCAGTCTTCAGAGTCCATCTAATTCCTTGAGGTTTTTCTCTAAATTTGAATGTGGGAACCTAAGGAAGGCTATTCAGGTCCGCAGGTATAAACACACAGGCACACTGAGCATAACGTTAAAGAAGTTATTAAGAGGCAAATGTAATATTATTATTACTTCAAAAAAGTCCTAACTAAGAATATTATTGCAGGTAACTCAGTAGGACAAAATCCATCATCTTCACTTCTCTTCTTTTCTGTAGCTATGAATATGACCTCATATTGAATGCAGATGTTAACTGTTCCCAGCACACCCAGTGGTTTTACTTTGAAGTCAGTAACATGGTGGCAGACGTCCCTTACCGTTTTAATGTCATCAACTGTGAGAAGACCAACAGCCAGTTCAACTATGGTGAGTTGTTGTGTGTGTTTTATTATGTAAACAGCATTAATGACAGGAGCCAGGAGCCTGGTAACAAGCTTCACAGTGGCGTTTAAGAAACCTATGGGTGACACTTCAGATGCTACATTCATTCTTAATTATACAGTCTATAGTATGAATTGCCAGAACTTCACGGAAAAAGTATTGTGAGAGAACACAACCTCACCTGGCTGCAAAAGCACCACAGTGCCTGCTCACACTTCAGTCAAGCTGCCATAACTATGTCATGGGCAAAAAGGAAAGATCCTGAGGTCACCAAACGGGACATTATCCACTCCTCAGCTGGGCCTAAAGATTCTGTCAAACAGAATTGGTGACAAGGATTTGCCTTCTGTAGTCCAACACCCACTGGGAATACTGTTGACTGACGGCCAACAATGTGGAATCAGCTCTCCCTCAAGTTATACAGAGACTGGATGTCATGGCTGCTGCTGCCAGCCCTATGTTTCCCTATATATTGTCCATAAAAAATAGAAATGTTCCCATCATTTCATTTACACGGCCGTGTAGTTTAAATGTAAATGTGAACCGAGTAACCAGAAAGCATGTGTGATTTGTTTACTTGAGCGAGCGAGTGAGAGAGCAAGAGAGAGAGAGTGTGCAGTAGAAAGATACTGCCCTCCATCCCGCTCACTTCTGGAAATGCTTTGCTTTTTGAAGACGTGTTAATTAAAATATTACTACAGTGCTTTTACTTAAAAAAAAAAAAAAAAACGTAGTGAAATATGTTATCACTACCAACAGATCCTTTCACTGTACTCTTTTGCTGGGAGACACGCGCAACTCCTGGTAAAAATAGGCAAGACTTGACTCTCTAGTGAAGCGTCACTGCAGACGCAGCTGAGACGCACAGTGTGACCACGCTTATCTGTTAACATAGGCGCCGTAATAAAAATCTAGACATTCTCCATGCATACGCCACACAGACACGAGCTTTGTACGCACTTCAGATAGGGTTAAAATTTCTGACCAGTTCGGGTAATGGTAAAATGACCAAATTCCCCTAGAGACATAGTCTTGTGATACACCTACCAATTGTCTGGGGATTCCTAAAAGTTGCTTGAGTGGAGAATGGCCTCTAAACGTACGGCCCTTACTTCAAGGGCACGCCTTGTTTGTAAGTAGTAATGTGCCAAATATAAACAAAGCAAAAAACAATCTGAACTCTTTTGGTTCAGAGGAAACAGGTATCAATCATGGCAATGGTTGCCAGGTAAATAATTGATTCAATCAAGTTTGTGATGTAAAGAATAAAAAAAACCATGACACCTTTGCTTAGACTGCATATCTTTTATAATGGTAAATGGACTGAACCTATAGTGCCTTTCTAGTCTTCTAACCATTCAAAGTGCTTTACTCTATGTGCCACATCCACCCATATTCATACAGTGATGGCAAAGGCCATCACAAACAGACACTAACTCATAAATGATAAATGGTAAATTGACCTGTACTTGTATCAACTCAAAGCACTTTTTAACTACATGCCACATTCGCCCTTTGACACACATTCACACAGCGATGGCAAAGCCCATCGAACAGAAACTAACGCATTCATACACATTCACACACCGATGCACAGCAGAATTGCCAGTATTCCAGGTTCAGTGCCCATTTCAGGCACTGAACCAGGCTTAAACTCTAAATCCTGAAAACAGCTCTACAGGCTCAGCAGCGGGTCCTACCACAATAGACCATCTATTACAGCTAAATACACACAGAGATAAAAGGTTTGCAAAACACACTCAGTTTCTTCAGTAGCAATTACTATTCTTTTATATACACATACTACACACTGGTTCATACAATGGCCTTTGTACCAGAAAATAGCTCTTTTAACATCCCTCAGAAATCAGTTTAATTTCAGGAAGAAGTGAACGAAGAGAAGAAAGGGTTGCTTTACCAAAATAGTCTGTATCCAAGTGTACAGAAAATGCCTATTTAGAAAGACTGTAGATAGATAGACCTAGAGATTTGATGCTGTTTGATTCAACAAGAACAGTGGCTTTTT
The DNA here is from genome assembly GCF_905237075.1 of Dicentrarchus labrax. Classification (NCBI taxonomy): domain Eukaryota; kingdom Metazoa; phylum Chordata; class Actinopteri; family Moronidae; genus Dicentrarchus; species Dicentrarchus labrax. The sequence continues at coordinate 25,687,133 of NW_026136720.1, forward strand.
AACTTTACCAGGCTCTGGGCTTAATACAGCAATAGAAAAAACTGTGGTTAGAGTCAAGTCAAGTCACTCAGTATTTAAAATGAAAACAAAACAAACATAGGCAGGTATTCATTATTGTATCTCAAGTCAAGTGAATAGTTAACTTCCAAGTTCAGTCTCAAGCGTCAAATTACCAAGATGCAGTCACGAAACTGTACAAGTGATCACAATGAAGGCTGAGTTTGAAGATGGGCGTGGTCTTATGTCAACACGTTGATGGGTGTCATGGTTGGGTCTGTACTTTAAGTTTTATTGTCATTTAATTGTATCATTGTATGTGTTTTGTGCTGTTTTGTATTTTTGTATATATTTCTACAAAAAAATGCTTGTGCTGTACTGTGCAGTACTCTGGTATGTGGCAGTGGTCCATGCTATATACTTGTCAATATAAAATAAATAAATGTTATTGATTAATAAATAAATAGTATTACATTAGAGAAAAACCTTGTAAAATTATTATGTAGCATAAAGAAATACTATGGAGACTGTCACAGGAGCAGTTCACACACCAGCTACCAGTTTACTGCTGTGTGATAACACCATGGCTGTCTTATGTGGGTGACTGTCTATCTGTGTGTGTGTGTGTGTGTGTGTGTGTGTGTGTGTGTGTGTGCGTGTGCGTGTGTACTGCAGGAATGCAGCCAGTGCTGTACTCAGTAAAGGAAGCTCTGGAAGGTAGACCACACTGGGTCAGGAGCGGAACTGAAGTTTGTTATTTCAGGTATTTTTATCACCTAAAAGAGATGCTGGCAGTCCAATCGCATGTGTGACTTCAAACCGCTGAGATGGCTCTGTCCATGGAAATATATGATTTTGCAGAAAGTGCAGGATAGCAACTTGATCCCTTCATTAACTTTTATTGTGCCAGAATATTTCAGAAAACTGTCCTCTTTTTTAGGATACACAAAACCTAGTAGGAATTAGTCATAAGGGACTGATAAAACATATGATACAGCCTACAGACACTACTGGAGACTGATCTTTTATCTACACACTTTTTATTTTTTTCATTCACTATATTTTTCCTTCTAGAAACCACTTTTGTCCAGCTCGGGGCAGAAAGAGAACAACCTTTTATACTCTGACCTTTACCATCACCTTCAAACACAACGAGGACGTTTGCTACCTGGCCTACCATTACCCCTACACATACTCTGCTCTGAAGGTACTGATTTATCTAGTTAATCTGTCTGTCTGTCTGTCTGTCTGTCTGTCTGTCTGTCTGTCAGTCATGCATTAAGTTGCTAAGCCCTTCACTTTTTATATGTAATTTTATTCTTTTCTCTTGCCAGTCTAGTGAAGAATTCAAATCACCAACCTCCTAGATTCTACTTATTGTTAACTTGAATTATATAATAATAATATAATTATATAAGACAAGAAGACATATATAAGAAAAACAAATTATTGTTTTTGTACATACAGCTGTGGGGTCTCTGGTTATCCAAACCATAAGAAAGTAAAGACAATTTCAACAAAACACAAATGTTAATGCTACAGTTGTCATTTATTAGGCTGTTAGTGTGGTCTCTTTGGTATGGTCTCTGTCTCTTTGTTCGTTGATCACAATGTGTTAAAGCTAAAATAAAAACAAAAGTAATTGTACTTTGGTCTTTATTTGTTATCACTTTACTGTAAACTCTGTACTATACTAGTCCATTTACCAATTACCATTTGGCAGGTTTCCTATGCTCTGGATTGAACTTGCTCTGGGGGATAAGAGAATCTGATACTCTGTTTTGAGAGTATGAGAGACACATTTTATTCATACTTACATATCTACGTACTGATATAAAAAAAAAGAGAACATTATTAAAAACTTAAGAGACCCCTCAGTGCTAAAGACTGTTCGCCAGTATGTCTCAGGTAAAATTATGTTTTTCATGTGTAATTTGCAGCCTAATATTATTTGATAAGTTGTATATCAAAATATAATTCATCAAATTTCTTTTAAAGTCATCCCAACCATATCGTTATCCTTTGCTGTCGTTATAATTGTGATATGAAATCCACCATCCACTTGAGTGAGAAAGATTTTTAAAAAGACACATTTATAGTTATTATTATAGATAGTTATTGGTGTGGGCTGCCCTTAACACTAGCCTGGCTATGATGCTAACCAGCATTATAAATTAGGCAGGCCTGGGAGGAATGCGACTCAGTCAGGGCAGCTTGACCCCGTTTGTTGCAACATGCAATAGAGCACAAATGAAGAACACATGTCATACAGTGACAAAGTTTGTGAGTTTCTTCAGAGAGCAGAGGAAATAGAAAAGAGAAATACACCATTGAAACACAATAAAAAACATGTATTTAGTCAGGCAGTCTCATTGAGATTTAATAAAAAGTCACAAAGAACAACAGATAATGATTTATGCAGTAATGTAAAAAGAGGAGGATTTTACTGTTGTAGTGGCTGAGGTCAAATTCGAGTTTAAGACCTTTATTTGACCCAAAGGGGCAACTACACTGCACTGATGTCCCTGCAAAGATGAAGATTTTTTTTTTTAAGTTGATGATTAATAATTTGTGTGTATATATCTCCTCTAGAAAAGTTTCAGGTAAACCTTCTGATATACAAATGTAATCAAGAAATCGGTGTACTGGTCATGGGACATAGTGCTAGCAGATGCAGTATGGTTATTCTGATTATTTCTCTTTTTCTCATTTTGCACCCAGATATAAATGAAATGGTAAACATCATAAAGTGACCACAAAACAAAAAGGTCCTCGTGCATGGTGCTTGCTAAAAAAAAAGTTTAGATCAAATAATATAAGTCCAAGTTTTTTGCCCCCCACTCCAACAGTGTTCATAGGCCCCCCAAAAAAGTTAGAAATAGTTCTGGCCCTATACATTCAAATTAGGACTCTGTGGGTGCCTCTCTAGCATGTGCCGTTGAAGTCAGGTGACAAACAAAGAGTATAAACATTCAGACTTATTGGCTAATCAGAAGTAGCCCAGAATGGAAATTCACGTTTTTCGTGAGTTTCTCGGCAACCGTATTTCTCCAGAGTTGAGATCTGCAACTACACTGTTAGATGTCACTAAATCCACATTGGACCTTTAAAATGCAACCCAAAAACAAGTATTTTGAGTTGTCTAAACAGAGACATAAAAACATGAATAATGCTTTAGCATGCAGCTTTAAAACAACCAGTAGCAGTGTAATGCACTGCAGTGTTGACAGCTAAATTAATTGAAATTAAAGCTGCAAGCAGCGTTGAGCGGGACCTCGCACTCCACGCAACTCGGGGCGTGCTGCGGCCGTGTCACGTGCCGTCGTAACACGTACGGACCACAACATGAAAATCTCACGTAAATCAGCTCAAAATCGCCACGTAGCGCTTACTTCCTGTTGCCAGTAGGTGGCGCTATCACTATGTCTGAATGTTGTCATGTAGACATGTTCAAGGCGAGACTGTTATCAAACACGTGAAGTTTCATTGAGATTGGACCATGTATGCTGAAGTTATGAGGACGTGTTCAGGGCAAAACTGTTTCAGAATATATTAAGTTTATTGGAGATTGTACATTGCACACTGAAGTTATGAGCACTAATTTATGGCGAATCTGCTGAAATCGACAAGTTGTCACTGGCACACGGTTTGATGTACAGTCACAAATAGCTCAACTTTTCAATCAGTTTGTATGACGACAGAATTCAAAGTGGCCAACTTTGACCTCACGCCACAGACACGCCGTTCAACGTACAGTCTCAAATAGCAGAACTTTTAATCAGCACAATTTTTTGACTGTACTGACTAATTTTGAAGTACATTCAATAAATTCCCTAGGAGGAGTTCGTTCAAATACAACACGAAAAATCACCAAAAATGACCAAAAAAATCAAAATGGCTGACTTTGATGCCACGCCACAGACACGCCCTTTAATGTACATGCACAAATAGCACAACTTTTAATCAGAACCATTTTTTGACTGTACTCAAAAAATTTGAAGCAGATCCGATGAATTCCCTAGGAGGAGTTCATTCAAATACAAGGCGAAAAATTCACCGAAAATGCGCACGGAATTCAAAATGGCCAACTTTGACAGCACGCCACGGACACGCCTTCAACATACATGCACAAATAGCACAACTTTTAATCAGAACCATTTTTTGACTGTACTCACAAATTTTGAAGCATATCCGATAAATTCCCTAGGAGGAGTTAGTTCAAATACAATGCAAAAAGTTCGCCGAAAGTGAAAATCAAAATCAAAATGGCCGACTTTGTGGGGTTTTGGGTATGGATCCAAGAGGCTTTTTTATACGTCCCGGCATGTTACACATGTCTACCGAGTTTCGTACATATCGGTGAAACGTGGCGCCGGGGCTGCTTTTTTAAAATTCCTGTAGGGGGCGCTACAAACAAGACAAACACAATTTTTTGTGTGTGAGCTACAGGAACCAGTCTACACGTGCCCTGTGAATTTCATATTCTATTACGGTCTCTGCACAGTGATTTACCATGCCCCCAGACCGCCACCTAGTGGCGGATTGTTGACACATTTTTTAGTGAGCCTCAGGGAGCCATGGGGAAGCATCGTATCAAGTTTCATCTTAATCACACATACCGTTGTAGAGATATAAACTTCTTCATTTTAAAGAGCGCCACCTTGTGGCAATGGCCTGAAATTGTGCATGATGCCTAAGGAAGACGTGTGGAACCATGGACCCAAGCTTGGTGTCAATCGGACATACCAATGTGGAGAAATGGTCCACTTCCTTTTTGGATGAAAAATCCACAGGAAGTGCTAATTTTATAACGTGCTGGTTTTTTGAAATATCAAAATTCTTTTAATCACTTTTTTATTATGAGGGTCCTCAGATGCTACGTGAACATTTTTGTGCGAATCGGACAAAGCGCATGGGGGAACACGGAAAAGTAGTTTATGGACATTTTGCGCTCTAGCGGAGAAAAATTATAGGCCGAAGTGGGCGTGGCCTATATGGGGAGATTTAGCTCCCTTTACCGAACGCGTGGATACAAGGGTTTTGAATGTGCGACAAACTATGCAGAAGTTATTAGCCTAAATGCATTTTTTATGATAGTAGCGCCACCTAGTGGCCAACCCAAAAGCGACGCATTGAATATCCCCATTTCCACCAGGCCTGACAACTTTGCCAAATAAAATTTAGTTTTTGTATATGTTCAGGGGGGCAAAAATGCAGTCGAGGGGGGCTGAAAATAATAATAAGAAGAAGAAGAATAGGTAAGAAATAGAGCAAAAACAATAGGGACCTCCAGCGGTTGCCGGCTCGGTCCCTAAAGATAGCCGTGCTATAGAAGATGAGAGAGAGAGAGAGAGAGAGAGAGAGAGAGAGAGAGAGAGATACCAACAGTATAGATTATAATTAATTTATTGTAAATATTGTTTTCCTTTATTAGGGACTGAGCCAGCGACCACTGGAGGTCCCTATTGTATTTGCTATGTTTCTTATTAGGGATCGAGCACTGACAAGTGCAAGACCCTATTGTTCCTCTAGGAATTATTGTTATTATTATTCTGCCCCTTCTAACGCATATTTGGCCCCCGCAACATGCTCAAAATGCCATGAAAATTTGCACAAAATTCAAACGTAGCGAAAATACCGATATGACATTGTGCCCGTGCACGGGCGCCGCAAAACGGCTAAGCCACACCACCCAGAATCAGCCCCCAAGACACATAAGGCCCACATGTACGAAAATTGCTACACATGTGTATCATGATAAAAGAAGGAGAAAAGTCTCAAGGACCCATACCTCAAACCCAACAGGAAGTCCGCCATTTTGGATTTTGTGGCCATTTTTGGCTATTTACACACGTTGTATTTGAACGAACTCCTCCTAGGGCATTTATCGGACTGACTTCAGATTTGGACACAGCCATCTAAACACATTCACCATTAAAAGTTGTTTTGTTGTTTTCGTTGAACATCGTGGATGTGGCGTGGCGTCCCGTGTCGTGCAATTTCAAACCTTCGCCATGAAAGAGGGATTAATCATTACTTCTGCATACATGATCCGACTGCAACGAAACTTCACATGTTCGATAAGAGTCCCGCCCTGAACACGTCTATGTGATAATATTCAGTAATAGTCAGAGCGCCACCTAGTGGCAACAGGAAGTATCACGTTTTATACTTTCATGTTCTACTCCTAGCAGGATGATCAGATCCAGCTAAAATTTACTTATAAAATGCAAAACACATTGTTGATGATATGTGATGACTGCGATGAGTGGGCGTGTCTGTGGCGTGGTGGGAAATTTTGATGTACCGCCACAAAACCCGAATTTGCTGTAACTTAAATGTGTACATTGTCCAATCGGCTCCAAACTTCACTTGTCTGATAAGAGTCCTGCCCTGAACATGCCTATGTGATAATATTCAGTTATAGTGAGAGCGCCACCTAGTGGTGAAAGGAAATGTATTTTTTGTACGTTTATTTATATCTTCAAGCATATTGACCAGATCCAGCTGAAATTATGTGAGAAGTTCCTTAGGAGGATGAGGATCACATGTTATGAATCTTAAGAATTTGCATGGAACCATGTTGCCATGGCGACGCGGCAAAAATCAAAAAGATTCACACTTTTGGGGGGACTAAACATGCCTGAAAACTCATGAAACTTTGCACAGAATTCAGTGGTTCCGAACGCCGAGGTATTGTCTGTCTCTCGCTCTCTCTCTCTCTGTCTCTCTCTCTCTCTCTCTCTCTCTTACCCCAACTGGTCGAGACAGACGACCACCCACCTAGAGCCGGAAGATCTGTCCTAGGTTTCTGCCTTTTAACAGGCAGTTTTTCCTTGCCCTTGTCGCCAAGTGCTTGCTCATGGTGGTACTGTTGGGTCTCTGTAATTAATGTTTTAAAGAGTTCGGTCTAGACCTGCTCTATTTGAAAAGTGTCCTGAGATAACTTCTGTTATGAATTGGCGCTATACAAATAAAATTGAATTGAATTGAATTGTCTTGGTTCCGTGGATGGGCGTCGCAAAATGGCTTAGCCACGCCCCCCAGAGTCAGCCCCCAAGACACGTATGACTGACATGTATGAAAATTGCTACGCATGTGTATCATTATAAAAGAAGCAAAAAAGTCTCTTGGACCCATACCTCAAACCCAACAGGAAGTCGGCCATTTTGGATTTTGTGGCCATTTGCACATGTTGTATTTGAACAAACTCCTCCTAGGGCATTTATTGGACCGACTTCAGATTTGGACACAGCCCATCTAAACACATTCACCATTAAAAGTTGTCCTCTTCAGTTTTTTTCGTCAAACCTCCTGCCCGTGGCGTGGTGTCCCGTGGCATCCAATTTCGATCCTTCGCCATAAAACGAGGGATTCGTCATGACTTCTGCATACATGATCCGACTGAAACTTCACATGTCTGATAAGAGTCCCGCCCTGAACACGTCTATGTGATAATATTCTGTAATAGTGAGAGCGGCACCTAGTGGCAACAGGAAGTATCACGTTTTATATTTTAAAGTGCGTTTAGGCTAATAACTTTTGTATAGTTTGTCACACATTCAAAAAACTTATATCCACGCGTTCGGTGAATGGAGCTGAATCTCCCCATATAGGCCACGCCCATCACCCCCCATTGTTTTTTTCTGGCTAGAGCACAAAATGTCCGTAAACTACTTTTTCGTGTTCCTCCTATGTGCTTTGTCCGATTCGCACAAAATGTTGCACGTAGCATCTGGGGACCATCCTAATAATAAACTAATTGAAAGAATTTTTATATCTCTAAAAATAAGCATGTTATAAAATTAGCACCGCCTGTGGATTTTTGTTCAAAAGAGGAAGTGGAGTATTTTTCGACATTGGTATGTCCGATTGACACCAACCTTGGGGCCATAGTTCCCCATGTCTTCCTTAGCCATCATGCACAATTTCAGGCCATCGCCACTTGGTGGCGCTCTTTAAAATGAAGAACTTTGGCAACAGGAAGTATCACGTTTTATGCTTTCATGTTCTCCTCCTAGCAGGATGATCAGATCCAGCTGAAATTTACTCATAAAATGCAAAACACATTGTTGTTGATATATGTTGACTGTGGTGAGGGGGCGTGTCTGTGGCGTGGCGGGAAATTTTGATGTATCGCCACGAAACACGAATTCGCTATAACTTGAGAGTACATTGTCCAATCGGCTCCAAACTTCACTTGTCTGATAAGAGTCCCGCCCTGAACACATAGTGATAGCGCCACCTAGTGGCAACAGGAAGTAAGTGCTGCGTGGCGATTTTGAGCTGATTTACGTGACATTTTCATGTTGTGGTCCGCACTTGTTACGACGGCACGTGGCGTGGCTTGCAGCTTTAATTGCTATTATTATTTTTAATTCCAAACACTTGCTTTGGCAATATGTACAGTGTTATGTCATGCCAATAAAGCCATTTGAATTGAATTGAATTGACAGAGAGACAGAGACAGAGAGGACAGAGGTAAGGACAGAAGGACAGAGACAGAGACAAAGGATGTCATGTCATTATATACACAAAACACAACTGTAGATTGATTATTGTACAACATAAATGTACATACTGTAGAGGTATAAGCCAATAAAATAATACACAGAGGCATAACCTTAGCTCACTGGCTACTATAAACAACATGTCAATTGATTGGCTGCATCTGATGTCTGTTCAGCTCATGACAATCAAGATTATAGCACTAGTGCAAATCTGAGTGGTCAGTTATGGGCCCTGGGCTGCTGTGGGCCCCTAAGCGACTGCATATTATCTGCATATATGATAGTTGCGCTGCTGCATTTCCTTCAAAATTCATTTGGTAGCTACTGCAAATGCATGTATGCATATGTACAACAGAACCTACATGTCTACTTTACATACTCTTACATTTATTGTGTCTGTCAGGCTCATCTGAAGGTACTGCAGAAATCAGTGGATCCTGCCAAGGTGTTTTTCCGGCAGCAAATTCTTTGTAGCACTCTGGCTGGAAACTCCTGTCCAGTGGTCACCATCACTGCATGTCCTGCCAGCAGGGCCTGGAAAGACATCCACCAGCTACGTGAGTGCTGCTGTGTGTGTGTGTGTGTGTGTGTGTGTGTGTGTGTGTGTGTATAGGTGTGTGTGTATGTCTGATGAGCTGGGATAAAGGGTCAGAGTGATATAATTAGGGAGGCACCTGTTTGATAGCAAGTTGATGGAATGTGTGGGTGCAGACTATTATTGCAGTGTGTGTGTGCACAGTGCACACGTGTGTGTGAGCAGACAAAAGAAGGTGAACCAGCCAGGCATCATGACAGATACAGATATTGAATGCTTTGTTTGTTTTTCAGCACTTAATTGAAAGCCAGTGATCCTTAGCAGTTAAAAATATGAAGAAATTATTTGTTTAGGGGAAAACCATCCTAGGATATCGACATTAGCATAATATTATACTTGCTACTGTAGCTGCTATTACACACTCAGTATTTGTGCATTGCACTTATGCCATTTCACCTTTTCATATTACCACAAGCACTCCAAATGGTAAATGGATTGTACCTGTATAGCGCCTTTCTAGTCTTCTGACCATACAAAACGCTTTTACACTTAATGGCACATTCAGTCATTCACACAGTGATGGCAAAGCATCTGGAGCAATTTTGGGTTCAGTATCTTGGATATTTTAGTATCAAGGATACTTTGACATGCAGTGAGAAGAGCCAGGAATCAAACTGCCAACCTTACGATTAGTTTCCAACCCACTCTACCTCCAGCCACAGCTGCCAATGCTCCAACACAGTCCGCATTTCAGGAATTGAAAATAACTAATTAATTTCACCATAAATACTCATAACCATACAAATTGAAATAATCTAATTGACTCTTCCTAAATCCCGCATCTTTTAGCTATGTAATCCAATAACAGTTGAGCAGGCCTCAGTCAACACCACAAACTGTCCCATACAGTTACACTCTTTACCTCACAAAGTCTTTTACTGAGGTCATCAAGGAATGAAAATAGGTGCTCAGTATTGTATGTCCAGTTAGTATATGTATGCAACTGTATTACTTTTATTTCTTTGTACATGTAGGAGAAAGTAGCAAATTGCAGTAATCTTGTGAAATGTTTAAAAAGGTTTTCAATGTGAATGTAAAACAGTTTTTATCAACCCTAACCTATCACCTGCAAAACCATTGTTTTGTCATGGTACAGCGTGACTAGTGTGCACTCCTCACATAAAAATATTTAACTTAACTTTTCAGCACAGCGCTCCTCAGGGTCACACTTGGACCAGACAGCCCATCAAAATAAGCAAGAGGCGGGTTTATACAGCTTTACCACTTCTTGTTAATATGCCATTTACTATTCCCATTAATAGGTTAGCTAGCTAGTGAGCTATCTGTTTCACTGTGAGCAAGCTACAGAGCAGGTGTGTAGTGGGGGTAAACCCAAGTAACCTCAGTTATCCACCACTTTAAAATGATTCCAGAGTTTACTTATTTAGAGCTCTTTTCCTGGTAATCCTATTTAATCACCCAGTTGCGCATGCAGCCACGCAATCTTTTTTTAATTGGAACTGTGAGATTAGTAATGGTTTCGTTTTACTCGGGACCAGAATGGAGTTGTGAGCCTTGTGAAGACTTGTGCATGTTAGTGTATCATTTTTTATTCTTAAATGTTTAAATGTTTGCAGTTACCTCAACTAAACACAGGTGTCATCAACACAGGCTCAAATCTTAAAGATAACTCTAAATCACCAAAAAGAAAATCACCAAGGCAATGTGTAGCAACAATGAGTTGAGCCTGTGGTTCATCCCCAGTGAATATATCTACTGAACCAGCTGGATATTTTTCTCCACTAGCAATTAACTTTCTTTCCCTCGTAGCCCAATTTGCACTCCACATGGATTTTGTTCAGGTCACCTAATCTCATCCCAGCTGAAGGTGTTACTGTTGATCTCTAGTACTTCCAAAAAGGTTTCCAGTTGCCTTAAGGTGCAGCAGAGAGGAGATTTGACTCCATGTAAGGGCAGCTGATGTTCACTTGAACAAGGCAATTAACCTTAAAACCTTCAAACTGTGTAGTTTCACCGTGAGACTGATGGAGCAGAGAGGCTTCCAGGTATGCTTATGTATATTTGTGTTTGAGCATGTGTGTGGACTTTTTTTATCCTGAGGAGTGATGTGTGCATTTGTGTGTATGTTGAACAAACAAGCCAAACTTGAGTAGAAACAAAGCCTGCACACTAACAGCAAATCTGTTCCAGTCTTCTCCCTGTGTATGCAAATGGAATGCTAATCAGGTCTAATTACAACAAAACATGTCAATGGGTTTAAAGCAGTATCATGATTTTATCCTGTAGAGTGCACCTTACTGTATGAAAAGGTTGTACATCCACTCATTACAGTGAAAAACATGTTTGAATTTGAAGTATCATAAACTGACCGTATGTAAAGCCATTTCTGTGTCCTACTACAAGCTTTTCTTCTGAGGGGATGGATTAGACAAAGGAACCTGCTTCCTTCCTCACTCCTCTTGTCTCCAATTAAAAGCTGCTTCCAGTGCAATCACAGCTCATCTTTGAAAGCTATTAATTGTCAAACATTATCTCATTTAGCAGGACAGGCATTGCCTCTAGGTAGCTGGAGCAAGACTAGGATAGTTGCTCTGTCAAAATCTCTCTCACATCATTTTTGCAAGTGACTAGGTTTTTTCATTTGTCTTTCACACTTTGTCTTGTCTTGTCTTTTTCTGCACCTCTTCCTATGCTGAGGTAAAAATAAACTGAAAGACGCATTGAAGAATTGACTGTACCTCCTCATGCAGGAGTCTCCCATAGAAGCCTCCCAGTACATGGATCCCGATGTAGAACAGGGTGTTGAGTGTGTCTGAGTATCAAAGGCTTGCCCAGTCTGGGTTTTTAAATCTTTTTTAAAAAAAATCACTTAAATCTGAGCACAATGATATGCTCATTGCATACGCCTAGATTAGGCATTAATATAAACTTCTGTTGGTGGGACTGAGTCATTGTTTTGCAAGTCACAAGTAAGTCTAAAGTCTTTGCACTCAAATCCCAAGTCCCAAATCCTCCAAATTATCTTAGGTATCTTTTTTTCTAACTGGAATTAAGTGTCAAGTTGCTGGGAATGAATAACGTTAACGTTAGTTGATTCAGGAAATGAATTGGTTCTTGGAACACTTTTTAAATAACATATTCTTAATCTTTGTGGTTGAATCCAAATGAACTCACAGGCAGGCTTGAGGAGTAACTGATTACATCTAACAGGGTTAAGTAATCAGGATACAAGCACGTTTTTTATTACAAATTACAATACATTTTAATTTAATAAAAATGGGGACTTCACCTTTATTTTGTCAGAAAGGGGAACAATACCCAAGTACAGTGCAAGGTCTGCCTTCCAACTGTGAAAATGTCAATTTATAGCATAACGTTCATAAAGTGGTGTTCATTTGATTATCTCATTCAATAAAATGTGTATGTATCATAATCCTATGTTTACCACATAGCTTATTTTCAGCAACAATCCAAAATCCAATGGTCCCATTGCTTTTTGTCAAAGGAACCAGGGTGATGCCAACTTGCTGTGGCTCACAAAAATAAAACATCATCAATATGTAGCTCTTAGGCAGTTAGTTTCTAGCACTCAAAAGTATGTAGCACTTGTTGCTGAAAAATGGATAGAAAGACAAAACCCATGTTGTATCGGAGTCTGTTCTCCTGTTGATATGTGTAACACTATCTGAGGGGTAACAGACTTTGCCACAACAACCCGCGGCCGGGAGTGCAGAGTAGGTGCGCCTGTTGAAATGGCGGGCATTGTGGTAAATCTGTGGATCGGGCGGGTCAGGTCCTAAAAACAAACATTCTGATTAAAAGTAGATTGGTTGAGGGTGGGTGAAATAGTATGAAACACCTCTCTAATTCGGGATACTCTGAACATTCAATTTCCAATTCAATTCAATTTTATTTGTATAGCTCCAATTCATAACAGAAGTTATCTCAGGACCCTTTTCAAATAGAGCAGGTCTAGACTTAACTCCTTATAACATTATTTACAGAGACCCAACAGTACCATCATGAGCAAGCACTTGGCAACGGCGGCAATGAAAAACTGCCTTTTAACAGGCAGCAACCTAGGACAGACCCTTCGGCTCTATAGGTAGATGGTCGGCTGCCTCGACCAGTTGGGGTAAGAGAAAGAGAGACAGACAGACAGACAGACAGACAGACAGAGGTGCACAGCAACAACAGTAGCAACAACTAATAGTAGTGACTGATGATGATGAACATGAAAAAGATGATTGCGACGACAACAATGATGGGGGACAATGACCAGTGATTATAGTAATAATATTAACTGTAGTAATAATACTAGTAATAATAATAATAACAATAATATCAGTAATATTAGCAATGGCAGTCAAGCAGGACCATGGCAGGAAGCTCCACCAGGAATCCATGAGAACCTGCGAGATGAGAAAGCACAAGAACTCCGGGGAAGAAGTGAAGTTAGTAACATGCATTAATGGGACATGAATGAGTGCAGAAAGAGAGAGGAAGAGAGGAGCACATCGATCATGGGAAAACCCCCAGATAGTATAGGCCTATAGCAGCATAACTAAGGGATGGTTCAGGGCTCACCTGAGCCAGCCCTAGCTATAAGCTTTATCAAAGAGAAACATTTTAAGCCTACTCTTAAATGTGGAGAGGGTGTCTGCCTCCCGAACCACAACTGGAAGCTGGTTCCACAGGAGAGGAGCTTGGTAACTGAAGGCTCTGGCTCCTGTTCTACTTTTAGAGACTATAGGAACCACAAGTAGCCCAGCATTCAGAGAATGCAATGTTCTGGAGGGGTAACAGGGTGCTATAAGCTCTTTAAGATATGTAGAGAAAAGAAATTTTAAAGGGAGCCAGTGCAGAGAAGATAGTACAGGAGAGATGTGATCTCTTTTGCTAGTTTCTGTCAGTACTCGTGCTGCAGTGTTCTGAATTACTTGGAGCTTCTTAATGGACTTATTGGGGCAACCTGATAATAAGGAGTTGCAGTAATCCACAAATGCATGGATTAGTTTTTCTGCATCCGTCTGTGACAGGATGTGTCTAATTTTTGTAATATTACGTAATTGAAAGAAGGCAGTCCTAGATGTTTGCTTTATATGGGAATTAAATGACATGTCCTGATAACTCCAAGATTCCTGACAGTGGTGCTAGAGGCCAAGGTAATGCCATCTAGAGTAACTATATCTGTAGACAGTGAGTCTCCGAGGTTTTTTGGGCCAAGTACAAGAATTTTGTTTTTTTCTGAGTTTAACATCAGAAAATAGCAGCTCATCCAGGTTTTTAATTTCCTTAAGACATGTTTGTAATTTAGGTAATTGATTAATTTCATCGGGCTTGATCGATAGATATAACTGTGTATCATCTGCATAGCAATGAAAGTTAATGGAGTGATTCCTAATAATGTTGCCTAAAGGAAGCATATATCAAGTAAATAGTATTGGTCCAAGTACAGAACCTTGTGGAACTCCATGACTAACTGTTGTATTTATGGAGATTCATCGTTAACGTGTACAAACTGAGAATGATCTGATAAGTATGACCTTAACCAGCTTAGTGCGGTTCCTTTAATGCCAATTTGATGCTCAAGTCTCTGTAAAAGAATATCATGGTCAGTGGTGTCAAATGCAGCACTAAGATCTAATAATACAAGTACAGAGACAAGTCCATTGTCGGAAGCAATCAAAAGGTCATTATTAACTTTAACCAGAGCTGTGATGAACTCTAAATCCTGACTGAAAATCATCAAATAAGCCGTTGTTATGTAGAAAGTCACTCAACTGTTTGGCGACTACTTTCTCCAGAATCTTAGAGAGGAAGGGAAGGTTAGAAATCGGCCTATAGTTGCCTAAAACCCCTGGGTCAAGAGTGGGCTTTTTAAGAAGGGGTTTAATTACAGATACTTTAAAAGACTGTGGTACATATCATGACAATAAAGAAAGATTGATCATATCTAGTAAAGAAGTTTAGAATTATTTTCTTCTATTAGTGTTGAGTAATAGGTTCCTCTGGCTTTACGGAGGGCCTTTCTATAGGTTTTAAGACTATCTTGCCAAATTGAGCGATATTCTAATAATTGTTGATCGTAGTGAGCCTGCAGCACTATTAACAAGATTACCAATTTGGGAGGGACTAAAGTTATTATAGGACTCTGTTATATTCAGACATGGCATTGAATTAAACACTGAAGGAATCTCCTCCTTAAATCTTGCTACAGCACTGTCAGATAGACATCTGCTGTAGGAAGTTTTGCCTAATGGCTCATAATCTAGTAATATGAATTCAAAAGTTATTAAATAATGGTCAGATAGGAAAGGATTTTGTAGGAAGATTATTAAATGTTCAATATCAATGCCATATGATAGAACGAGGTCAAGAGTGTGATTAAAACAATGAGTTGGTTTATTTACACTCTGACAGAAGCCAATTGAGTCTATTAGTGAGATAAATGCGTTACTAAGGCTGTCATTGTTAACATACACATGAATATTAAAATCACCTACAATAATTACTTTAAATGTTTTACGGACTAAACTTGATAAAAACTCTGAGAATTCAGATAGAAAATCAGAGTAGTGGCCAGGAGTGCGGTACACTATAACATACAGAACTGGCTGCAGTGTTTTCCAGGTTGGGTGAGAAAGACTAAGAATGAGAGTTTCAAATGAATTATAATTTGGTTTAGGGTAAATTAAAACGCTCGAATCAAAATAAAACGCTGGAATAAATTGCTCCTGATGCTGTGCATCGGTGTGAATGTGTATGAATGCGTTAGTTTCTGTTCAATGGCCTTTGCCATCACTGAGTGAATTTGTGTGAAAGGGTGAATGTGGCACGTAGTGTAAAAGTGCTTTGAGTGGTTGGAAGACTAGAAAGGCGCTATCCAAGTACATGTCCATTTACTGTTTACCATTTACCATCGTGAAGTGAAGTGTTGGGAAAAAAATCTAAAAAGTTAAAGGTGCTATATATGACTTTCAGAATTGTAGTTGCACTGGAGCACCAGCATCTCAGACCTAAACAAATAAGACTCCAGACTCCACTGGAAAAAAATATTAATTTTGAATAAAAAAAATAAAAATAAAATACACAAAACTCACTTAAACCATGTTTCTAAGTCTTCCCACTGTTCAAACAAAAATCACGAACTCTGGTTTGGCCAAAATTAACTCTTAATTCAGAGTTAGATTTGAAAATATTCACAAAAAAGTCTGCTATGGCTGCCAAGTAACATTGAGAAACAAGTACGTCCACTAAAAGTGCTTCTTTCTAGCACTGACAGGCTTAGATTATTCTGTGTCTGACAACATTATGGAAAATATCCCTACAGAGATAGACCTTTTTAACCAGAAACAGCTGTAATATCACTATCGCTCGCCACCAGATTCCATAGACTAAACACTCATTCAACCTCACAGATAATCATAAACCACACATTATTATAACTCCCTGTAAACAAAATTAAACTTGCCAAAGCTGTCTTTGTTAGTATTTCCACTGTTCCAACAACAATCACAAAGTTTGGTAAAAATAAATCCTTAATTCACAGAGGTAGATGAGAAGTACAGCAGTCTCTCCTATTGCAATACAATATTAATTTTAAACTCTGATAAATTAACTGAGACAGACCATTTTTTTATCCACATGCTGTTCATCTGCACAGCAGCTGACTGTCATTGAGCTCAAACAACCCTGAATGATGACTCTTTCCCATCTGTTCACATGCTATCTGTATACCATTCACACTGTTATCACAGACACAGACACAAACACAAATATTAATTACTACCCTTGCAATACAATTATCACTTATGACCTCTGGTATCTGACATAATTGGCCAGCTGTCACTATGAGTGACTGAGCTTTACATACTGTTGTGATGGGTATAGAGTACACACTTTTAATTACAGGCCTGATCTGGATAATTGAAAGATGCCTGGCACCCAGGGAGCAGAGGAAATGTAGGCAAATATAGATGAAGCTTTATACTGAGTGGTGATTGACAAGGAATCATTGAGTTTAGAATTCAATTCAATTCAATTCAATTTTATTTTTATAGCGCCAATTCATAACAGAAGTTATCCCAGGACACTTTTCAAATAGAGCAGGTCTAGACCGAACTCCTTATAACATTATTTACAGAGGCCCAACAGTACCACCATGAGCAAGCACTTGGCGACGGGGGCAAGGAAAAACTGCCTGTTAAAAGGCAGAAACCTAGGACAGACCCTTCGGCTCTAGGTGGGTGGTCGTCTGCCCGACGAAACACTAGGAGAAACATTAGAAACACTCCAGGTACTTGAATTTCACAGGTAAGATCCCAGCTAGTAAGTAACTGAGCAAAAAGCTGCAGCTCAACTGTCCACATGCTGTATTATATCAACAGCTCTGTCTCTCTATCTGTCTCTGTCCAGGTAATCGCCCCTGTATCGTGCTAACAGGCCGTGTCCATCCTGGTGAGTCCAATGCCAGTTGGGTGATGAAGGGCACACTGGAGTTTCTCTGTAGCCAGGACCTGGTGGCCCAGGGTCTAAGGGAGGCCTTTGTCTTCAAGCTCATCCCCATGCTCAATCCAGATGGAGTCATCAATGGCATGTGAGTGGGAGGCACAAACAGTGCTCAATGCAGGACTCCACACCTCTCCCAAAACTGCAGCAAAGAACCCTTAGCAAACCAGTTCACATAATACCGATTAAGCCTCTCTGTATTTGTGGTCTGTCTCGACTTTCCTGCCATGCAGCACCAGTATTTATGTGTTTTACGTCAACCAGCAATACTGGTGTTTTTCACCAAAACAGGGAAATCTACTCATCAGTGGAAGCGGCCAAGTCCATCCTGAGAGGGTGCTTGAAGTGCTATTGACCTTTTTGTCAATAGCCATTTTGACATGAGATAGTAAGGTAAACACAGGTTCGATTCCATTCAGGTCCAACAGAGTCAGGGTGCTTCTATTGTGCATGTTGCACCAATGGCTGTTGAGGGGGTGTCCAGAAAACGATGTGGGCTTCATTGATAATTGGCAGATTTTCTGGGTCTCGTTACTTGGATGGCTCTCTTATCTAGGAATATACCTGACAACCCAGAATCGAGACCAGGAAGCAGAGCTGCAGTCTTACACGGTTGTCTGTGCTTCCAATAGAAGTCACCCACCCAAAACCTCACAGACTGTGTCTGTCCCCTCACCACCTAGATTATTTAAAGAGAAAGTTAAACATAAAAACCTAAAAAATAAAAATAAAATAATTAAACATGGACTATTCAATTCAATTCAATTCAATTCTATTTGTATAGCGCCAATTCATAACAGAAGTTATCTCAGGACACTTTTCAAATAGAGTAGGTCTAGACCGAACTCTTTTTTACCGAACATTATTTACAGAGACCCAACAGTACCACCATGAGCAAGCACTTGGCGACAAGGGCAAGGAAAAACTGCCTGTTAAAGGGCAGAAACCTAGGACAGATCCTTCGGCTCTAGGTGGGTGGTCGTCTGCCTCGACCAGTTGGGGTGAAAGAGAGAGAGAGAGAGAGAGAGAGAGAGACAGACAGACAGACAGACGGAGGCACAGCAACAACAGTATTGGCAATGGCAATCTAGCAGGACCATGGCAGGAGGCTCCACCAGGATCGATAAGAACCTGCGAGACGAGAAAGCACAAGAACTCCGGGGAAGAAGTGAAGTTAGTAACATGCATTAATGGGACATGAATGAGTGCAGAAAGAGAGAGGAAGAGAGGAGCTCAGTGCACCATGGGAAATCCCCCGATAGTCTAGGCCTATAGCAGCATAACTAAGGGATGGTTCAGGACTCACCTGATCCAGCCCTAACTATAAGCTTTATCAAAGAGGAATGTCTTAAGCCTACTCTTGAATGTGGTGAGGGTGTCTGCCTCCCGAACCACAACTGGAAGCTGGTTCATCTGCACAGCAGTTAAATGGTGATGGTTAAACATCGGGTCTCTGTCGTCTAAAGCTGTTCTAGTTAATGAGTTAATATCAGATGGTGATATTGATTTACTTTGTCTTACTGAGACCTGGCTGTGCCATAAATGAATCCACTCCCCCCAGTCATATTAATACTCACATTCCTCAAGGCACCGGCCAAGGAGGTGGGGTAACAGCCATATACAATTCAAGCCTTTTGATTAATTCTAAACTGAAACCCGGCCTAGAAAACACTGCAGCCAATACTATTTGTTATAGAGAACGGCGCTCCTGGCCTGTACACTTCTCAGTGTTCTCAGTTTTTATGAAGTTTAGTCCTTCAAACAGATAAAGTATTTATTGTAGGTGATTTTAATATTCATATGGATGTTGATAATGTTAATCTTAGTAATGTGTTTATTTCAATATTAGACTCAATTGGCTTTTGTCAGAGTTTAAACATATCCACCCATCATATGGCATTGAAATTGAACATTTAATAGTCTTCCCACATAATCCTTTTTTCTCTGACCATAATTTAATATCCCTGGAATTCCTATTACTAGACTACAAGCCATTAGGCAAAACTTGTCTATCTGATAGTGCTGTAGCTAAATTTAAGGAGGAGATTCCATCTGTATTTAATTCAATGCCATGTCTCAATATAACAGGACTCCTATATTAACCTTATTCCCTTCCGAATTGATCATCTTGCCAATAGGGCTGCAGGCTCACTGTGAACAACACTAGACTCTATTGCCTCTCTAAAAAAATATATTAAAACATAGGAGGCTAGGACCATGGTATAATCACCAAACCTCCTAATTAAAGCAAGAAGCGTGGAAATTTGAAAGGAAACTGGTCTACCAAGCTGGTAGAATCATGTTCAATCTGGCAAGATATTCTTAAAACATATAAAAAGGCCCTCCGTAATGCCAGAGCATCCTATTATTAAACATTAATAAAAAGAATGAAAGAAAGAACGACCCCAGGTTCCTCAGCGTTGTAGCCAGGCTGACAGAGAGTCATAGCTCTATTGAATCATGTATTCCTATAGCACTCAATGGCAATGACTTCATGTGCTTCCTTAATGATAAAATTATTACTATTAGAGACAAAATTGATCACTGCCTGCCCACAACAGGTAACGATATCTCTTCAAATACAGGAATCTTAACAGCTGTAAACCCAGATATTTTTTAGACTGCTTTTCTGCTGTCAATCTACATCAATTAACTTCAGTAATTTCTTCATTGAAGCCATCAACCTGTCTCTTGGATCCGGCACTTCTTTGCTAGATACGATCAATCTTTATTTTCAGGCTATGTACCACAGTCCTTTAAAATAAGTAAATAAATCCCTTCTTAAAAAGCCCACTCTTGACCCAGGGAATATAGCCAACTCTAGACCTATTTCTAACCTCTTTTTTTCTGTCTAAGATTCTTGAGAAAGTAGTTGCCAAACACTTGTGTGACTTTCTACATAACAGCTTATTTGAGGATTTTCAGTCAGGATTTAGAGTACATCACAGCATTTTACAGATGATACCCAGTTATATCTATCGATCAAGCCTGATGAAATGAATCAATTAGGTAACGTACAAGCATGCCTTAAGGACATAAATACCTGGATGTACTGCAGTTTTCTGATCTGAATCTTGGAGTTATCTCTGATCAGAATATGTCCTTCAATTCCCACCTAAAGCAAACTTCTAGGACTGCCTTTTTTCGCTTACATAAAATTGCAAAAATCCGACACATCCTGTCACAGACGGATGCAGAAAAACTAGTCCATGCATTTGTTACTTCTAGGCTGCATTACTGCAATTCCTCATTATCAGGCTTCCCGAATAAGTCCATTAAGACGCTCCAATTAATTCAGAACGCTGCAGCACGAGTACTGACAGGAACTAGGAAAAGAGATCATATCTCTGCTGTATTAGCTTCTCTGCACTGGCTCCCTGTCAATTAAGGGTAAGACTTCTTTAAACAGCCTAGTTCTAGGGTCTAGGGCCTAGGGTCTAACAGACAGATTGGGCATTCTGCAGCACAATTTCTGTCAGGAACTAGGCAAAGAGATCATTTTTCTGTATTTGTTTCTCTGCAATCTCTGTAAAATTCAGAATACAATTTAAAATCCTCCTTCTCACCTACAAAGCTCTTCTTGATTAGGCACCTTCATATCTAAAGAAGAGCTAAAAGTACCCTCTTACCCCACTTGAACATGCGCTCTCTGACTGCAGGACTACTTGTGGTTCCTATAGTCTCCAAAAGTAGAACAGAAGCCAGAGCCTTCAGCTACCAAGCTCCTCCTGTGGAACCAGGTTCCAGTTTCTGTTCGGGAAGCAAGAAACAGTCTCCACATTTAAGAGTAGGCTTAAGACGTTTCTTAACGTGAGTCAAGGTGAGTCCTGAACCATCCCTCAGTTATGCTGCCGGGGGACTTCCCATGATGCACTGAGCTCCTCTCTTCCTCTCCCTCTCTTTCTGCACACATTTCTTGGTGTTAGTTACACAAGACTGCACAGAGGGAAAATGTCCCTTGTCAAGCTTGTAAGTAGGCACATTTGTTGGGGTCACATTGATGCATGTCTTTCAGAGTTTCAGACGTATGTACAAATGTCAATTATGAGTCTTGTTTCTCAGGAATAAAGGTGGAACAACCGAAATGCAATTTGTACCAGAGTGGTAGTTTTCATGTCTGTGACATATTCTACCGATATATAGACAATGAAACTGTAATGAAAAGCAAATATATGTTGCTGGTATGATGATGATATGACTATGAACAGATCCTTTTCACTGTTTATATTTGCTGGGAACCACAGGGCTCACACATTAAGTAGGTGAGACCTCGACTCTCTAGTGAACATTGCTGCAGCAGCGCATATGTGCAGCTCAGTACGATGGACGTACTTGCTGAAAATAACTTGTCAATCATAAGGTAGCCACGCCCTAAAGCATACCCTGCTTTATCGTCTATTTTGCTCTAAATGGGACAATCGTTTACTAAAGGAACATCATGCCGTATGGAAGAAAACTGAAACTAGAGACTGAGACCAAAAACTCATTAGGAAACTGTTTGCTGAGCTAATACATCAAGTGATTCAGTGATTTTTTTTCATTTGTCCAGATTTTGAGATATATGTCTTTTTACGGATTTGGATATTTTTTAAATTTTTTTTAATTTATTGGTTTATTTTAGGGACAGTGTACATTAATTAAACATTCCTGTAAATGCACCAGAGTTAGCCAGAAGGCTATTTTCCATCTGTTGTCCCTGGTACAGATGTTCTAAGTCAACCTAAAAGTAAACTACAATACATGTACAATGTTAAAATAGAAAACAAAATTATCACAATAAAGACAATGGATTAATATACAATAGTTGAACATCACACAAGTGATTAGTTAAGACAGAGACTTAAAACACACACTCACTCACTCACTCTCTCTCTCTCTCTCTCTCTCACACACTCACACACACTCACACACGCACACACAGACACACACACAGCAAGGTGGCAAAATGGAAGCAGGTGGCAGCAAGGGAAGTCACGCACTAAGTGCGATATAATCACTAAGCCTAAATGTTTTAATGGTCACACATCTGATTGTGTATGAACCATTTTTTCAGGTAGAATTTAAAAGACGGATGTGAGTCCAATTCCCTAATGTGAGCTGAACTGGTGTTCCATTCTTGTGCTGCTTTGTGTGAGAATGTGGATTGACCAAACTGACTTTTCCTGAGTGGGATGATGCAGTCCCCTCTTGCAGCACCTCTTGTTGAGTGATATGCAGATGTTCGAACTTGTACAAATTTTTTGAGTGGAGGGGATGTCAGATTGTTGATGACTTTGTACATTAAACACATATTTGCATATTTTATAATGTTATCCCTATATGTGGGCAAACCAACCCTTAAAATGATTTTCAGCGGTCCATCGTCATGCTGTGTCTAGACATGTCATCCTGTTTCAGCTAGAGAAAAAAATAATAAATACATGGGGCATGGACATGGCACGTCACATAGACAGTTTTTTATATTGAGCAGCTTCAGTTGATTATAATGGATGCGCTCTACTGCAGGCATGCTGCAGCAGACTTAGTGTAAGACTTGACATGAACAATGTACCATCCAAATGCTCTTGAAGCAACCTAAATGTATGTCTGTCTTTCTCCCTGAACATTCCCTTATTTTATTCTGTGGGTGTGTGTATGTGTGTGATGTAAGTTTTGCAGCACAACTCTGACATTTCACAGGAATTAAGTTGGACACCGCAGGGATTTACTCATCGTGCTGTCAGGTTTCTCCCCCACTCTCTTTTCTTCTCAATTCTCTGAGCTTGAAATTGGTGTGAAATTGGAACAATATTGCCAAAGCATCAACACAGCTTTTTACTTTAAACCCCATTCCCTGGTTGGTTTGTGCGCATTTTGGGTCCTCAAAGTAATATGAAACATTTGAGGTTCCCTCATCAATTTTAGCTGAGTACGTGTCTTTTTATGTTGTGATTCAGTTTCTGGTGTTTCTAGGTTTTATAATTAGAAAATACAGACAGCAGAGAAATTGCTCCCACAAATTTGCCTTTTAGGCCACATTTGTATTTAAAGTCAGTGTGGATCAGGAGGATCTATTGTCAGAAATGGGATATAATACTCATAGGTATTTTTGTAGGGTCTAAGGGGACCTTTAAACATAAACTCGTTCATTTGGTGTGGCTCTATTGTGACGGGTCACTTCTTGTCACCTCATCCAGTCACATCCTGTGACTGTTACCCGATGCAACTTCATGACATGTGTTGTCCAGGTGATTAAACTCCTGACACACCGTCATTCTCTTTTTTCTCTTTACCCCACTCTCTCGCTAACCTCACTCGCCCACACCAGGTGATAAGCTCTCGCCCAGCCTGCCAACAAACAAAGCACAACAAAGTATTAAAGCACGGCACAAGAGCCTATCTTTTACTGTGATCCCTGGTTAGCCCACCGCTAACGGGATTCAACATCTGCAGCTTTTAACGAAAAGTCTGCCAGTTGATTTTACTGGAGCAACGCAAAGTTTACGCATCGCTGACATTGGACATCGCACTCACACAGCAGTGACGTTTGGACTTTGGAACCACATCTCTTTTCAGCCTGGCTCACAGGACTGCCAGCTGATTGTCACCGTCAACTCTCCTTCCTCCCTCCTTTGGACCGTTGGTAACATACTGGCCGGCCCGGCCCTAACCAATTTGGCGCCCTAGGTAAGATTTTAGGTGGCGCCCCTCTTGCATCGCAGTAAATTGCACACCTCCCTGCCCTTCCATGTGCATACATGGAAAAGTTTAAGACAAGGAGAGCGGCAGCAGAGACCCCCCAGGGTACAGAACAGAGCAAGCATCAATGGCAATCAGAAAATGACATTGATTAATTAGAAACAACATAAAAAGGAGGAGCTGGGGTGGAGGTGGGTGCAAAAAGGCTTGTAGAGGAGCAGCAGAGATAGGCAGGCAGGCTAAAGCAGCTTAAATAAGGCGCCACGTAGATGTTTGCCAATTGGATGCTTGAGGAAATCAGGTGAGCAGTCAGCTGACTGTGTATGGGATCCAATGGGAAGCTTAGAGGAATCAGCTGATGTATGTTTATGACTAGCTATGATTGTATGATATAGCTGTAACTGAAAGCTAAGCCTGACTTTGTGCCCTGCCTGAACTAACGCTATGCTCAATTTCAGTCAGGACCACTTTTGTCAAAATATCTTATATTCCAAGCAGAATTTTACATTTGGCGGTATGGCTCTGTTCTGGGACCTCCTTGTTCTTCCGCGTGCCTACGTGGAAAACCTTAAGGCAGGGAGAGCACACCTCCCTGCCCTTCCATGTGCATACATGGAAAAGTTTAAGACAAGGAGAGCGGCAGCAGAGACCCCCAAAGAACCAAACCAGGCAACCTCCCTTCCATGAGCTACATGGAAGTGCCATTAAGAGGAGCCAGCAGCGCAATTTTTTGTAAGAAATAAATAACAGTAATAAAGCCAATAATTTATGCAGATATTAGTTAAAGTAACTTGGCTGAGGATTAATAAAGAGATCCCTAAGAAGTTATGCTAGAGTGTATTTAAATTAAGCCAGCAAAAACATATTTCCCGAACAGAGTGTTATATTTGGTGGTGTGGCTCTGTATGGGACCTCCTTGTCCTTCCACATGCCTACGTGGAAACCTTCCATGTGCATACATGGAAAAGTTTAAGACAAGGAGAGCGGCAGCAGAGACCCCCAAAGAACCACACCAAGCAACCTCCCTTCCATGAGCTACATAGAAGTGCCAGTAAGAGGAGCCAGCAGGACTATAAACCAATACGTCTAAGCAGACACTAGTTGAAGTACATGGCTAAGTATACTAGAGATATCCCCAGAAATTTGCTATACATTGATGAATTTAAGCCGGAAATTACAGGGCACTCATTGCTTTTTGAGCATCAAGAATTGCTTGGCCTCAGGCAGGAGGTATCGTTCGTAAGCAGATAATGAACATTTACCCATAGCCTTAGCGTCGAGACAGGAGCTACGGATGCTGCATTTATGCGAATTGAATGAGGAGTTATTTTAATGTAGATTAGCTAAGCCAGATCGCATATACTGAGCAGTAGATAGCCTGTACGATTGCATGGTTGTGTTTACTCTAACACGGTTTGAGAAAATGGGGGGCAAGTCAGGCTGGATGGCGCTGCCTCCGGGCACAGCTGGCGAAATTCTGCAATTCAAACGGGACAAAAATCAGCAATTGTTATCCAAGCCTGGAATATGAGCTGCTCTAATAATGAATTTACTCAACATAGATAACCAAGTGAGGTGCCTTACAAATCTATTAATGAATGGAACTGAAGAACGCCCTTGTAAATGATGTTGGCAGTTGCCTCATTGTCGCAAAAACATGATTGTTCCCATGACCAGTCTTTTCCCCACAGAAACATGAAACAACAATTGTACATTCATTAAAAAGGTAGAAGAGGCATTAGCTGGCAAGGATGACAGTATTTTAGCCATATGCCTGCGGACCACTGATTATTAAAATACCCCCCCAAAACCTACGGAAGGGTGGTTATCATACAGGTCAATCATGCCACTTCTACTGTATGTTTGAATGAATTATATCTCCATTATGTCTGTACACAACACTGAAAAACTTGTGGATCCATTGCCCTTCCCTATATTGCCCCTCATGTCTGCTCCCTGTCTTCTAAGCTCAGCAAAGATGTTCATTAGTGATCTAGTAGATCATAGCAGTCACACTAGACCTTGCTGTTGACATAAAGCGCCCAGGGTGAACTGGCACACAGTGTTCGATTCATTTATATGTATGCTGCGTCTTTTATAATTAATGGCAAATGATGATTCTAGCTGCTCATTGTAAAAGAAGGAGATGCCATACCATTATCACACAGAAGAGATCAGGACTGGGGCTCGGATCTGCAGCCCTTCTCCAAGCTCACCATATCATGGAGTTCTCTATAAATCGGAGAGGTCCAGAAGCCTGGATATAGGGGAACTTCCCTGGGGAATAACACACATGCCAATTTAAGATGTCTAAGCAAGGAGAGCAGTTCTCTTTTGGAAATTACTACTGCCTGCTGCTTCATTACCTCTCTGATGCAATTTTTCATCAGTACACTATCTAGAGTGAAGCCTAGAACTCTAGCCTTACAGGGCCTGATGTTTCTCCTTGGATAGCGGAAGACCTAATGTTTAAAAGGTATATTTAAGAGCAAAAATGCATGGTCTGATTTTGAATTGATAGTCAACTAACAGAAAATCGTCTACAAGATGGAACACGAAAGCAGTTGCAGTTATTTAAAAGAATCCAGCAGAGAGCCTCTGACAGTGTCAAATATGTGGGGCTGCTGTAACAACCAAAGGTGAGCCTAACTGAGAAGTACATTTCTCTTCATTTAAACCAAACAGATGCCAATGTGAAGGTGTAATGCATGACTTAAATGCATCTGTGACATCTGCCTTGGCTAGCCATGCGCCTCTACATGCTTCCTTAATCAACTGATGGCATTGTAGATTATAGCATAAAATAAGGAAAAAGTGCCAGAGGATTTAAACTGTTTATGCCTTAGTTTCGCCTTTGCAAGAGCAGATCAATTAATAATTATGTTTTTTTTATTTTTATTTTTCCTGAATATCCCTGGTAGCTATACCTTAATGCTTGTTGAGAAGGCGATTTATGAATGGACCAATATGAACCTTTTTGTTATCCTTTCTTCAGTAAAGCATCGACTATCTCAGCTCTTTCAAAGCAGATTGTAGGTTTTGGCAACCAAGTCAGCCCAGCTAAGAAGCATGAACCGGCCCTATAACAGATAATTCAGTAAACAGCGTTTAGATGCTTTCTTCGCGCCTTCCCCAGCTCAGGGACATTTACTGGGGTTGCAGGTTTATCTCTCATGCCCCCTTTTTGAGAGGCAGCACGTTCTTCCCTATGGTGATTGGGACTGCACTTCCCAGCATTCTCGGCGGGAATGTGACGCCGTCAAAACAAGCTGCTGTGACGTCATCGTCAAGCGCTGCACCTGTGGGACCATGCGCTCTACCTGCAGACAGCGAAGAGGGAAACAATTGCGGAGGAAGACTGGCCGGCCTGACGTGCCAAACCGAACCCTGGACCCTTGAACCCATGACAGCAAGCGACAACCGGATGTTGGACAGAGCTGACAAGCAAGACAGGCAGAGCCGGGACCGGGACCGGAGCGGAGCCGCAGGAGCAATCCTCCCCCCTTCTGCAGATCCCCCAGAACCAGAGCAGCCGGACACAACTGTGGATGTTGTTCAAAAGCGACACTCTCCCCAACGCCGAGATCGCTGCTGAGACTTCACAATGCAATCGACCCGCCATGATACTCACCGCAGACAGGACAAGTAGAAACAAACGACAAACCACAAGTAACGCTCACAACATCCTGGCAAAAAGGCTTGTAGAGGAGCAGCAGAGATAGGCAGGCAGGCTAAAGCAGCTTAAATAAGGCGCCACGTAGATGTTTGCCAATTGGATGCTTGAGGAAACCAGGTGAGCTGTCAGCTGACTGTGTATGGTATCCAATGGGAAGCTTAGAGGAATCAGCTGATGTATGTTTATGACTAGCTATGATCGTATGATATAGCTGTAACTGAAAGCTAAGCCTGACTTTGTGCCCTGCCTGAACTAACGCTATGCTCAATACGTGATAAACCTGAGGTGGAGGCGACAGGATGATCACTTGATGCTGTTGAAGCGGCGATGACTGTAGATGGCCCAGGATTTGCAGGAGGTGGATTTAGATATTTCAACAGCGCACCTGAAGAGAGAAGAGGAGTAAGTGACACCGTTGGGTATTACAGTCTAATAATACATTAACAAAGAAATAATTTCACGAATAAAATTAAATGATAAAAATGAAAAACCTAAGAGATGCAAAACTTTCACTGTACTGTACATAAATGATATACAATGTTTCTGATATGCAAATTAGATTACAGTTAATCTTATTGACATTACAGTGAAATGCTTATTAGCCGAATCCAAAGAAGCAGTAAACTGCAGTATAATATAACATATGGGAATGTATTAACATTAATGATGTGCACTTTAACATGGATGTAAAGTGTAACACTATAAACACACTTTAGATAATACTGAACTATAACACAACAAACAACAAGGCTTACAACTCTAATATATAAAGGTGTGTGTGAAAGGAATAGCATTTGATTGACTGGTACAAGCAGAGCAAATGTTAGCTAACCAATAATACATACAAATAAAAATGTAGACAAATATAAACACCTGCTGAATAGATCTAATCTTTACAAATGTCCCTGAGAAATATAAGATGGGAGTATTACTTTTTTCCATAACAGCTGTTAGGCCCCTCCATAACATGAACTGACCTTAAAATGAGCTAAAGCTATTTATTGATTAGGAAACCGTATTAGACTAAAGGTTACTACCATTCTGCAACAGACAAATCATTTCATGACATTATCTCTACTGTACCTCTGTCTTTGTCACGTTTTTCCTCCTCTTCCTTTCTTTTTTTCCTTCCCTGGCCACCGGAAAGTTTTGGTCGTTTTGACATTGTTAATGGTTTCTGGGGTCACGTCAGAAAACTCAACCATCTCCCAGAGAGCAGGTAGAGTCTACTCAGTCAGAGGTGGAGGGGGGGCAGGGAGCTTAATAAAGTTTTATTATTATTTAATAGGCTTTGCTATGCAGTAAAATTAATGTGGGCTTATTTTTTTCATACTAAGAAATAATAGCATCAACTAGTTTTAGTACAAAAATATTGAAAGTTGCAACTTTTTTTTTTTCCCATTGTGGCACCCCCTAGATGGACGGCTCCCTTAGCATTTGCCTATACTGCCTATGCCACGGCCGGCACTGCATACTGGGCATAGACAGTTTCAGATAACTTAACAGTGCAAGGACTAATGTTACTGTACTGATGTGTTTTATTCAGGTTATGTTGTTGTGATGTTGATATAATTAATGCAGGTTACTGTAGTAACTGTAGTCTTGGAGACAGTGCTAAGGTGATGTTAGTTTAATGTTATGCTTCACACAGGCATTGTCTTTGCATGCCACTAACTTCCTTTTAACCCTGTAAGACCCAAATATAGAAAAACCTCTAAAAAATTATTTTACCTTTCAGATGTTGTTGTAGTAGGCCTTTGATGCAGAAATTAAAGAGTTTTTAAAAAATAATGTTTATGTAAGTTTATAGAGAAATGTTGTAATATTGCAACATTGGGCTTGGTGGGAGCAGAATTTCTGTATTTGTACTCATGTTGTCTGAACAACAATTCAGAACAACTACGGGTTAATTTGCAGGGTTGATTGCTTACTTAGCCCCATAAAGGTATATAACATTAATAATAATCACACATTAGTCATTTATTAAAAAACTGTTAAACAGGACAAAACTCTAGTTTTTCTAGCAACTTCTTCATTCTTTTTTTTTTCATGACTGACTTTCATTGTTAGTGAAAGTCCCAAAACAGTTCTTGTCCTCTGAAAGCAAGGCGAACATCACACTTGCTGCATTGGTGTTGGTGTATCCTTTATTGTAGTGTCTGCAGCGTCCCTCCTGTCTTCACTGGGAAATGTGCAACTAGGTCCTTGCGTACATCCAATGTAGGTGTGCACATCTCTTGGATGGTCTCTCTGAGCATTCGAGGGCTTTCTGATGTCACTGTCTGTGATGCTGGGCTCCCTTTGCCTGAAGATGGTCATCTCTTTGGAGTTCGAAGTGTTGTGTTTACCAGGATGAGAGAGGATGCTAGCTGTGCCTGAAACTGTCCCTGTTCATTGTCTCTTTGCTAGACATCTTGAGAGCTTTGCAGTCCGCTTGTAGAGGGCCAGGCATTGACCACAGCGAGGATGATGGTGTGCCAGAAGATGTACATGTACCAGCGACGGGATTTGTGGGGAACTTATATTTGGCTGTAATGGTCCACAATCCATACCTCCCTGTACTTGTTGTGGCCCAAATGTAGGCCTCTCACTTCATGTAGGTTCTGGTGGCTTTGGTGGTGATTTCTGCACGGTTCGTTAGCAAGGATGTGTGCGGCCCTGTTGTCATACCTTTGACGCACGATGTTGTGATCCCTCCACTCTGCGTCTAGCTTCTCCCCTTTTTTCAGCTCTTCTCGTTCAGGTTACGTTGGGTGGCGCCTGCCTGGCTGTTCCCACTTATATTCCCCATCGGGTTTCCTATAATGGACACGGTGGTGTTGTCTGCATACATTTTGTAGTTCTGACTTCTGGTGTGTGGGAGCTTCTCCTCCCTGACATCGTTCGTTTGGCTGTTCGTTGCTGCCTTGTGCGTCCCTCTGCCGATTCCGTTCTCCCCACACTTTGATCCCCTGGGTTTGGTTGCCTTGCATATATTGTTGTGCTGTGATTTCCCCTGATAGGATCTTTCTACTGCCTTGACGCTTGTTTGTCTCACTTTCTGCTAAAGATATGCATCCCATCACGCCATTTGTAACATCTGCCTTGCTACATACTGCGTTTTGTGTCTCTATTATCTACTAAAGGAAATGCATACCCCCCTTTTCCCCCCCTCGGACATTCCCTTTCCCGAACTGATTGTCTGTTGATATCCTCTTGTGGCAAGTCTGGATTTTAGGTCGTTGGTAATTAACTACATTTTTAGGATAAAACTTTTAAATCAGTCAATTTGACCAGAACCACAAGGGTGAATGTATACTGTCCATGTATAAGAAAATACTTTGTTGGGCGTGGTGTGTGGGGGATGCAACCTGTTTGGGCCCTGCAACAAGCCTGCTTTTTGACTCACACTCCCCGTGTTGTGATTGCACAATATTACAAGCTCTAAATGAAATTTGATGAATCTATCCACAATAACTACTATGTACATGCTCTGGCATTGTAATAACAACCAAAAAATGTAAGCTTTTCTTACTGATCTGATGATTTGTCCATGAACAAGGATGTTGTTAGAACCTTGAGTTGGTGGTTCTGGCCATGGGGGACTTATAAAAATGTCCTCCATAGCATTGTGGACTGACATGGACCCATGACTTGTAATGTGGTGACTGATATATCGTTGTTTTGATGGCTAAGGTAACGTTGTTTTTACAACGGTGTTGGGTTAACGGCACAGTTAATCTGAGATCACACACACACACACACACACACACACACACACACACACACCTTTTTCTTAAGCTTAGGTTTAAGCTGGATTGACTGATCAAGAGACAAATAAATTATTGGCTATCCTTTCCCTTCTTTAAGGGTGGTGCCCTGAGGATCATAGCATCCATTTTCATTAATGTATAATCACCTGAAAATGAGAATTGTGTTTTTGCTGCCTTAGAATGAGCTGTATTTATTTACAGAAGGATCTGTCATGTTTCTACAGTAGTCCAGAAAGGACAAATCAAACACTGGCTATAAATAGGGCTCTTCACTTTAGTTTAGTCACCATAGTTTCTTCTTCACACTTGTAAAAGGAGGATGAGGCGACTGGGGTGCAATCTACAACTTCACCACTAGATGCCACTGAGTCATATACACTTGCTCAAGTGTCTCCTGCTAGTCTCAAATTGTGAAAATAAATCATTCTATACAGCTGCTCTTCACTCTGTTGCATCATGGAACCCTGCCAACTTATTCAAAGCTGCATTAAAGCTGCAGGTAGGTAGCTTTGAGGGCGGCTGTGGTGCAGATGCAGAATGGGTCGTCCCCTAATCGGAAGGTTGTTGGTTCGATCTCAGGCTCCTGGTGCCACATGTCGAAGTATCCTTGAGCAAGAACTGAACCCTGAATTTCTCCCGATACCGTGCATCGGTGTGAATGTGTGTGAATGCATTAGTTTCTGTTTGATGGGCTTTGCCATCGCTGTGTGAATGTGGGTGAAAGGGTGAATGTGGCACGTAGTGTAAAAGCGCTTTGAAGGAAGACTAGAAAGGCAAGTACAGGTCCATTTACCAAATAACTTTTAGTCATATTTGCTGAAACCTTCACTAAATCCTGACAGTAGTACATGAGACAGATGATCTGTGAATTTATCAGGTTCCTCTGGCTCCTTCCAGTACTTACTTGCAAGAATCCACCGTGCCTGAACGAAAACAACGAGCTAGAGCCGACAACCACCAACCCAGTGTCTTTCCAACTTTCATGGCTGATTTTTTTCTTTCAACAGGGTTAGGGTTAGGGTTTCAACTTCCGGGTCAATCCCCGTCTCAGGCCAGGTGGAATTTTACAAATGGTAAATGGAAAATTGACCTGTAGTTGTATAGTGCCTTTCTAGTCTTCTGACCACTTAAAGCGCTTTTACACTATATGCCTCATTCGCCCTTTCACACACATTGGCAAAGCCCATCAGACAGAAACTAACTAATACATACACATTCACACACCAATGCACAGCATCGTGAGCAATTCTGAATTCAGATACATTGGCATGTGGTGGGAGTAGCCGGGGATCGAACCAAAAAATAAATAAATTTAATGCGCCATTAGATATGCTGTTCTAGGCTCATCTATGTTGAAAAGACAACTACTTCACAGACCCGGAGCTCTGTCTATTATATATACTATCACTGATCACATCTTAAGTTAGCTAGCAAATGTTGGCAAAATGCTAGATATCTAGCTAGCTAATCCACATCAATCGTTTGCTCGTTGGGTGTTTTTCCGACATTTTTTCCCCATTCATTCTTTACGTAGAATTCCCAGTTTTCTTTTTTTTGCCCTTATTGCCTTCATTTGATAGGGACAGCCGAAGATAGACAGGAAAGGGGGGCAGAGAGAGAGGATGACACGCAGCAAAGGGCCGCATGTCGGATTCAAACCCTGGGCCGCTGCAGCAAGGACTCAGCCTCAGTACATGGGTCGCCAGCTCTACCCACTGAGCTAACCGGGCACACGAATTCTCAGTTTTTTTATTTTTAACTCTTAAATACTCATTTATACTTTCAGCTAGAAACTCCATTCAAACTCTCAAATATTCCAGATCCTTCAGACATTTAAGCTATCATTTCATTTTTCAAATCTTATTAAAACTTATCAAAATAAAATAATAGAAGTCAAAAATTCTGTCTTAAACTAGCTAGATTAGTACATCAAAATGTAGAAAACTCACCACACGTTGTTAGCAGGCTCTCGTCTCGCCGATGATATCCCCATTTTGGTGATAGGAGTTAAAATCTCTATCTAATGAAGCCTCTAGACAATGTTGAGGAAAGTGGTCTCTTTAAACCCTTATCCTAGTGTGTTCTTTTAATGAAGCAATAGGAGAAGATTTAGTTTACTCAATAATCAGCTTTATTCTTAACATCAGTAGAATGTGCAAAGTTTACAGAGCTCTGGGTCCAGACTATAGTATCCCTGACAAGCAACAAAGTGTGTGTCAGTTCACGAAGTCCGACTCTCTATCTCTCCCTGACCCAGTGTTTTATAGTACATCCGTGAGAAACGTCACAATAAGGCGTCGTCTTCTTCCCATCAGCTGTAGGCGCCTTCTCTCCTCGTGGTATCTGACTCCAACATCATGCTGACGCCTCTGGGTGTAATCTGAAACTTCACATACAAATAGACATACATACAAATAGACAATATGCCTGTTCTTTGCTACAGATTGACTAACACTCTCTGTTCTCTGCAACACACTGATTAACACTATCTAATCTTCACATGTAAATGACAACTTGTTCATTTCACAATATGGAGTTGTTTTGCATGATTATGTGGCACTCCCTATATCTCAAGATCCTGTTGTACGGCTGCAGGGAGAAACTGTGATTAGTGTGACCCTAATCGTTGCTGTTAGTTTGCTGTTTATCCATCCTGTTTCTCAGTACGGAGTTCATGCAATATATCAGCCTTCTATTTATTACATGGTGCTCAATCATCCTTATTTGCTAATGCAACTTTAATCAACTTAATCAAACATATATGTTTTTAATCATTGGTCACATGACGGATATAAAACATAACATATCTTCAACAAGCAAAGAGATTGACTGACGACAGATTTTCAAGTATTCTTCAAGCTTTTACTAAATTCAAATCTTCAAAAATATTCAAGATCTTGACCATATTTAAGGACATTTATTCAACTTTTGAGTTCCTTTCAAAGCGATTGTTTCTCAGTTGTCTAACCACTTTTCATCATATTCAAACTCCCTTCTACGCTTATTCATCTTATATCTAATCATTCAGTTGGAAACAATATTAAACCTTATGAGACATATTCAACTTTTTAATCCAATTCATAGTAATTAGACTCTTTCACAGTTTTCCAACTACAACACCGGTTACTTCAGTTACTTCCAATAAATTAAAGCCAGTGATTCAGTATAACAACAGCTTTGTAGCTTTTATAGATTATTATTTAACTTTTAGGGCCAGCGTTAAAACTATAAGAATTCAAGTGCTACGGTGCTGGTTTGTTTATTGCACATTGTCCTATTGCATGATTTAGTATTGGAGTTCCATTTGAAAAGTGTCCTGAGATAACTTCTGTTATGAATTGATGCTAAACAAATAAAATTTAATTGAATGGAATTGAATTGAGTTCAGCAGCTTGATAGAAGTCGGGACGAACGGTAACTTCAGTCTGTTTGATTCGCACTTTGGCCCACGGAGTCTTCTTCCTGATGGCTGAAGGTTCGTATTCAGAGAAGAGGGGATGTTAAGGGTCCACAATGATTTTTTTCCCGCTTGTTTCATGACTGTGTGCTCATATAGGCTCTGTATGGGCTCATATTCTTTCCTCCTTATTATCCTCATAGCTATTTTGTGCGTGCTGGCCAGCCTGCTTTTCAGCTGCACTGTTAAGTTGCCAAACCATGCTTTGAATCCATATCTAATGATGCTCTCTAGGATTGCCCTGTAGAACATCACCATGATCTGGCTGCTCACACCATACAGTCGCAGTTGCCTTAGAAAGTACAGTCTCTGCTGAAGTCCAGCACACACGTGATCAATGTGTGTTTTCCAGCAAAGAAGGTTGTCTATATGGACACCTAAATATTTATACGAGGACGCTAATTTTCTGGTTTCTGATGACCACTGGCTTGTGGTCAGTCACTTCTCTCGGGTCAAAGACCATCTCCTGTATTTTGGTGACATTTACAATAAGATGGTTGTTGTCACACCACTTGATAAAGGTGGCTATCTCATTATGGTACACAGAAGGGTCCATGTCCTTGTGGAGAAGGCTCAAGATAGTGTACAGTGTAAAAAGTATAGGTGATATCACACAACCTTGTGGGACCCCAGTATCACTACATTTGATCAAGGAAGGGTTAACACTCATATCCTTGAGCTTTTCTAAAAGCAAATAGGGCTGCACTGTATTAAATGCTGAACTAAAATAAATAAATAAAATTCTAGCATAGGCTTTTGTGTTCTCAAGGTGCTTAGAAGTAAATTGTGAATTGCAGAGGATGGCATCTTAATCTTTCTGCGTTTGTTCTTATAGGCACATTGCCATGTATCTAAGTCTGGCTTGACTTCTTTCTTGAGCAGAGACACTACCAATTTCTCTAAACATTTCATGACAATAGAGGTCAAAGCTACAGGACGAAAATCATTATTCACTGTGGCAGAGGGCTTTTAGGCACTGGTGTTATGATTGTCTTCTTCCACAAAGCTGGGACAGTGTGAGTGTCCAAAGACCATTGGAATATGGGACACCATGGTGATAGCACAGCAAGAAAGTCCATCTGGCCCAGTTGACTTCTTAGTGCAAACCTTACTAAAAAGGGACTGTATACTGGGTGAGTCCACTTCCAGGCAGTGGATGGCATCAGTATCTGGCAAAGACAACCACATACTGTCATACTGCTGAGAGAAGTTTTGTTGCTCAAAACCTCAAGTAAAAGTCATTCAGCTCATTTGACTTTTGTTGTTCATCCACAGTGATAATAACTTATCCAAATCAACCATTAAATATAGTAACAATATAGTACTCTAATTTGAGTGTTTATAAAAATTAAAGGAATATTACATTTTTAGTAATAGGCCTATTTATTTGCTAATTTGCACGTCAAGAATAGAATGCAGCAGGAGCTAACAAATGACATATTAACAGTAAGCTGTATTTCCAAGGGCATCTGGCACCTATATGTCACAGTTGATTTTGATACTATAAACCCACAAAACAAACACCTAACCAAATTGCACTGCCTGTTTGTAGTTAAATGACATATTAATGTCAGCTGTAGGTTTTGTTAAAGCTTACAGGATAAAATATGATCTGGCAGCAGATTCCCAATGGCATTGTTGAAATGGGCACTACAAACAAATGTACACACACAGACATGCAAATTCACAGGCATGCCTGAGAGCAGGCAGCTGCAGTCCTGGGCAGAGGGGAGTAAATGTTGTGGAAAATATCAGTTTACGAAGAGTTTTAACTGTGTTAGATCCCTTTGTTCCTGTGTCTGCTACCCTGGGACAGCTGCGGCTGGGAGGCTACAGCACAGGCCTAGGGACTTAGATGAAGAGAGATGGTGAAAGAGATTAGTCCAAGACAGAGTAAAAGAGAGATGAAGGAAGGGAGGTAGAGACAACAGACTGAAGAAACTGCTGAACCTTAAAGGAATACACTTTGTTTTGGGGAAGTTCTCTTATTGGCAGTGGCGTGCACAGACTTTTTGATGGGCAGCGGGGGAAAGAAAAAGAAGGGCACATATAAGAGGCAACTTAAACCTGGCGGAAACCCTGATATGCAATGCTAACACAACTTAACTTTACTGGCTAGCTTGGAAAAGCTATTCCCACAAGACGTAGTGAGGTAGCTCCTCCTTAAACATGCAATAGGCATCTCTACCTAATAATAGAACTTAGAAGAGGGCAGTTGAGTGTTTTTTCCACCCAAGAGGGCAATTTAGTGTATTTTGCCTCCCAATAGGACAATTTAGGGAGTTTTGGCTCCCAAAAGAGCACTTTGGCACATGTTTTGGGTCCCAATAGGACACTTTAGCACGTGTTTTGGCTCCCAAGAGGGCACTTAGCACGCATTTTGGCTCCCAAGAGGGCACTTGAGGGCAGTTTAGCACACATTTTGGCTCCCCCCCTTGTGCACGCCACTGCCTATTTCAGAACTTGCCCATGAAATCAGTTGTTCCCAACTGGTTTTGCCTAAGTGCATCAGGAAATGAGACGGAAATAAACAAAGGGCAGTCAAGGAAACAGAAAGCATTCAAATGCATCGCAGCATCTTTATGTCACCTGACATTTGCGCATAAAATGACATGCCATTTCACCAATGTAAGTCTGTAGATGACATTCCCTTTTTTTTTCTTTTTGCATGTAATTTAATAACTCTCAGAAACAAATTGCCTTGTTATTCATACGCCACTTGGTGATACTGCTGGCGACATGTCAACAAGTTTTTCTGATCTGTTGCTGGCTACAGCAGGAAAACTTAATTTGTCTGTGCCTTCTGTTGTTACAAATCACTTTGGAAAATACATCTGTTTTATGATGTTACAGTGCTGTGGTTATGTTTAGTAGGGTTTGGGTTACTGGAACAACTGATGCATAAGGCAACAGTATTATTTTTGGAACACAGCCAGAGTTGACACAGTGAAAGAGTGTAAAACTCTGCTAGGAGCTCTGTGAGGCTCTCAGGAACAGTGGTGCTTTGACCTAAATGCTAACATCAGCATGCTAACATTCTGATCTTTAGCAGATATTTACCGTGTTTACAATCTTATTTTATTGTGTTAGTATGCAAACATTTGCTAATTGGCAGTAAACAAAGGACAGCTGAGAATGGGGGAAATATAATTAGTTTTGCAAGTATTTGGTCATAAACCAAAATATTGGATAAATACAGTGTAAAAGAAGTGGTTACTATCAGGCTTTACATTAGCCGGCACATGCCAGCTTTTGGCTGGTATCATATGTAGTTGTCCGGCAGATGAAAATATCATATAGTTTAATATTGTGTGACCTATAAGCTATGCCAAGATCATTTAAAAGGAAACTTATATTATGCAAAGGTTTAGTGGGGCGGCTGTGTTTCAGAGGAAGAGCGGGTCATCCCCCAATCGGAAGCGTGTTGGTTTGATCCCCGGCTCCTCCAGCCACATGTCGAAGTGTCCTTGAGCAGGATGCTGAACCCCAAATTGCTGTTTTATGTTTAAAATCTCTGGCAGCGGACAGCATGAAATCTGCTGGATCTGATCATCCTGCTAGGAGTAGAACATGAAAGTATAAAACATGATATTTCCTGTTGCCAGTAGGTGGTGCTATCACTATAGCTGAATATAATCACATAGACGTGTTCAGGGCGGGACTCTTATCAAACTTGAAGTTTCATTGAGATTGGACCATGTACACTTAAGTTATGACAGCTTCCTTTTTCATGGCGAATTGTCAAAATTAGACGCAAAGCCAGGGTCACACCGTTCAACGGAATGTCGTAAATAGCACAACTTTTCATCATGAATGTCTTTAGATTGCGCTAATTAAATTTGAAGTTGATCCAGTAAATTCCCTAGGAGGAGTTCGTTCAAATACAACGTATGCAAATCGACGAAAATGACCACCAAATGCAAAATGGGTGACTTCCTCTTGGGTTTGGGTTATGGGTCCAAGAGGCATTTTTGCTTGTCCCATCATTATAGACTGCGTACCAATTTTCATACATGTCAGTCAAACGTGTCTTGGGGGCTGATTCTGGGGGGCGTGGCTAAGCCACTTTGCGACGCCCATGTACAGGACCAAGACAGTACCTTAGCCTTTGCCACGACTGAATTTTGTGCAAAGTTTCATGAGTTTTCAGGCATGTTTAGCCCCCCAAAAAGTGTTAAAATTGTAACAGAAAAGCTGGCAACATGGTTCCACACAAGTTCTTAAGATTCATAAAATGTCATCGTTATCGTCCTAAGGAACTTCTGACAGAATTTCAGCTAGATAAGATAAATCTGCTGGAAGATATACATAAAAGTAAAAAATTACATTTCCTTTCACCACTAGGTGGCACTCTCAATATTAGTGAATATTATCACATAGATGTGTTCAGGGCGGGACTCATCCCTCTTTCATGGCGAGTCGTTGAAATTCCACGCCATGCCACACGCACGTCATTCGACAGAATGTCGTAAATAGCACAACTTTTAATCAAGAATGTCTTTAGTTGGCTGTGTCCAAATCTGAAGACGATCCGATCAATTCCCTAGGAGGAGTTTGTTCAAATACAACGTGCAAATCGGCAGAAATGGCCGCTAAACCCTTTATGGCCGACTGGGTTTGGGATATGGCGTCCACTGGATTTTTTGTTCGTCTAGATAAGATCTACGCGTGTGCCAATTTGTATGCATATCGGTGAAAGGTGCCCCGGATAGTACAGTTTATGGGCCCCTGAGGGGCCATTTTGCCATGCTCATAGTGGACCCCTTGAAAATACGAAAGCGGTTGCTGGCTCAGTCCCTAATAATATCAGTAATATTAGCAATGGGAGTCAAACAGTACCATGGCAGGAGGCTCCACCAGGATCCATGAGAACCTGCGAGACGAGAAAGCACAAGGACTCCAGGGAAGAAGTTAGTAAGATACATTAATGGGACATGAATGTGTGCAGAAAGAGAGGGAGAGGATAAGACGAGCTCAGTGCATCATGGGAAATCCCACGATAGTCTAGGCCTATAGCAGCATAACTAAGGGATGGTTCAAGACTCACCTGATCCAGCCCTAACTATAAGCTTTATCAAAGAGGAACATCTTAAGCCTACTCTTAAATGTGGAGAGGGTGTCTGCCTCCCGAACCAAAACTGGAAGCTGGTTCCACAGGAGAGGAGCTTGGTAGCTGAAGGCTCTGGCTCCTGTTCTACTTTTAGAGACTATAGGAATCACCAGTAGCTCTGGTAGGCAGTGTTCTAGTGGGGTAATAGGTTACTATGAGCTCTTTAACAAATGTAAAATCATATATATATTTAGACTGTTTGTCTTCTAGCGATCTTCATCAACTTCAATAATTTCTCCATTGAAGCCATCAACCTGTCTGTTAGACCCCTAAACCCTAGACCCTAGAACCTCGAACTAGTCTTACCCTTAATTGACAGGGAGCAAGTAACAAATGCATGGATTAGTTTTTCTGCATCCATCCGTGACATGATGTGTTTAATTTGTATAATGTTGCGTAAATGAAAAATGGCAGTCCTGGAGGTTTGCTTTATGTGGGAATTTTAGGGCATATCCTGATCAAAGATAACTCCAAGATTCCTGACAGTGGTGCTAGAGGCCAAGGTAATAACATCTCGAGTAACTATATCTTTAGACAGTGAGTCTCTGATGTGTTTGGGGCCAAGTACAAGAATTTCAGTTTTTTCTGAGTTTAGCATCAGAAAATTGCAGCTCATCCAGGTTGTTATGTCCTTAAGACATGTTTGTAACTTAGATAACAGATTAATTTCATCGGGCTTGATCAACAGATACTGTATACACACAAGTTGTGGTCCATCAAGGATCAAAAACTCACACCATAAGAGCAGTTTTTCTTACCTTATGCTTCTTGACTTTTGCAATACTTGTTTTTCATCTTTTTTTTTTACCTGATTCTGACAATAATCAGCTTGAGGAATCATGTAAGATTTACAGTAGCATGTTTACGGTTTGCTTGTGTTATTCAGTCTACATATGGAAGATATTAACTTCAAGTGGGTTTTCAATTAACCTGCATTATATTTTCTATTTATTTTCATAGTTGCGCTCTCTCAAATCACATTCACTTAAATACACCAGCCATAACCAACACCATAATACTGTGAGGTTAAACTGGTTGACCAAAAGCACTTACAGTACATATTTCCTATCTGTCTCTTCTGTTGTGTGTCTCCTCAGGAATCGCTGTGATCTGAACAGCGAAGATCTGAATCGTCAGTGGTCCAAACCACACCCGGTCCTCAGTCCAACCATCTACCATACCAAGGGTTTCCTGTACTACCTCAACAGTATAGGACGAACTCCACAGGTGAGATACATTATGCTCTTCTATATTTTTAACTTCTTATCTTGATGGACTAACATTACCAAAGTGGTTTACATTGCTTGTAACTGAAACATAAGCTAAGCATAGAAGTTGTCCAACAAATCAGCAAAGGTTGTTTTTGGAACACTAGGGGTGTAACAGTACATGCATTCTTTTATGTCTACTACTGGCACTCATGCAACAGAAATTCGAGAGAAAAGTTTTAGCAGTGCACCAGTCGTTGTCTATCAGCTAGACTCCTTGGCATAACCCAAACTTTCCTCATACATGCTTCCCCTTGGGCACATTATTCATAGACATAATCTCTTTTCATTTTTATGCTGATTATACACAGTTGTACTTGCCTGTTAGATCCACAGACCCTGGAATGCTGAGTTTGCTGAATAACTACCTTTGTGACATAAACAACTAGATGTTAAATAATTTATTTCTGCTAAACTCAAACAAAACAGAGATCCTTGTCATTGGCTCTCACCATGTGTCAATTCTGTTGGTCAGTCTGGTTGGACAGTAATTTTTGAGCAGAACACCACAAAGCTTGGGTATCATGTTTTTAAAATCTAATAATATAATTAAAATATTCAAAGATATGATATCTATTAACATTATAACAGGACACAGGGACCATTTTACATGCCTTAATCTCATTACATCTTATTACCTGCCTGCACCAAAAATGTATTGATCAACTTCAGACTGTAGAGAACAAAAAAAACATCAAGCATTTTACCGTACAAATAAAACAGTCCAGTTTTAGCTTCTTTACATTGGCTCCCAGTATGTTTTGGAGTTGACTTTTAGAGGTCTTCCTTGCCTTCCCCACTGCTATATCCCCAAACTTTTAGTACCGCACAGGCCAGCTCATACTTTGAAAGCCTCGGGCAGAGGTCTTTAGTCTATTTTTTCTATCCAGAGAGGGACAAAGCATTTGCAGTCAGGTGCCTGAGGCATATCAGGCCGGCTGAAGTCCCTTCTTAAAACATCCTTAGCCTTTTCCTAATTTTATTTCCTTTAATCATAAATGTTGTTGTTTTATCTGATTGAAATTTTCTTTTAAACTTGATGACTTTGGGACCTGAGTTTTATTTTATTTTTTGTGAAGCACTTTGTAACTATTATTATTATTATTATTATTATTATGTGTTGATTAGTGGAACAAGATGGTAAATGGTAAATTGACTGTACTTATATAGTGCCTTTCTAGTCTTTTGGCCACTCAAAGCACTACATGCCATACTCACCCCATTCCCACACATTCATACACTGATGGCAGTGGCTGTCATGCAAGGTGCCAACTGCTCACTAAAACAGAAACTAAGCATTCACACACATTCACACACCGATCACGCACAGCATTGGGAGCAATCTGGGGTTCAGTGTCTTGCTCAAGGACACTTCGACATGTAGCGAGAGGAGCCGGGGATTGAACCTTCCGATTGGAGGATGACCTGCTCTACATCTGAGCCACAGCACAACAACAAGACAAAACCAGCAGCATCTCACTGCAAATGCGGACCTACAAGAGTGTTCAGCACTACAATGTACCTTCACCTGTAATAAATAATTGTGTATATATATATATTAATAGAATAATTCCAAATAACTTTATTTATCCCTTAGGAACTTAAAGGTATCAATGCAAACACATCACATAACCAGACAGTCAACAAACAAGGAGTAAGCAATATATATACAAGTGAAATTTAACATGTTTAAAATGTTGGTTTTTAAAATACTTAAAATATTCAAAAGGCCACCAGTAAATATTGTAAAATATTTAAATATTATATATATATATATATATATATATATATATATATAAAATGCCACCAGTAAGACTAGGTATGCCTAGTAATGTCCATAAATAAAATAGTATATGTATGGTTCCACGTCCAGAACAATGATTATGCTGCTCATTCTGATGATCTTGTTCAGAGAGATCTTGTTATATTGAAGGTGATGATGGATTTGATGAAGCACCTATAAAAAGCTAATAAGACAGTTTTGTGAATTGGAAGTTCACAGTTTCCCTTAAGAAGAAGAGGCATTGCTGACATTTGGAGAAGATGATTTCACTGTACTGGTTGAATGAACTGTCTATGTCATTGATGGAAAGCAATGACCAGCTCCTTAGTCTTAGAGGCATTGAGTCTGGAACTGCCCTTTTGATTTAGTGGTATACAGGTCAAAGACTTACAATGAAGCATTATTTCTGTCATTTATTTGTTCATTTTCCTGCCTGACAATACACCAGTATTTGAGTGCATTCACTTTTACTGTAAGAGCTGAGCAGAAATAATGAGCTACTGTTAAATGTTTACACATTGGAACACTCATAATTTAGTAAAAACAAGACTAAAAGTCTAAAAGTCAGACCCAGTCCGTTTCTTTCTTTCCATTTAATTATAATCTGAGCCTATTCCAGCAATCACTCTGATGTTGTTTCCTGATTTCCTTTAAAACACAGAATAAATTAGATTCCAGCTGCAGCAATGAACAATTTGAATAGTTTAAATCAATGGGAGCATAATTAATACAATGAATGCCCTATTATTTACATCTTCCCTCACTATACCTGCAGCCGATAACTGAGGCTGTGGCTCAGAGGTAGAGCGGGTCATCCACTAATCAGAAGTTTGGCGTTTCGATCCCCGGCTCATATCGCTGCATGCCAAAGTGTCCTTAAGCAAGACACTGAACCCCAATTGTCTGAGTGTGTGAATGATTAGTTTCCGTTCTGGTGAGCAGTTGGCACCTTGCATGACAGCCACTGCCATCAGTGTATGAATGTGTGTGAATGAGGTGAGTGCGGCATGTAGTGTAGTGTAGTATAAGTACAGGCCATTTACCATTTACCATTATTCAGCCAGACACAAAGCTGAAAGGTGTAAATGTGCTCTGCATGAGCATATATGTCTGGCTGATGTCAGGCAAAAAATTGCACCTTCAAGCACAATGTGTGCCAAAAACTATCCCACAGTACAGTACAACAGCACTAGTCATCTGTTCCAAAACAGAACAGGAGGCATGGGTAGATTTTAATAAGGGTGTGTACATCTTGTTTCATACAGACATCAATATTGGTATCTTTATATCATAACTACAACCTTTCCCTAATCTTGAAGGCAAACTATGGTTTATTATAACTTGGGTTTTATTATCATGGCCCAGGTCATGGTGTTTATCAGTTATGATTTTATTGGAGGCACCAAAATGATCACACTCAGAAGTAGATGAGCCTTGAGAAACCTTTTGGGGTCCCTCCCCATTGCCACTGTGGAGGAACCTTTTCAGTCTAAAAAGGTTCTGCGAGTGTTTTGTTATTGATTATTGTCTGTACTTCATATATATATATATATATATATAAATGCAATTCATTGTTGAAACAAGTTTATCTATACAATATTGTCAATAACACTAACAGGTCAAGTAACTGAATATAACATACAATAAGAAAGCATTATTAGTTAATTGTTTTGTTTGTGTGGATGTTAAATGCAGCCC
Organism: Dicentrarchus labrax; assembly: GCF_905237075.1. Lineage (NCBI taxonomy): Eukaryota > Metazoa > Chordata > Actinopteri > Moronidae > Dicentrarchus > Dicentrarchus labrax. The sequence goes on from NW_026136720.1 coordinate 25,732,129, forward strand.
TACAAATCTCTGTGTCTCTCCGTGTTGCATGTTCCAGGTCTTCTGTGACTACCACGGCCACTCTAGAAAGAAGAATGTGTTCTTGTATGGCTGCAGTGTTAAGGAGACACTCTGGCAGTCGGGCTCTGCTGTTGACACTGTACGATTGAGGGAGGACCCTGGATATAGGGTAAGAAACACACACAGACAGCCAAATCGGCCATATGCGAGTGTGTGCCAGCCACTTCAGTTTAAAATGCGACGTGGTCTTTATGTCCAATTGGTAGCAGTTAAACCATAGAAACCACCAAGCAAATGTCTGCCAGTCTTTCTGCTTTTGATTGTCAATGTTTCTCTCTTTGCCTCTTCTTTCTCTATCTATCTTTCTTGCTCTAGACCATTCCAAAGACCTTGGATCGCATTGCACCAGCCTTTTCTTTCAACAGCTGCAACTATTTGGTAATATTAATTAACAGTTAAGGTTTTTTTGTATTTTTTATTATTTAAATCATTATCCCACATTTGTCTAAATTATTTCCTTTGACCATTATTGTAACCAGTATCTATGTTATTATTGTAGTTTTATGGATTGTCAATATTATTCTCCTCCTGATTACATTGTAATCATTTTATTATTTAGTGTGTCTTTTTTTTCTCTCCAGTGTTTGTGTTGTAAATATTATTGATATTATAAGGGTTTAAAGCTACAATAGGTAACTTTTATAAAGTAAACTTTTTGTCATATTAGCTATAACTTTCTCCTTTGCTCCTAGTGGCATTTGCAAGAATTCAATGCACCTGAAAATAAACCTATCTGAGCCAAGAAAGATGGTTGATTATTGAGTCTCATTCCAAGGTCAAATACAATTCTTTGGAAGACTCAACAATCAACTATCTTTAAACCACCAACCCAAACCCTCTAGGAATGAGACTCAACAATCAACCATCTTTCTCAGCTTTTTTTCACAAATGTTCTGTCTCATGCACTACTGGCAGAATATAGTGAAAGTTTTGGAAAATATTACAAAAAGTTATTTTTAGTAAAGCTACCTATGGCAGCTTTAACTTGTAAAGTCACAATAAAGAATAATGTGATATTAAAACCAAATCATATTTGATCTGTTTCCAATTTCACCTCCAGATTAATGTCTGATTTGAACTTGTCAGGTGGAGAAATCTCGCTCTGCCACCGCAAGGGTGGTTGTCTGGAGAGAAATGGGCGTGCTGAGAAGTTATACCATGGAGAGTACCTTCAACGGTTGTGACCAGGGAATATACAAGGTCTGTGTGATTGTGTGAAATATGCCTAAAGACACTTGCGACACTATGAGGTCCACTGGTAGCTAAAAGAAGCTCGGACCTCTAGTTTCTGTGCAGTAAATTGGTGATAATGCTGTAGCTGTATGTGTTCATTTTATTCTAGACGCATAGACTGACAGTCTCTATAACATTATACTGATATATTAAAAATATATCATCAACTCTAGCTAAAACAGCACACGTTACTATATGATGTGATAAATGAATAAGACTAAGAATACGATAAAAGTGTTTACCTTGTACCTTGTAAAGTAACAGAATACAGTACACTACAATAAGATCATATCTTAATAAGTTAACATAACAAAAAATGTAGTCACCCTATTGCCATGAAATAAACCTGACTCAAAAATGTATCGTTGAGATAATGAGCCAGTTGTTTTGAGTGGAATTCAATTTGTGCAGTATTAGGGATATAACTCCAGTTTGTTCCACTGACCATCAGGGGTTCAAATTTTATTTTAATTTAAATTTTTTTGTGTGGGTATTTACTGAGACTACAGATGTAATGACCACAGTTCATCTGATTTGCAAACAGTGCCACTCAATGAGACCTAATGTCGTGTTGTGTCCGACTTTTGACATGTGGTGCTCATGTCTGATAAGTAATAGAGCTTAAAACAAAGTGTTTTCTGCTCCTGAATTGTGAATACTGGGTATAGAGACAATACATTTGGAACTGTAGGTGTATTCATTTGGCACAAGGCTGTATTTGTGGAAATACTAGTTAAATCTCTAAGTCTGGTGTGTGACATTTGGAATTTTATATTGTATTCTGTCCCTACTAGGATGTAGTCAGGATGGCTAGCTTGGCAGATAGCTAAACATGCTATTTAATAAAAATCACAACATCAACAATAAAACAATAAAAGATAATAAGGGGAAAAAAACAGCTTTGCTTCAAGTCTTTTTCAGTGCAAAATAATCACAGTCAACATTCTGGCCACTCCCTTAAAGGGGGCAGCACACAGGTAAACACAAGTAATGCTTTATTTATATATTACTTTTTTTACACAGAGTTACAAAGTGCTTTACAAACAACAAATAAAAACACACAAACATATGTATGCATATATACATATAAATATGTACATGCATAACCATACCCAATCAAACAGACATAGGGAGCATGTAAATACAAACATAAGAAAGACGGAAGGATATGGAATGGAATTGCTTCTACTGATTCCGGTAGAGCTCTTTATGGTTCAGGTCTTCTGAGGGAGCTGACACAGATTCTATCTTCTAGGTTAAAAGCATAGCTGGAGTGAGTACAGTTGGCATGTCTGGATCTGATGACACAGGAACTATTGGCTGAGCATTCATTAGGGCAGCTACTATCTGCTATCAGTGTGATGAGAACTTCATGTGAGAGACTAGGGGAGTGCACCTAAAGCAACATGGCATCTTTGAGCAACCCCTATCATTCTTTCCCACACCCCTCCCATGTGGGAAGAGTGTGGCCTATTGAAGTCCCAAGTACAGCCCTGGTCCTTGAGGTAGGACTAAAGTTGGGCATTTTACGGTATTATTCTAAGTTCCTTGCAGGCACCAACAACATTTGTCCCAAAAGAGCTTAATTGGACCCATGATTGCAGTGAATCCTTTAAGGGCATTTATGGATTTTGATGTAGATAGAGAGACCTCCCCTGGTACAGCTAGCACAGACAGTCTATGGCCCAAATGCATCTAAGCCAGGGGTCTCAAACTCAACTTACCTGGGAGGTAGAGTCTGGGTGAGGCTGGGCTGCATCAAGTATTCCACAAAAAAAGAGTTTCAAGTATTCCAAAAAAAAAAAAGTACAACTGTTCCAATCTTCTCAATCTTTATTAATAACAGTTCAGAACATGAATGGTTCTTCAGGACATAGGCCTCTCTTACCTAGTCCTTATTGCAAGAGATCTGGCAGCGCTTCCTCTTACACAGCTGAGCCACATTTGGCTTGAGGGAGGAAGCAATTGAGACCCTCAGTATGGCTTGAAGATGCTCATCAGTAAGTCTGGACCTGTACTTTGACTTATTAAAGTTCATGGTGGAGAAGAGCTTTTCACACAGATATGTGCTCCCAAAAAGGCACATGGTCTGCTTGAACATCCTGAAAAGCTCAGGGAAGGTGGGGGGCAATTCTATCAAAAATTGTCCAAGCTTGTCTGCTTTTCCACTCACCTCCCTGAACTTGGCTTTGGGTTCAGAATTGCACTGCAGGTCAATTAGCTCCATTTGAAGCACAGGAGGGGCATCTTGCACATCGAAGGAGAAGGGGTCAGCAAAAATTTTAAAAGTGGCTCTGTATCTTGAAGTCTGCAAACCTGTGATCAAATTCCTCCTGTAGCTTTACAATGGCATCAGCATACTTCTCACCACTGAATGGTGTGCCCGCATCCATGAGTGCCTTGCATGGCAGAGGTTTGTCTGAGAGAGCTGGGCTTTCCATAACACAAGTTTTGTGGAGAATGCTCTGACTTGTCATAGGCAGCACTGACAAGCTGCACCTGGCCCTGTATATTCTTGTTCAGTACATTCAGCTCCTGTGTGATGTCAACAATTCTAGAATGTTAGCGCTGCATGAGTGGCAGCTAGTCACAACAGCTCTTAACTTTGTGGATCTCTTTAGTGTTTTTTATAGTGTTTTGTGTTTTTACTGTACTTTTTTTTAAAGGGGACATATTACGCAAAACCAATTTTTTAATCATTTGATTATGTACATTTGGGACTCTGGAGGGCCTATCAGCAGGCAAAGTGTGAAAAAAGATGACTCAGGCCATGATCGGTCACCCTTCTTTCTGAGGGTTGTCATGGCTGTTGTCAGGGCCTATTGAGATAACCATCCTGGCGTTTTCATGTTGTGTTTCGAGAAAAGAGTGCTAGTAGCCATAAAGAAATACATTTTTGCCATGTTTTTAAGAATAAAATGTGATATAAATCAGACTATGAATGATATATGAACAAACCCCCCCGTAAAACCCTTCAGAATATAAATAGTAATGGAACTACAAGGCTAGGTTTATATTATACTATATAAGTGCTAATTAATTGGAGACTTCTGGCTCATAGTATGGGAAAAAAATAATTTTGAGAAAATTCTTTAAAGATACACCAATCAGCCATAACATTATGACCACTGACAGGCAAAGTGAATAACACTGATTATCTCAATACCATGGCACCTGTCAGTGGGTTGGCAGCAAGTGAATATTTTGTCCTCAAAGTTGATGTGTTAGAAGCAGTAAAAATGGGTAGTGTAAGGATTTGAGCAACTTTGACAAGGGTCAAATTGTGATGGCTAGATGACTGGGTCAGAGCATTTCCAAAACTGCAGCTCTTGTGGGGTTCCCAGTTTGCAGTGGTCAGTCACTGTCAAAAGTGGTCCAAGTAAGGAAAAGTGGTGAACTGGCGACAGGAACATGGGTGGGCAAGATGATGCACGTAGGGAGCCTGATGAAGGTGATAGAACACACAGTGCCTATTTGATAAGTGTTACTGGCTGCTTGCATCCTATTGCACTAGACTAGTCCTGCTGTGAGTTATTAAAGTCAGGAAACTGACATTCAAGCAGAAGGCCACTGTAGGAAATGTAAAAAACAACAACAGATTGACTAGGGTAAAGTAACTTCGTATCCATCTCTCTTGCTCACTGTTTTGAGTGTAATTAAGTCCCGGGTTGATCACTGAGCCTCCAGTCACCATTCTAACCTTTACTTACAGAACACATAAAACTAGAACTATAAAGAGCCTTCAGCACTTTATGGTGTAAGTGCAAAAGAAGAGAATAAGTACAGCCTAATGTTAATAACAGTATGATGAGAGTTACAGGTAAAAAAAAAAGGGCGGAGATATTTAAAAAAATAAGCACGCTATAAAATTAGCACTTCCTGTAGATTTTTGGTTAAAACAGGAAGTGAGCATTCCTCCACATTGGTATGTCTGATTGACACCAAGCTTGGGTCCATAGTTTCCCATGTCTTCCTTAGGCATCATGCATAATGATACAGTATTCCAACAAAGCAGCCCCAGCGTATCACCAGTATGTATGAAACTCGGTAGGCACGTGTAACATGCCGAGACCTACAGAAAAGCCTCTTGGACCCATACCCCAAACCCCACTGGAAAGTCGGCCATTTTGATTTTAATTTTCACTTTCAGCGAACTTTTCGCCTTGTATTTGAACAAACTCCTCCTAGGGAGGATCTGCTTCAAAATTGGTCAGTACAGTCAAAAAACATTGCTGATTAAAAGTTGTGCTATTTGTGACTGTACGTTGAAGGGCGTGTCCATTGCTTTCTGTCAAAGTTTTTTTTTTCGCCTTGTATTTGAACGAACTCCTCTTAGGGAATTTATCGGATCTGCTTCAAAATTGGTCAGCACAGTCCAACAACATTGCTGATTAAAAGCTGTGCTATTTGTGACTGTAAATTTAACGGTGTGTCCGTGGCGTGCCGTCAAATTCGGGCATGGTGAAATTTATGGTGATTTTCCGCATTTTTTTGCGTATGTTATGTATTGTATGTGTTGTTGAGGAAAGTTATCTCTTTAAAGCCTTATCCTTGTGTGTTCTTTTAATGAAGCAATAGGAGAAGATTTAGTTTACTCAATAATCAGCTTTATTCTTAACACCAGTAGAATGTGCAAAGTTTACAGAGCTCTGGGTCCAAACTATAGTATCCCTGACAAGCAACAAAGTGTGTGTCAGTTCACGAAGTCCGACTCTCTATCTCTCCCTGACCCAGTGTTTTATAGTACATCCGTGAGAAACGTCACATTAAGGCGTCGTCTTCTTCCCATCAGCTGCAGGTGCCTTCCCTCCTCGTGGTATCTGACTCCAAAAGTCATGCTGACACCTCCGGGTGTAATGTGAAACTTTATTTTATGCAGATAGACATACATACAAACAGACAATACGCCTGTTCTTTGCTACAGATTGACTAACACTCTCTGTTCTCTGCAACAGACTGATTAACACTATCTAATCTTCACATGTAACTGACGACTTGTTCATTTCACAATACGGAGTTGTTTTGCATGATTATGTGGCGCTCAAGATCCTGTTGTACGGCTGCAGGGAGAAACTGTGATTAGTGTGACCCTAATCGTTGCTGTTAGTTTGCTGTTTATCCATCCTGTTTCTCAGTACAGAGTTCATGCAATATATCAGCCTTCTATTTATTACATGGTGCTCAATCATCCTTATTTGCTAATGCAACTTTAATCAACTTAATCAAGCATATATGTTTTAATCATTGGTCACATGACGGATATAAAACATAACATATCTTCAATTTGAATGAACTCCTTCTAGGGAATTTATCGGATCTACTTCAAAATTGGTCGGTACAGTTGTAGCGCCTGCAAAGTCAGAATCACATTGCTACACACCTTTCCATTAAAACACACCTCCATTCATGGCTTTCTCCGTCATCCACCCACATTCATCTCCTACTCCAATGGAAATAATCCACCGATCCCCGCGCAGTTTGAATCCGTCCTCCAGGAAGGGCATTTGGATGAGTGCAAGTCACCGGTGAACGAGGGAAAAAGAGTTAGAAGGAGAGTCCGTGGAGGAGAAGTGTGACAGCGGCATTAAGCGTGTTTTGAAGTCCGCGATATAGCCGTCTTGTGTATTAAATCCTCGTCGCTGGAGTTCAGTCGGCACAATTGCCTGTTGGATGTGTTTATTTCCTTGTCAGATAAGTTGTCTCAGGAGTCGGGAGAGGCCGGTTCCAGTGGAGCAAAGTTCGACTCTGACTGACTGACTAACTTTAAAAACTTAAAATTTTTGTTTTGGGTGTGTTGTTTGCTACACCGCAACGAGAGAAGCTGGTTATTTTGAGTTTATTTCTCAGCAAAAAATGGTGCTGATTAAAAGTTGTGCTACTGTACATTAAAGGGCGTGGCATCAAAGTCAGCCATTTTGATTTTTTTTTGTCATATTCTGTGATCCTCCTAGGGAATTTATCGGATCTGCTTCAAAATTGATCAGTACAGTCAAAAAACATTGCTGATTAAAAGTTGATTGGATGGACTTCAAATTCGATCACTCAATCTAGACACATTGGTGAGCAAAAGTTAATCAAATATTTACTGTGCGTCAAACGGCATGTCCGTGGCATGGCGCTGAAGTTCCACGTTTCGCAATGAAGAGTCTCACTATGAACGCAGAAGTGTTTTGCACGGTGTCTGAAATGCATGACGACGTAGAGCGTAGAGCGAGTCTCCCTCGGCTTCCGGCGATGAGGGCTTGGGCGTGGGGCGATGCGGGCTGGCTGCTGCTTGCAGCTTTAATTGTATAGAGATTTTTATATACAGTGTTGACAAATTGTACAGAGACAAACGGTGCTACATTATGTGGTTACTGAGTTATAGAGTCTGACAGCTGTTGCAATGAAACACCTATGGTAGCACTTCTTCTTACACTGTGGGTGCAGCAGTCTTGCTAAAAGAGCTGCTTAGAGACCTCACAGTTTAATGCAGGGGATGAGCGTGTTGTCCATGATTGACATCAGCTTGTCTATCATCCTCCTCCCACCCACCTCCTCTATGGAGTCTAGAGGGCAGTCCAGGACAGAACCAGCCCTCTTAACTATTCTGTTGAGATTTTTTCTGTCCCTCTTGGTGTAAAGTCAGTGATGACCTCCCAATATTCCTGATCGTTACCTTCTGATACACGTCTAGTCTACAGAAAAAGCGGTAATGATTCTGAATGTGTCAGAATAACCAGCAAGGAGACTGAACATTTAGTCATACCCAGTATAACATCATCATCATCGTCTTGTTGTTCAAAACACGGAATAAATACTTGCCGACTTATCAATACTTATTGTTGACAGACTTGATTGTAATTTACATCCTATCTCAACCAACAGTCAACAGCTGATATTAAAATTGACCAGTCTTCTCCTACCATGTTAGTTGCCTAAACTTAACCAGACCAGAAACAGCCATATGAATTGTTGTTTGATCTGTCATGTGACTAATTTTGAAAGGCACTGACAAATGACCCATAGTCATTTAGGTATGAGGACTTTTTAAGAAAAGCCTAAAGAGGAGTGTATCTTGGAATGTAGTTGGTGAAGTGTTTTTAGGTTCCTACAGATAGACAGGTCCCACTTGCTCCTCCCTCCTCAACTCTACCCGGGCTACACACACTTTTCCCAAATTGGGACTTTCTGACTCACTAAAAGAGTAGTGAGCTGTAGACCTACAAGCAGGCTTTAGAATATCTATTTTCAGAAAGCTGTGGGTGACACAATCTGTATGTGTTCTGTGTTTCTAGAAGAAGTCAACATTCAACTCATGGATGTAATTCTACATTTAATCAAATTAAACAAGAACCGAGAAAATCAGGGGAGGGAACATTTAGCTGTATTGATGTAACTAATTTGAGTCAGTAGCACTGACACACACACAGATTTCCAAGGCAAACAGGAGGGATGTCTAAATTCATGCTGCATATGTAAACCTTTCCTGCTCTTTCGCCGTCTTTCTCACCCCCCCAATTTTTTTTTTTGTAAAATACATATAACACGTATATAAAAATACAATATACACTCTTAGTAAAATATAATACTCTAATACTAAAAAAATTAAGCAATGGATACGGAACAATTAACACAGGCAGCAGAGTGGTGTGTTCTCTCTGGTAAGATTTAAGCAAAATCAGTAATCACAGTAGAAGACAAATTATGGGGGTATGGTACGGTAACACTTTACAATAAAGAACACAACATTTTGAGCAACATGGCAACAAATGAGGAACAAATGAGAAAGTAACTGCTAGTCAACCTTTAGTTAATGATTACCTCCTAACCAATTTTTTTATGAGAGGGTAATGATTAGTTAATGAATTAAGAAACAAATGTTTTTTAGAATAATTCCTAACCGAGGACTCTATAGTAGATAATGAGAAGTTACTAGAGAACAGACTAACATCCTATATTAATTAAACATTAGTTAATGATTAGTTCATGAATATCTATGAAACCATCATACTGACCTCTTCATCTCAACCTGCCAATGAATGGCACAAAACTAGTAACCACTCATTCATTACTAATTACTTAAACATTAGTTAATGTTTTAGTGGCCCCTTAAGTAAAGTGGCGCATGATACTGAGTGGTCAATGAGTACTAAATCATATTCATTATTTTATGATTAATGAGAGTGATTCCAATTGTCCCCCCCAGAAACAATGCTATAAATGCTCTTGAAAAGGCAAACCCATCTCTGTCATGGTTTTCTTTAAAAACAAATAGTTAGTGGCAAGCTTTAACAAATTGTTTTCTAGTCTACATAAAAAACAAACAAATAACATTTATTTTCATAGTTTTGTTCGTCATATAGATAAGCAATGATGATTGCTGGGCACCTATTCATGAGGAGCATACTCAGCATCCTTACTGTAATCTACCAAGGTCACCTGCTTTATTTGTGGGCAGGTTTTATTCACAAAAATGTCTAAAAAGCAGAATTTCCCACTGTGGAGCTGACCAGCACACATTTAGCAGAAGCGTAGAAGTAGTGGTATTGAAGGACATGAAACAATCCGAGCAGCACAGAATGCTCGTGCTGAAAGTGATTCATTACTATTTTGGGAGGTGATCATCAGGACATGTTTCTAGTTGTTGTCAGCAATAATTATTACACTTAAATTATATTAAATTATTAAAGTCAATTCAAACAAATAATTTTTCCACTGTCAAGAAAGGCAGACTGTCTGGACCTTGAGAAAACTGGTAAATGTGAGAAATATATCTCAAATGACACATAATGTACTGCCAAATATGAAATGTATGAGTGGTTCATTGCCCAGTGTTTACTCCCTTCCTTTGATTAAACTGAAAATAAACGGAAATGAATAAAAAGGGGGCAGGCAGAAACCTCAGCTTTAAAAATAGATTGTAGAGTCTTGTCCTATAACAACGTCAGTCCCTCCGAAATTGATAATCTTGTTAATACAGTCCCTCCAGAAAAACGCGATTATGCAATTGCATAATTCAATGCATAATCAGCCAAAGTCAGCATATTTATGCGGGGGCCGCATTTTTTCGAATACGTCGCACTACGTCGCTGCATAAATTGACGATTTCCATGCAAAATATGCGGGGCTCGCATGTTTTCATAATCACCGCATTTTCGTTGCAAAAAAGTCACATATATCTCAGCAGAAAGTTGAAATATATTGCGTTTACTTCACATAAAAGCAGCCATTTTCCCCTGTTGCTATGGGAACATTATGAAGTGACATAATTACGCGACGTGAACAACCAAAACCTCAAAGCCTTGGTCTTCCTTTACCACAACCAACGAGTCCGCAGTGGAGCATTTGAGAAGGAGGAGATGGAGGAGGAGGAGGAGGAGGAGGAGATGGACGTTCAGGGAGAGGGGATGGAGGATGAGGATGGCGAATGATTGGCCAGTGTTAGAGGCTACGCAGTTATAGTTTTCATTTACACAGTGGACTGTTGTAGTTTCATTCAGGAGTTGATGCAACTTTAGAGTTGTAAGATTGTACTGTTTTGTTACCAGTGGGTTAAATCATACTAGTTTCAAAAACCTTACAGTTGTAAGTATATTAGTAGTATGTAAATTTATGTTACAGTAAGAGATTGCACTTTGTGCATTGGAAGCACTTATTTTAACAGAAGATGTCTGTTTTGTATAGCTACCTCTGTAAAACAGGAAGCACACATTTAATTTTTTTATATTTTATTTATTCATTTTTACAGAAGTGGTAGCATATTCCTTTTGTAAAGCTACAGAACTTGTTTGACTCATCAATGTTTTGTAAGTTTGAGCCATGTGTTTATTAAGGTCTGAAATAAAATAATATGATAACTTAAATATTCCCAGCACTTTCTGTGATTTAGTATGCTTGCTTATCATAGGAAGTAATAAGAAATGACTCTTTACATTAAGGTAGTAGCCTAGTGAGAACAGGGTGTTGGGGTTTTATTTCATAAATATCTGCATATTCCATCGCATTTTTTAAGAAAACGTGCTGCATCATCAAGGATTTTTGCCCGCAACAATCACATAAAAGCTTTTTTTTGGAAGGACTGTTAATAGTGCTGCGGGCTCACTACGATCAACATTAGACTCTATCGCTCCTATAAAAAGGAAATTCTAAAAAACATAAGAGACTAGCACTTAGGTACAACCACCAAATTGAAGCAAAAAACAAGGAAATCGGAAAGGAAATGGCACTCTTCCAAATTATTAGAATGTCGCTCAATTTGGAAAGATAATCTTAAAACTTATAGAAAGGCCCTCCGTAATGCCAGAGAAGCCTGTTACTCAACACTAATAGAAGAAAATAAGAACAACCCCAGGTTCCTCTTCAGCACTGTAGCCAGGCTGACAGAGAGTCACAGCTCTATTGAGCCACATATCCCCATAAACTTAAGTAACAATGACTTCATGAGCTTCTTTTATAATAAAATTATTACTATTAGAGAGAAAATTAGTCACCAAATGCCCTCAACAGGTATCACTGGCTCTCCAAGTTTAGGAACTTTAACTAATGTAAACTCAGATATATATTTAGAATGTTTTTCTGCTATCATCAGTTAACTTCAATAATTTCTTCATCGAAGCCATAATCCTGTCTATTAGACCCCTTCCCAACTAGGCTGCTTAAAGAAGTTGTTCCCTTAATTGGCACTTCTTTACTAGATATGATTAATATTTCTTTATTATCAGGATATGTACCACAGTCCTTTAAAGTAGCGGTAATTAAAACCCTTCTTAAAAAGCCCACTCTTGACCCAGGGGTTTTAGCCAACTATAGACCGATTTTAAGTCATACTTATCAGATTGTTCGCAGTTTGTACATGTTAACGATGAATCTTCAATAAATACTACTACTACAATACTAGTCATGGAGTGCCACAAGGTTCTGTACTTGGACCAATACTATTTACTTTATATATGCTCCCTTTAGGCAACATTATTAGGAATCACTCCATTAACTTTCATTGCTATGCAGATGATATGCAGTTATATCTATTGATCAAGCCCGATGAAATTAATCAATTATCTAAATTACAAACATGTCTTAAGGATATAAAATCCTGGATGAGCTGCAATTTTCTGATGTTAAACTCAGAAAAAAACAAAATTCTTGTACTTGGCCCAAAAAACCTCAGAGACTCACTGTCTATTCAATTCAATTCAATTCAATTCAATTTTATTTGTATAGCGCCAATTCATAACACAAGTTATTTCAGGACACTTTTCAAATAGAGCAGGTCTAGACCGAACTCTTTAAAACATTAATTACAGAGACCCAACAGTACCACCATGAGCAAGCACTTGGCGACAAGGGCAAGGAAAAACTGCCTGTTAAAAGGCAGAAACCTAGGACAGATCCTTCAGCTCTAGGTGGGTGGTCGTCTGTCTCGACCAGTTGGGGTGAGAGAGAGAGAGAGAGAGAGAGAGAGAGAGACAGAGAGAGAGAGAGTGAGAGACAGACAGACAGACAGGTGCACAGCAACAACAGTACTGGCAATGGCAATCTAGCAGGACCATGGCAAGAGGCTCCACTAGGATCGATAAGAACCTGCGAGAAGAGAAAGCACAAGAACTCCAGGGAAGAAGTGAAGTTAGTGTCTAAAGATATAGCTACTCTAGATGGCATTACCTTGCCACTGTCAGGAATCTTGGAGTTATGTTTGATCAGGACATGTCATTTAATTCCCACATTAAGCAAACCTCCAGGACTGCCTTCTTTCATTTACATAATATTACAAAAATTAGACACATCCTATCAGATGCAGAAAAACTAATCCATGCATTTGTTACTTCTAGGCTGGATTACTGCAACTCTTTATTATCAGGCTGCCCCAATAAGTCCATAAAGACGCTCCAATTAATTCAAAACGTTGCAGCACGAGTACTGACAGGAACTAGGAAAAGAGATCATATCTCTCCTGTACTAGCTTCTCTGTACTGGCTCCCTGTAAAATGTAGAATAGAATTTAAAATCCTCCTCCTCACCTACAAAGCTCTTCATGGTCAGGCCCCTTCATATCTTAAAGAGCTCATAGTACCCTATTACCCCACTAGAACACTACGTTCTCTGAATGCTGGGCTACTTGTGGTTCCTATAGTCTCTAAAAGTAGAACAGGAGCCAGAGCCTTCAGTTACCAAGCTCCTCTCCTGTGGAACCAGCTTCCAGTTGTGGTTCGGGAGGCAGACACCCTCACCACATTCAAGATTAAGCTCAAGACATTCCTCTTTGATAAAGCTTATAGTTAGGGCTGGATCAGGTGAGTCCTGAACCATCCCTTAGTTATGCTGCTATAGGCCTAGACTATCGGGGGATTTCCCATGGTGCACTGAGCTCCTCTCTTCCTCTCTCTCTCTCTTTCTGCACTCATTCATGTCATTAGCTTTTAACATACAGTATATCAAAATAATTTCCACAGTTAATTTTGGGACTTTTCATAAAACAACAACAAACCTGTTGACACAAATGAAAAAGTGAGATATTAAATCGTAATATTTTTGTTGGGACATTTAGTATTATCCATAATTGTCACTACAGACTGCACAGGATCTCTAATAGTATAAAAGCACTACTCAAACTGACATAAGCAACAATATTAACTTTGCACTTGTCGAATGGAGGAAACAAAGGCATCGCCCTCTGCATGAATAATAAAATAATGCAAACAACCTGGTTTAGCTAGTGTTAGCTAACACATGTGCAAAGACAGTCAGTAAAGTAGTTGTACACCCTACCACTAAACACAAATGTGCATGAAAAATACACATAACCTCTTAAAATAACACAATTTTGATTTCTTACCTTGTTTTCAAACGTTTTCGACGGCCGTCGAAACGAGTTTCGAATGGCAGACAGCATAATTTGAAGCAGAGCGACCTGATATGAGATCATTAGGTCATATGACATGAAAACCTCTGGTCTGAAGTGAAAATACACCTTAAGTAAAAGTATTGCTTTTATTTTTTTCTCAGTGTTATTTACTTTTAGACAAACTAAACAAAATAACAACTTTTGTATCAAAGTTATCACATTATGATGTGGCTTCCGTGGTCACTCACTCACTCAGACAGACTCATATTTATCGGGCTGGCCCACTTTGTTGCGGTTCAACCAAATAAATGTGTGACTGAGTGAGTGCATGTGTTTACATGTGGGCATAAGCTTTATTTTTGTTTGGACAATTCTTTTCTTTTGTTCGCGTGTAGGGCCTGCAGACAGGAACCAGGGAGCTGCAGGAGATGGGCGTGAAGTTCTGCCAAAGCCTGCTGTCTGTAACCAAAGACACTCTTTACAGCAGGAGACTCATCAACCACATCGACCTGGACCACAACATCCTGGACCACAAATCTCACAAGTAAGACTCTATCATGGCAAGGCCTGTGGTATGTTCATTTTTATCAAAATGCCCTTATAGGAGCTCAAGCACAGAAGTCTCTGTTATCCAGGAACTTTTTCTTTATTGTTAGTACTTTTCCACTATGCATGCTGTCATAAAGCATTCAACACAAGTCAAGTTACACAGTATGTCCTTATTACACCTTATTGTTATTTAAAACCCTGTATTATACCATAATACACTAGATTTTTTTTTTAGATGATTTCAGCTGCAAATGGAAATGTTTGCATGTAGGTAATATATTTCTCTGTCCATTTTTTGCTCTTTACAGGCAGTTATTTTGGCAATGATTAAGAGTTTTGCAAGTCTAAATTGTTGAGTGTAGAATTTCAAATGATACATTAAGTTAAATGTTAGAAAAGAGAAAATTATTCATTTTTAACAACATCACATTTTATTTAACCATGTATACACCAAGTGCCCGGTGAGATCTAGTGTTTCTTGTATTTGTTACTGTGACAGTGCAAACTGTGGAGCAGAGTGAGCTCAGCCTTGTAGTTTTCAGAATTTTTGGCCTTAGGTCATAAATGGAGAGTCAAACAGCTGTGTGCTTACCTAAAGGTTGCCCCGGGCTACAATTGAGAGTGTGAAAGTGCTTATCCCGAAAGAAATCCATCACATATACAATACATATTTCTCCACTGACAGCAGCCTCAAGACCAGACCAAGACCAGAATGCATTTCAGCTTGCAGATCAATCCCTGTCTCCCTCACTGAATTTTGTGAACATCAACCAATAGCATGGTGCATGTTATGCAAACTAATATACGGATGTATGGTGGTTGGTATGTCGGATATGGATGTTAGCAGTGACGGCTGGTGGTGATTTTGGGTGGGTGGGCTAACAAATGCTTTACATTCATCAATACGTCACACAGCAGCAACAGTAGCATCACATCAAGTTACAGCAACAACATTGTATACTTTGTTATAGCAAGTGCTCTACGGCAACACTCCTGTCCCATTGTACTTCTAAGAAAGGATTTGTCCTCTTCAGTGTACTGAAATGAACACCTCTCTGACTCTGCAGATGTCATGGGGGTTGTGATGGCGATTTGCGTTACTTTCAGTGTTTCAGAAAAAGTTCTCTGAAGATTGCTCTCAGTCAGCATCCTCAAAAGTGACATTGCGGACTTTGGACCAGCAAACTCCACACTGCTGTACATCACCATCAGCTCACCTTTCAGTTTCTCTCTGCAGATCATTGGGTAATGTCCACATACAATGTCCAGCTGCATCTGCGGGAAAGTGTTCTTAAACAGCAGAAAGAGTTCAGGGTCAATTAGTTCGAAATACACAGACAAGTGCCTGGCTTTCTCAAAGCGAGCCTTTGACTGCTCGGCCATTATGTCGGCTACTGACACATCAGAGTATCCTGCGCGGCGTTGAAGCGCTTGCAGCGGCTGCAGCTGTGTCTGCATCTGGATGTGGCTGATTGTCGTCTGTGGTCAGCTTATCCTTCAGTTAAGATATGGAGCATGAAAAAATCTACAGGGCCTGTCTTGTTTTTAGAGATTCTGTGGTCCGTTTCTAAGAAAGCTGTAGAGAATATCTACATGCATGAGGGCAGAGTGGAAAAAATATTAAAAAAATAAAATAAAGCTAACGTCCCCCAGAAGTGCAGACAGGCCGTGCGCTTGTTGGATTGACACGCTGTCCCAAGAGTGATTGTCCCGTATTTTTTAAAAACACTGTTTCAAAGTGTCCTGAGGGTCAAACACGGTGTGGACGGTGCGGCTTTTAAAGTTCCACCTTGTCTGTCCTGACGCTTGGATCCTCCTGCCACACACTTCATCCAGGACTGCAGTTCTCTTGGGGACTTGGAGAAAAATGTCGCAAAAGCTGAGATGTTGGCAAAAAATATTCTGAGTGGTGTGTGAGATGAGCAGGCTGTTGCATGATCAGGTTTAACTGGTGGGCATAGCAGTGCGCAATGTGTGTGTGAGGAAACGTTTCCTTTAACATGGCCTGTAGGCTGGATGATGCGTTGCTCATTACAGCTGCCCCATCGTACGTCTGTGCAATCAGTTTGTTCTTCACTTATATGGCTGCAGCTTCTCCAGCAGCAGTGTTTCGAGTCCCGCCGCAGTTCTGTCCACTAACAGGGAGAAAGTGAGGAATCTTTCCACCACCATGGAGGCTTCAGTGATGTACCTGAGCACAATCCCACACTGGCTTACACAGGCCACATCTGTTATCTCGTCAGCTTGCACAGCCACAAAAGATGCCTGCGATATTTCATCCGCCAGTTTTTGTCCATATATAGCTAACATACAACTAGCAACTCATTTTGGCTGGTCTTAGATATGTACTTTGCAACCGGTGTGTTTGACAGGTGATCGGTTAATTGACTCTCTAAAAAAGAGAACTGGTCGACAAGGTCCCAAAACACGCCCCGCTGGAGTGAAGTGGGAGAGTCATCTGACCCCCTTAGGGCAAGCTTGTGTCCCCCACAAAATTTTATACAGTCCACATTCCGTGATAGTGAATGCCTGTTTTTCTTTACCAGCTCGTTGTGTCTCTGTACAGCGGTGCAGTGACCTTCATCAAGCTGACAGGCGAAGCGGTGACCTTCATCAAGCTGACAGGCGATGTTCACTTTACGAAGCAATGACAACTTTACACTATTTCCAATGTAAATGGATGGATGGTAATGGACCTGTACTTGTATAGCGCCTTTCTAGTCTTCAGACCACTCAAAGCGCTTTTACACTACGTGCCACATTCACCCTTTCACACACATTCACACAGCGATGGCAAAGCCCATCGAACAGAAGCTAATGCATTCACACACATTCACACACTGATGCACGGCACCGGGAGCAATTCGGGGTTCAGTATCTTGCTCAAGGATACTTCGACATGTGGCACCAGGAGCTCGGGATCGAACGTGGCTCGTGCTGCATTCATGTTTCCTAATTTTATCGGATAAATGTTTCAAATCCACAATTCCTTATTGGGTCCAAGCCGTGTCCCCTCCAAAAAGATGGGAAACAGAAAAGTGAATTCCTAGCTACACTTGCCGTTATCCAGTCCGTTCACTGAGACCACGTCATTTGGATGATGTGTCCCCAATCTCTTCACTTCCAATTTTTCCTCCAATGACATTAAAGAAAATTGATTAGAAAGTAAATAATCCACCTTGTTCATGTTCATGCTAACGCCCGCAATTGCCACAGTTGCTCACTTCCCGCTCTCCACATTCTACTACGAACTAGCCTCACTGTACAGTAGCTACTGTGCTGTGATTGGTCGAAGGTCACTGTACTGTAGCTACTGCGCTGTGATTACTCGAAGGTCACTGTACTGTAGCTACTGCGCTGTGATTGGTCAAAGGCACTGGCCTTTGGGCTGAATGAATTTAGCCCAAATGGGCAGCATATGAAGGGTGTGTGTCAAGACACCTGTCAATCAAAATTAAATGGAAGCTTACTAAGCTTGGGCTGGAATGAATTTAGCCTAAATGGGTGACATATAAAGGGGGCGTGTCACGACACATGTCAATCAAAATTGAATGGAAGCTTATGCTACTGTGCTTGGGCTGTAAAAATTAAGCCCATTCACAGGAAAAAACCCAAGATATATCATATATCCTGGGTTGTTAGTATAATTTTGCACAGATAACCAGCCTGTTGAGTATAATTTTGCACAGATAACCAGCCTGTTGAAGATGTCAAATGGAATTCTAGGAAATGTAGGAAATTGCCAACTGAAGTGGCTGTAGATGAGAGAGGTTGAAGTTGGTACTCCTCAAAAGTTAATCACACTATTTTCATCAATGTTAATTTGAAAAAGATTCCCCCTCCCTTCCCACACCTTAAATGGCACATGGGTCAAAACAAAACAAAGTAAACAAAAACAAAACAACAACAAAACAACAAACAAATGAAAAATAAATACATTCTGAGAATATATACACTGCATACACACATTTAAATACAAATAAATAAAAGAGACAACAGTCATAGATAATACTGACAGCCACCACTTCACAAAATATATCTTAGCTTAACTCTTACCCTCTCAAGGGCCCCCGATAGGGCATCAACCTTTTCTCTCTCTTTTGCATTACTGATTTGAGCCACAGAGAGTTCTAGAGGAATAATGTTGCCAAGGAAAGGATCCATTGCGAGATTAGGCGTTCATGACGAGGTTTACACCTTACTACTAACAATTTTTTGGCAACTGTCGGACCTAAAAGCAGAAGTCTTCTCTGACATTACTTACATTTATTCCATAATCATCATTCAAAAGTAAGACACAAGAAAAAAATAGGGATATTGGCTTCTTTTATATCAGACAACACAAGTACAACTGACATGCAAATAGGTTCCTACTTCATTAATATTATATAATGTGCAGATGGGTGTGGGACAAAGCTGGAATCGAAAACTTTTCCTAGGAGTCAGAAAGAATGTGTGAATACATTTAAATTTATGATTTGATCATTATAATTTCAGGATGAGCATGATGACCACATTTTCCCACACTCTTTTTCATTTAACAGACTCCTCCTTACAATTCTTAAAGTCAACATTCCAGACCTTGGTCACACCCAACGATGGGCATGTATCTTCTCAGAACGTCTTGTACATGTATATTGTACAAGATACAAAGCCCTCAAATTTAGGTTTGATCATTATGCAATTAAGAAGTGGCTGTATGGCAAATTATTTTTCCAAGTAATCCAATGAGGAAAATTGGTGTATGTCTATGCCATTTGTGAAGAAGATACTGAGATTGTGTAATGGTTCACAGATTTTTACATTAAATTTTTTTTAAAGATTTTCTGCAAAATGGAAAAATATAACTTTAAGTTAATAATCGCTCCAGAGCAATTTCTGCATCCATGTTTTACACTTGATTAAATAAACAATAAAAAATGTACATGAATTAGATTAGATTAGATTAGATTCAACTTTATTGTCATTGCAGAGTACAGGTACAAGACAACAAAATGCAGTTAGCATCTATCCAGAAGTGCAAAGCAGTGAAGTGCAGAGTAATGTGCATATGTAAAAAAATATGTAAAAAAAAGTAACAACGTTATAGAGGCAGACACCCTCTCCACATTTAAGAGTAGGCTTAAGACGTTCCTCTTTGATAAAGCTTATAGTTAGGGCTGGATCAGGTGAGTCCTGAACCATCCCTTAGTTATGCTGCTATAGGCCTAGACTATCGGGGGATTTCCCATGATGCACTGAGCTCCTCTCTTCCTCTCTCTCTCTCTTTCTGCACTCATTCATGTACCATTAATGCATGTTACTAACTTCGCTTCTTCCCCGGAGTTGTGGTGCTTTCTCGTCTCACAGGTTCTTATCTATCCTGGTGGAGCCTCCTGCCATGGTCCTGCTTGACTGCCATTGCTAATATCACTGATATTAGTGTTATTATTATTAGTAGTATTATTATTGCCACGGTTACTGTTGTGTCTGTTGTCGCTGCTTGTTGTCCCCCATCGTTGCTGTTGTCGTCGTCGTTGTCTTCTTCATGTTCATCATCAGTCACTACTATTAGTTGTTGCTACTGTTGTTGCTGTGCACCTGTATGTCTGTCTCTCTCTGTGTGTGTGTATCTCTCTCTCTCTCTCTCTCTCTCTCTCTCTCTCTCTCACCCCAACTGGTCGAGGCAGACGACCACCCACCTAGAGCCGAAGGATCTGTCTTAGGTTTATGCCTCTTAACAGGCAGTTTTTCCTTGCCCCCGTCGCCAAGGTCTTGCTCATGGTGGTACTGTTGGGTCTCTGTAAATGTTATAAGGAGTTCGGTCTAGACCTGCTCTATTTGAAAAGTGTCCTGAGATAACTTCTGTTATGAATTGGCGCTATACAAATAAAACTGAATTGAATTGAATTGAATTGAATAGATATATATGTCAATATACTGGCAAGATATTTGCCAGACATTATATACAGACAGCTAGATATGATTACACTATAGGTAGAAATGAAAAAAACACAGAAAGAAAGACAGTTCAGTGGGAGTTCATTGGGATGGGGGGTCTCCTCGATGCAGAGTTTAGCAGGCTGACACCTAATGGAAAAAAGCTGTTCCTGAGCATGCTATTATGCAACCTGTGTTCAGCATAACACCATATTTTTCCATATTATTACAGAAAACACATACGACAGAAACAAAAACAATGCTACAAGTGATGGGGCCTCCCTGACATGAGGCCACCACCCCATGCACTGACTTATTGCAATGGTGGATGTAAACATTAGCTGGTAACAAGCTAAACTTAGACTCTACAGTCATTAACAAACAACCTACCAGTGCCACAGAAGTACAACATGAACATCACTCTAGCCCAGTGTACTTAATGGATGTTACCAGCTTACCTGCAAAATGCAAAAATATCACTTTAGGTTTACAACCACTCCACAACGTTTTCTGCTTCCATCTTGTACACAGAGACTCTCATTTTCTGACGTACTCATGTGAGATTCCCTGTAGCACATACACTGATCACATAGCAACATTTTGACTAATATGAACACTTTTCTTTCCATAAATACATTTAATCACATAGGGAACACATGGGTTATCTACATATGACTTATTGCGTCACAATTACCAGCTGGGGCCAGGACAGCAATGGCCTGTCGAGATATTGGAACCATTAGTAGGGCCCTGCCAAAGGATCTCTACAATCAGGCTCATATGTAGTTAGCAGATCACAAATATAGGCAGGAGCCTAAAAACCACAAGTGAAATCTTGAAATCAATTTCTTCTTGCTTGTCTTAGGTGTTAAATTCCTGGCCTCAACGTTTTGTATCAGTTGTACTCAATTGGATGTTTTTTCAAAAGGTACACCTAGGATTTTGCTTTTTTTAACTTAAACATTAGATAAGGCACTCAGACTAGACAGGGTAGTGTCATTTTATTTATTAACTGCAGTGATATGAGAATACATAGATGGTAACAGGCTTTATCAAGACATAGTTGCACATCAGCCATATTGTTATAGCCTTATCTCTGTAGGTCTCTGTAAAGGTTGTGGACAGAAAAGGTCTCTGTTAAGATGTGGAAACAAAGGTCTCTGATTTCTGCTTAATTTTACAATGATTATTGCTATATTTCTGTCATAGGTAATATGTTTTTCAGCAATGCAGCCGAAAAAAGATTAAAGCAAAAACAGTCTGAAAGAGCTAGCCTACTGGCCACAGCATCTGAACACGAATTAGGTGCCATATTCAAAATCTCCTGATTTTCTAGATTTGAACAATTACATAATAAAGCTGAAAAAAATACAGATTAAAAGAAAAAATTAGCAAGTTTGAAGAAGTTACTGGTATCTGTCCTTCATTCATTTAATTTTCTTTCGGCACATTATTAGGTGAGCTGCATGCTTGTCAGAACAGCTAAGCAGTATTATTCATAAAATGTCATCAACCATTTAAATGTGAGTAAAGGAAGATCCATCACTGATTTCTTGTCATTTATGGGTAATTACAGCATTTATTTCCTGTGACATTGATGGGACTACCTACCTCTCCCTGAACAGTGTATGTCTGTCGACAATTCTTTGTCTGTCCAGTGTGATAAAGGGGTCTTCTCTTTCATATTTCACATTCTTATTCATCACACGCAACCTATATTAGTAGTAGAGTGAGCTGATGTCTTTTTTTTATTAAAGATTGCTGTTTTTACAAAAATCTTAATTACCTCCAAATGGAAATTGGATCATGCCTGTGTGACCCATTGGTGCTGCCAGCAGTTGCCTTTCACCTGCAGGAGGGCATAAGGTTCATGTTAAAATGAGATCCCTAACCCCCTCAAATTAATTGATTGATTTGTGGCTGATTTACAAACAACACTGCCAAAATGCTAAGTGGTGGTGGGGTTTCGATGCCACTGTGTTGAGTTTTTCACTTTCCTCAATCTGTCTTGCGTTTTCCTCTTTACAATATGAGGGGACAGACAAGAGCATGTCATGCAGCGAGGCAGTATTATTAACTCATCTGGGTTTGCAAGAGTTGCTTCCCTTTCTCAGGCAATACACACATCAATTGGACAAATCACAGTTTTTGCAGCCGGCGTCACTGTGATGTATAGTTACCTTTCTGGGAGGGGCACATCAGACTATGGCATAGGCTATGGTGTAGGCATCGCTGTACTTACAGTGTCGATATGATGCAGAAATAAAATCAGGCTTTTGGCGACAAAAAATACATAGGTGGAAAAAAAAAAGGATGGGTTTGAAAAATAATTTTCCTTGAGAAATATTTTGAGTGGAAAAAAAAGTATGGTAAAAGGGTTTAAGCACTCCCGGGTCATTGCTTCACATGTGATTTGGGAAACAGAAAACCCTGCACTGTAAAAAAAAAAAACATAACAAAACAAAACAAAAAAACTTCTCTCCCAGTTAGTCTTTACTATTTTTTAAAAAGTTTTAAGTAATGTATTAAAGCGCTTTTACACTACAGGCCACATTTGGCCTTTCACACACATTCACTAACAACTGCCCTTTCACACACATTCACTAATTCACAAACTAATGCTTTCGTACACATTCACACACTGATGACGCATCATCGGGAGCAATTCGGGGTTCAGTATCTTGCTCAAGGATACTTCGATATGTGGGGGGAGGAGCTGGGGATTGAACCAACTCTTCAGTTAGTTGACGACCCGCCCTGCCTCTGAGCCCCAGCTAAAATTTAAACTTTAAGTAATATTTATGGACCGAGCCAGTATCAACTGGAAGGTCCCTATTGTTTGTCGAATGTTTATTATTATTATTAGCACCTTTCATTGCATTTTTGACCCCCTGAACATATACAATGTTTCAATGAAATGTCCGTGAACAAAGTTCCGAGTTCCTTCTCAAAGTTGTTTTATCCAATTTGCATGAAACTATTTACATAGCATCTGGAGAACGTCCTGGCAAAGAAAGTGATTTAACGTATTTTGCTATTTCAAGAAATAAGCACCTTATAAAATTAGCACTTACTGTAGATTTTTCGTCAAAAAAGGAAGTGGACCATTTCTCCACATTGGTATGTCCAATTGACACCAACCTTGGGTCCATAGTTCCCCATGTCTTCATCAGGCATCATGCACAATTTCAGGCCATTGCCACAAGGTGGCGCTCTTTAAAATGAAGAAGTTTATATCTCCACATCGGCACGTGTGATTAAAACGAAACTTGGTACGATGATTGCCCATGGCTCCCTGAGGCTCGCTAACAAATGTGTAAAAAACATGCCACTGGTGGCAGAGTAAATCACTGTGTGTAATTATGAATATGAAATTCACAGGGCATGTGTAGACTAGAGCCTGTAGCTCACATACCAAAAATCGTGTTTGTTGTGTTTGTAGCGCCCCCTGTAATGTTTTAACAAAGCAGCCCTCTCATACCCCAATGACTCATACCCCAAACCCCACAGGAAGTTGGCCATTTTGATTTTCATTTTTGACATTTTCGCGTTGTATTTGAACGAACTCCTCATGCGGGACTTATCGGATCTGCTTCAAAATTGGTTGATACCGTCAGAAAACATTGCTGATTAAATATTGTGCTATTTGTGCATGTACGTTGAAGGGCGTGTCAGTGGCGTTCCGTCAAAGTTGGCCATGTTGAATTCCGTGGTCATTTTCGGTGAATTTTTCGCCTTGTATTTTAACAATCTCCTCACAGGGGACTTATCGAATCTACTTCAAAATTGGACAGTACACTTAAAAAATGTTGCTGATTCAATATTGTGTTATTTGTGCATGTACATTAAAGGACGTGTCCGTGGCACTGCCGTCAAAGTTGGCCAGGTTGAATCGAATGTTGAGCTGTGATGACATTTCTGGCATTTCAGGGCTTCAATTTGAAGCAAACTACTCCTACAGATTTTATCGGAATTGACTTCAAATTCATCGATCACTGCAATCTAGACATACTGATGATCAAAAGTTAATCAAATATTTACTGTGCGTCAAACAGCATGTCCATGGCATGGCACTGAATTTCCATGGTTCACAGTGAATAGTCACGCTATGAAAGTCTTTTGCATGGTGTCTGAAATGCGTGACAATGTAGAGTGGTCTCCCTTCCGGAGATGAGGGTTTGGGCGTGACGTGACGTGACGTGACGTGACGTGACGTGACGTGACGTGACGGGTCGTGACGGGTCGTGACGGGTCGTGACGTGGTGTGGTGCGGCTGCAGCGGGCACCTGCCACGCAGGCCCCGACACGGGGAGATGGTGAGGTCCCGCCCACCGCTGCTTGCAGCTTTAATTTCAGTTGCAATTGTTAAATTTTTAAGCACCCAAATAATGAACATTCAGGTAAAGGAGAAAAGAAGAAAGCAAAACAGGTGAAAGACAGCTGAAGAGGATATTTCCCGCATATTTCGACAGAAAACATATTCAAGATCACAAATTAAATCAATTAGGTGTGTATGTTTTTGTCCCTATGTCCCCTAAGGTTCCATAGTTATCAATAACTAACTATGGCTATAAATAATCAAGTTGTGCATTTAATGTCCTTATTTGAGGTCTGGTAATCTAGTAATTTAATTAATTCCATTTAATTAATTCCAGTAATTTCTACACCGGCAGCACATGTTCTTTGCTCTTTGTGAATCCATCTGTAGCCATGAACTACAGCAGAACCTTGGAGCTGAGTTTCTATCAACTGAATAACATTCCCACTATTATAAAATTTCCCCATAGAACAGAAAATAGAATGAGTTCAACAGAAGTAAAAGGTAAAACATGTTTACAGAATGAATCCATACTTAAGTATTTCTGGCCAGGATCAAAATAAAACAATTCAATTCGAGCAGACTAGAGCAACCATGTTGAACGGACATGAAAGACTATAAAACTCTGATTAATCCAACGGTATAAATAAAAGAAAAAGTCTGGTAATATTCTATATTTTTCTGACTGTCAACTAGACTAAAACCAATATAATAGATACAATAAATAAATAAATAAAAATTCTAAATGTATCAACCTACAAGTATGTGTGCTTTTGATAACAGCTACAGTGGCCAGCTGTTTTAGGAAATTAAAAGCTTTTTTTAAAAACTGTTTTTAAAGGTTATATATATGAAATTCACTTAACACAGGATATTGTACTAGAGCACCAGCATCACAGACCAAAACAAAACCATCTTTGTTAGTCTTTCCAATGTCTTTCCAGCAATCACCAATCGTAATTTTACTTTGCATATCAATTTAACTTAATAACTTCATCCAAAGTGGACAGAAACAAAATAAAACTCACCAAAACTGTCTTTGTTAGTCTTTCCACTGTTCCAACTTTGGTTGAAATAAAGGCAGTTTCAGTCGCTCTACTCAGCTGGAAACGTCTTCAGTAGGAACCACCATAGTCAGCGTAGGGAAGTCAAAAACTATTGAGAGAGAACAACAGACTTATCCTTTAATAGTTTAGGAATTATTAAGAAAAAATAAATGTATATTAAAATATAGATGCATGCACTGATGTTATATAATACAACGAAGAGGCCATATCAGAGCATCATTAATAATATAACAATCTCAAAAGATATTTTAGTCAGACAACTCACGTTTGAAATGTTTATTACAGCAGTATAGCATATTTCGATTTTGGCGTCTAGGCTACGACCTCATAATTCCCTGCAGATATGTTTACATAGAGATATTGGGGAGTGACAGGCAAATACCTTCAACCACTAGCTGAAGCTTACAGGTGGATGCTGGGGTGGTAGTGGGGCTTACAGCGCAGCAGGCAGCAATAGGGATGCAGGGCAACAGCAGCATTGACAGGGCAGAGGGAGAGATTAAATAGACCGTGGTTAGTAATTATGGACTGAGGCATGTCATGTGTGTATGGCAGCGCAACTCGAGTTGACTGCCTGAACTAGCTTACAGGCTTCACTCCATTAGTGTTAGTGACACATGTAAGTGTGTTCGTCAGTCCAACTAACCAATCACAGTTTACTCAGTCATCATCAATTCTTAATTAATGCTTTAATTAATCAGTGGAGATAAGGCATATGCCAATTCCGACTTCCTGAAAAGTATCTATGCATTATTAGTACAAAAACAACATATACAAATTAGAGTAATATTGAAATATCATGGGAGATTAAACCTAGAGGGATTGGCAATGTAGGAGTTTCTGTTTTTAATCACCTCCATTATGTTGTCATTAAGGGGGTTAACAGAGAGGTACCATGGATGCTATTTTCACTGTACAGTGTGTATTACTGCTAAAATACATGGCACATTGTTATGTCACTTTACAATAAACTGTGGTAAAAATTGTAGTTTATCATGTCATGCTGTTTTTAATAAATGTATAATTATTGTGTGTCACACTGTGACTGTTTTGTGTTTGGATGTGTTGGACACCTCCACCTCTTACACGTCGCTCTCCACAAATACTTGCTAGGAAGTATTTTTGCAACGGTAATGCAGCTCTGCACACTGGCTCTCATGCTGGTGTTGCTGTTCTAGTGTGATGTGTTTTCTGTATAGTATATGCACATTGCAGTGATTAAGGTGTGTGGTCATGACAGGTACTGTACAGCAGAAGATATTCCTCATAACGTTATGTGGCTCTGGCTCTGTAGGGTGTTGTGTGTATGTGGCCCACAGTGCATTGGCTGTCAGATATAATCCGATTAGACATTTTCTCTTGATAAACAATCCAATTGCATTTCATTACGTTATCCTGATTAATGCATTTTTATCAGGATTCACACTGAGCTTCTGTTGTAACTGAACTCTGAGTGAAATCTTGTTTGTGAGTCAAATATAAATCAGTTAATCTGCTTTTGAAAAGCCGTTTGATTACACTTCACTGCAGAAAATTGCAGTAATAAAGAAATTCTCTTAATGTTTTTCATAATTGTTTTGTTGATTTTTCAATCAAGAGTGTGCAGTTTTGTATACCTGAGTAACTGAGTTTGTCTTAGTCTGGTGTGGGTTTATATGAGATGTGTTTTGTAGTATTGAGTTACATTGTTGGATTGCATTGGCATGGCGTTCCAACATTACTGAAAAGCCAACATCATTATATTGAGACAATGATGATCTCAGTTTGGGTAATGAAGGCTGATGACCGTATTCTATAATTTTGTAAGTATGGCTTCCATTTATCAAAGTACTCCAGTCTTTCCTCATGAGAGTTACTGTATCTGTGTGCCTAACGCAATTCTAAAAAAAATAAAATATAAATTTTTACCTTACACAGGACAAATTATTTACAGATCAGATATGAATGCTGGAGCAGACAAAAATAATGCAATTCAATTTCAGACTTTAATTGATTTTAAATATAAAAAGTAATCTGCAGGGTCAGCCCCAAATATCTCCAAGAAGAATAAATGGTAAATGGACCTGTACTTGTTCTGACCAGAGCGCTTTTACACCACGTGCCACATTCGCCCTTTCACACACATTCACTCAGTGATGGCAAAGCCCATCAGACAGAAGCTAATTCATTCATACACATTTACACACCGATTCACAGCATCAGGAGCAATTTGGGGTTTGGTATCTTGCTCAAAGATACTTCGACATGTGGCGGGAGGAACCGAGGAACAAAATATAACAAAAAATAATTTTGTTGATATTTTTAAAAGGTCTCTGAAACATCTTTTGACATTTGACAGGTCTTGTATTGAATTGTAACTGCAAAGACAAATATATTACTGTACACATTCTTTGTGAAATATGATCATATTCAGGTGTAGATGTTTGGTGTAATATTGATCAGTTAGCAGACAGACAGACAGACAGACAGACAGACAGACAGACAGACAGACAGACAGACTTTATTGATCCCAAGCTGGGAAATTGCTGTGTAGCAGCAGCATTACACACAGCAACAACACAATGAAGTACACAGAACAACCTAGACATATAAAAAAAAAAGTATAAATAAGCATTTTATTAGCCTTTCGGAGAAGATGTGGGCGGCTGTGGCGCAGAGGCAGAGCGGGTCGTCCCCTAATCGAAGGTTGTTGGTTCAATCCCCGGCTCCTGGTGCCATATGTTGAAGTATCCTTGAGCAAAATACTGAATTGTAGGAATGTATTAGTTTCTGTTGGATTGGCTTTGCCATCGCTGAGTGAATGTGTGTGAAAGGGTTACATGTGCCATGTGGTGTAAAAGTGCTTTGAGTGGTCAGAAGACTAGAAAGATGCTATACAAGTACAGGTCCATTTACCATAAAAGTATTTACAGAGACCCAACAGTTCCTACCATGAGCAAGCACTTGACAACGGCGGCAAGGAAAAACTTCCTTTTAAGAGGCAGAAACCTCAGATAGACCCCCAGCCTAGGTAGGTGGCCGTCTGCCTCGACCAATGCAGCCCCGTACGCAACAAACTGTGATTCACTATGTGTTCTGACACCTTTCTGTCAGAACGAGCATGAACTTTTTCAGCAATTTGCCGCCCATGACACTTTCTCCGGTTCACCACTCTTCCTTACTTGGACCACTTTTGATAGGTACTCACTACTGCAGACAGGGAACACCCCACAAGAACAGCAGTATTGGATCATCTAGCCATCACAATTTAGCCCTTGTAGAATCCTCATGCTACCCATTTTTCCTGCTTCTAACACATCAACTTTGAGGGAAAATGTTTCACTTGCTTGTGATATAGCCCACCCACTGAAATGTACCAGATAATCAATGTTATTCACTTCAGGGGGGACTGTGGCTTAGAGTTAGGGTGGGTCGTCTACTAATCGGAAGGTTGGTTGATCCCTGGCTCCTCTTGCTACATGCCAAAGTGTCCTTGAGCATGACCTTTACCCCCCAGTAGCTTATGTATGAATGATTAGTTTCCTTGGTGAGCAATCGGCAGACACGTGTGATTGGGGTGAGTGTGGCATGTAGAGTACAGCGCATTAAGTGGTTGAAAGACTAATTTAATAGACTTAGGTCAGCTCAATTGTAAAGCACTTTGGATAAGAGTATTTCATATGCTTCATATTAGCCAATTTTGCTTTGCTTCCAGTCTCATCCAGTCTTCATACTAAGTTGGCTAACTAAGAATCTACTCCAGCTTTATACTTAAAACATACACTAGATTTATATCCATCCTCTCCTCTCATTCTCACATATTTGTCAAAAAACTTGATTCCTTCAATAACAAATATTTCAGTGCAAGAAACTGCCAAGGTCACATCATACTTTTTACAACACTCTTTTTTGCTTGTTATCTTTGGTTAGGTTTTTCATTAATTGTCTCCAGTCTGTTCAGATACCCTTGGATTGATAGTACAGACAGCTTTTTCCGTGGCTACTTTTTTAGCTGTTTGTATTAGAAGAGATCATGAGAGTTTAGTTCTGGGAAACCTTTGGCAGAAACAGACCCAACGATATGAAAGAGATCTTTGTGAAAGGAAGAGATATTTAGAAAGTCTTAGCTGGGACTGAGTGTGGAGTTAAGGCCAAGCCTCCAGTGCCTTCCCCTCCTGTGCTCTCTCACTCAGCCAGGAGAAGACACAGACTGCCTGCCTGTCTTGTTCTCTTGTCTCTGGGTTTCTGTCTTTCTCAAACACAGTCTCTGTACTGTCTGTCCTTATCTTTCTTCCTTTTCTCAACCCACCTCTCTCCAACTTTCTGCACCCACAAAAGCTTCTCTGTGTCTTTGAAAAAGCACTGTTTGAACTCTTGTTTAGCGCTATGATTCACAACTAGTATGGCAGCCTGCAAGGGCCTGCAACCTGCTGTGCTCAATGGAACACATTTAGTTCTGCCCTGATATTCTCTTTCAAAACTTTAAACTAGACTTAAAATAAGCAGCACTTTGTCAGAGAAAAGTTAGTCATTAGTCATTGTGGTTAAGTGCTTTGCTCCAGGGCACATTAGTCACTGACAGAGCAGCACATTTTCATATTCATTTTACTTGAACTAATCTCTAATGGTTCAGGATTCACATGCAACCATTTTAGTAACTCCTAAGCCTTAAACCAAAGTAATGCCAACCTCTTACACTTGTTTATGCACAGGGTAATAAGCAGTTAAACCAAAGCATAATTTTCTCTCTAGATATCTCACTTGAATAGATATAGCATCTGCATAAAGGATGTTTAGTATGTTAAACATAATAAAATACACTCAGTTGCCAGTTCATTACGTCCACACATGTAAAACTAATGCAGCCTAATTCGAGAGTCATGCACTATGCCTCCATGAATATTTGGTAATGGTAAATAGTAAATGGACCTGTACTTGTATAGTGCCTTTCTAGTCTTCCGACCACTCAAAGCGCTTTCACACTTCGTGCCACATTCACCCTTTCACACATTCACACAATGATGGCAAAGCCCATCGAACAGAAACTAATGCATTCATACACATTCACACACTGATGCACGGCATCGGGAGCAATTCAGGGTTCAGTATCTTGCTCAAGGATACTTCGACATGTGGAATATTTATTCTACCTTTGTTGATATTTATTGGGTGGACCACAATATGAGGAGAACAGATAAGTATAAGACAATATAATTCAACAGCACCACAAAAAATGCATCATGCCTCTAAAAATCTGACCGTTTCACTGCACTGTATACACATAGTGTGTGCACAATTATATTTGACTTTCTTATCCCCAAAATCATTAAAATCTTTCATGACCTCATTATAATTGCCAATCCATTTGACTATTGGTAACTTTATTTGTCAACATTACCTATAAACCTAAAGCTCCTTAAAACCAAAATCAACAATGACCTTCTAACTGTATAATTTAGGTTATTATGTACATACATTTTTTTGCTGCTTTTATGTTGTCTTTGTGTAAAGTGTCTTTGAGTATCCAGAATTATTATTATTATTATTATTAATACTAAGAATCCAAAATGAGTAGAAATTTGATTGAATCCAAATTCAAATTTTCTTATTTCTCCAACTCCTGATATTGGGTTTTAACTAGGAGGGGTTTTGCTCAGTTGCCAGATAGGTTCCCCCCCCCCATCCACCAGATGCACTTTTTTCATCATGCTGTTTAAGTGCCAGATTTAGTTTTTTCGATATGTATGTATTTTTATTGACAAATCCGTTTTATTTTTTTGCTCATCTGTGACTCAAATCAGATTTTTTCATGACAGTGTGAACAGTCCAAATCAAATTAAATTTTTTCAGTTCTATTTCAGACCAATTTCATAATGTTCAAATCAGATTCAGAATTCAGATGACTTTTACATCACTCTACATCGGCATTGTAATGAAGGGATACTTCCGTACAATAACCTTAATTTAATTCAATTGGAATCTGATATGGGCCACATTTAAAAAATAATGTTGACAGCCAAACAAAAAAACAATAAATCAGAATTGATCACTAGGCTTGCAGTGGAAAAGAGAAAGTTGACTAAGGCTTGCTCAACTGTTATTGGAGCAAAAAAGAGAGCGGGGCATAGGACGGTCATTTACATAATAATTTGCAGTGCATAATCATTTGGGGCGGGTGTGGCTCAGAGGTAGAGCAGGTCGTCCACTAGGTTGTTGGTTCGATCCCCGCATGCATGTCGAATTATCCTTGAGCAAGATACTGAACCCCAAATTTGCTTCCGATGCTGTATGTGAATCAATATGTGAATGTGAACGAATGAGTTAGCTTCTGTTCAATGGACGTTATCATCACTGGGTGACAGGGTAAATGTGACATGTAGTGTAAAAGTGCTTTGAGTGGTCGGAAGACTAGAAAGGTGCTATACAAGTACAGGTCCATATACCATTTACCAAAAACAAGCTGTCCTGCTTCATTGTCATTCATGGCACAAAGAAAACACACAAAATGAGTTGCTGTCATCAGTATGCTATAGACATAGGCTCTAAGTCCCTTCTGTGTACTTCACTCATACTCATTCTCTCTTCCCTTCCTTTCTTACTCCCTCCTCTCTCTCTGCCCTCTCTCCCTCTGTCTGTCTCAGCCACAGTAAGATGAAGATCAGTGTGCGTGTCACATCCTCTCTGTCCCAACAGAGTCCGGTGTGTCTCTACATGTTCTCCCACACACTCACACTCACACCCAGTGTGTATAATTAGATTACTGGTTACTGGGGCTTTCTGTCAGCTGTCAATCACAGTGACTGTAGCTGAGCTCAAGGTCACACTGTGTGAGGAGGACATATTAAAAAATTACAAACACATTGTTAGATGTGTTCATCATTACAGAGGCAGGTTATGCAAACAGCTTTCAGACCTGCAAAATTATTATTATTATTATTTTGTGGCTCAGAGCAGAGCGGGTCGTTCCTTAATCAGAAGGTTGTGGGTTCGATCCCCGGCTCCTGGTGCCACATGTCGAAGTATCCTTGAGCAAGATACTGAACCCCAAATTGCTCCCGATGCCGTGCATCGGTGTGTGAATGTGTATGAATGTTAGTTTCTGTTCGATGGACTTTGCCATCACTGAGTGAATGTGTGTGAAAGGGTGAATGTGGCACGTAGTGTAAAAGCGCTTTGAGTGGTCGGAAGACTAGAAAGGCACTATACAAGTACAGGTCCATTTACCATTTATTTTTGGGGGCTTTTATTGCCTTTATGATAGTGACAGCTGAAGATAGACAGGAAAGGGGGCAGACAGAGGGGATGACACGCAGCAATGGGCCACAGGTCAGATTCAAACCCTGGGCCACTGCACCAAGGACTCAGCCTTGGTACATGGGTCGCCAGCTCTAACCACTGAGCTAACTGGGCGCCCCGCAAAATTAATTTTAAAATAAAAAAACAGAGATCCCAAAGTGTGTAAAGATACTAAATGCAAGGCTGCATTCAATATTGTAACATACATGTAGAATATTTCATTTTTATGCAATGTTTCAGTTCCACACCATTAAGCACCAGATGACATCATCCTGGAACAGATTATATGTGGCTGTGTCCAAAATCCTCCATTCACTGTACACTATCTCGGAAGTTTTATGTGTAGCAAGCTGTAAATAACCTGTCAGTGTACAAGATCATCAACTCAGTTGACAGTAGGCTATAGGATGGACTATCCAGAATAAATAGACGTGCAACATGAATGCGTATTTTCACAAATGAATAAATACAAAGTACTTTGTGGCTATTTGTGCTGCTCTGCTCACGTTAACATGGATTTGTCTCGTGCCTATTGTCATAAGGGAAAACTAACTATACTACATTGAAAATAAAACAGCTTTTGGAGCTCTGGAAATGCCACCCAATATCAATCAATTTTCTTTCTCACAATGATTCAAATATATTTGATTAGGAGAGCTGAATTACAGATAAAACTGAGACACACTGCTTCTGGTACACATCTGCAAAACATTGATATTTACAATATGTATATACACCGATCAGCAACAACATTATAAGCACTCACAGGTGAAGTGAGTAACACTGATAAAGTTGATGGATTTGAGCAACTTTGACAAGGGCAACATTTTGATGACTGGGTCAGAGCATCTCCAGAACTGCAGCTCTTGTGGGGTGTTACCGGTCTGCAAGCTCCTGTAGCTCAAACTGCCGAAAAAGTTAATGCTGGCTCTGATAGAAAGGACACAGAACAGACAGTGCATTGCAGTTTATTTCGATGTGTTGTATATACATCACTTGCCGCATTCAATTAAATGCAAATTTTCTTGATGTCTGGTTCGTCATTTTAGACATTACCTAAAACTTAACTTGACCCAGTGGAAGGTCTGTGGGTGCTGAGGAGCTCAAGCACCCTCCTAAAAGCTAAAGTATCATTCAAACACTGACATATAAGAGTTAGCAGAAGATTAGCAGCGCTAAAGTTAAAAAAAAACTAAAGGTCCAGTTATCTTACATGGCGTTTCACTATGGTGAATCCATGGATAATAGTAACTGATTGGGGTTTTTTTTAGGCAGTTTTTGTATTTAGTAATATAACTGAACTAAAACTGGCCTTAACAGTAAAATTCAACAAAACAAGGCAAAAAAGAAAGAGGAAAATTGCTACCTGATACTCTGGAATGAACAAATGTTTCAAACATAATTTTTGCAAATGTTCGGAGTAAAGAAATGCATGTTTTTTAGACCTCAGGGTACACAGTGTATTAATGAACAACACATGATGTAACTCTTCTCTCATGTAGCTGTTTTGAAGATGATGAGCCTCCATGTGTCGAGGAGATTGAGTATTCCACAGACTGTCCAGCACTGAAAGGTACTGATCTGGATTCAGATGTCAACAGCAACATGGCCAATTTCTGACGGAGAGGGAGAGGGCAACGAAGGACACAGGGAAGCAAGAAATCGGCAAGGCAGCATTGGCCAATCACAGCAGCCAAGCATGAAGAGCTGCCTATTCCCTCGCCTGATCAAACAGGCTTCCATCAAGACACTCGGTGAGAAAAGAAACACGTGTAATGGCTTGAGCATCGCCAATGGAGAAATCACGAGTTAAAGGGATATTTTAAAATGTTTGAATTTTGTTTTCTTACTAGAGGTAGAGATAAGAACCTAATTTTTTATCTAAAAGGTCTTCAAATCATTGTGAGCTTTCCCCCTTGACACATATCTATCTATCTATCTATCTATCTATCTATCTATCTATCTATCTATCTATCTATCTATCTATCTATCTGCATAAATAATGATTAGCACAAGTTCATGGGTAATACACCTCCTCATTCAGTATTGATTCTTTGAAGGGTATTCCAAGTTGTCCAATTTTGTTGGTCTGGCAGTATGATC
Organism: Dicentrarchus labrax; assembly: GCF_905237075.1. Taxonomy (NCBI): domain Eukaryota; kingdom Metazoa; phylum Chordata; class Actinopteri; family Moronidae; genus Dicentrarchus; species Dicentrarchus labrax. Next base: position 25,767,476 of record NW_026136720.1, read on the forward strand.
AACTTTGTTTAATTTCCAACTCACAAATCTAGAAGTCTAAAATGTGGACAACCTCCTATACACTGCATGAAAAGTGGAATGAGTGCAGCGTGGCACAGAGCTCGGTGAGCTCCTGGCTGCGAAAGGACGGAGGTCGCACAATCCACCCAGACACCCCGCCAACGTTGCCGTCTTCCGCATCAGACATCAGGTCTATGGTGGCGGACTTCCAAAGTTCCCCCTCTTCCTCATCTAGCACACTCTGTCTCGCTTCCAGCAGCTGTAAAAACAATCAATAAAGACAAGCAGTACTGCGCGATGCACAGCGTATGGACACAACACATCTTTTAATGCACCTGAAAAATAGTCACCAAAAAAAGTCTTATCCTCTTTCTTCTCGGTCGACCCTGAGCTGAACTCTTCACAGCTTCCGCCTGCGGTGCAAGGTCTGGTCTGAAGCTCCTGCGTGTCTCGTAATAGGTCTTACAGGCAGCTGGAAAACAATTAAATGAGAGTGGTATGAATAAAAAAAACGTAAGTCACAGTAAAACAAGGAAGGACAAAACAGTAAAAGTTACTTACACACAATGTCGTCATTATCAGCATTGTGTAAATCTGGACTTGCAGACATAGCTCCGAGCAAATAGGAGGTCACAGCCTCGTTATGAGGCGAGGTTAGTCTGTGAAAACAAAATGTACGGTTAAGATCGGTATCTATTAACGTATCTATTTCCTTATACAGCAGAATGAAAGCATATTCTTTAAATCTTACCCTTGCTCCGGTTCGTAGCGCCTACAATTTGTCTCCGAGTTGTGAAGACGGTGTACTGCTTCCTGTAAATTACAAGACAAAAAAATACACTTTTATAAAGCAAATTACACTGGTTCTGCTCACTTGTTCTTTTACAAGGCTACTAGGCTACTTTTAGCTTGGGCTACTTAAAAAAAACCTTTGCTTTTAGGCTAATTTTAGCTTAGCTAGTAGTCACCGAACATATTCTTACCGCATTCTTGGGATTGTGCACCCTTCTTCTCTTCTTAGAGTTAGTCTCTCCCTCATAGTTTTTCGACTCCAAAGCAGCCAACCTATCCTCCATGGACCGCAACCTGGAGTTTACTGAACTGCTGAGTTGAGTGAACTGCTCATTCACATCGGCAACAAACAGAGTAAGCTGACGAGACAGCCCACTGATAGCATTCAGCAATTTCTTCTAATTATTGAAATAAATTGTTTTGTTGTACTAACTCACTGGAGGCTTCTTACCGAACATGGGGGAAGTTTATTTTGTTCCTGACGAACACAGTGTATATCACGATCACATCATCTCTCACAGTAAACAGGACTAAATTCTTCTTCTTTCCATCTATTGCATTCCCAACAGGTAACAACTTACTCATCGCCTCCTAGTGGATCTGAGGACAATATATATATATTTCTCTCAATTCTTCACAGTTACTACATTTGTGTATCTTTTTTACATAACATTTGCCATTGCTAATGACATACACAGTAATTCATCTAGCATACTTTAATTAAATAAATCAATTCAAGCTAAAATTTAAGAGTCTATAATGAGGCTTTACTGAGCCTGATCTTATTTATACCAGAGATTTTCTTACCTTTTGGAAAAATGTCACCTGGGGTAAAACTCCCCCTGTTACCCTGATTTGCATTTGTATAGCTCACAGCATTTTCATTTACATGTTAAAGCCTCCCCTAGAATTAGGGGGAGGGGGGTCATGGGGGGGGACAACTTCCAAGCAAGGCCCACGTCAATTTCCGACAATTCACGGCAGTTTTACATGTTGCCTGCAAATTGCAGACGAAAATCCCACTTTTCATGCAGTGATAGACAAACGCACATAAAGTGATTATATCAGACCTGAATTCTCTTGAAGTTGGCTCTAAGTGAGGATCGCTTACAATCCTATCATGCCCTTTTAAAGCTAAGCTAAATATTACATGCTAACTACCGTCTGTCTCTTAAAAAAAGTAGCTTAAGTTAAATGTACATTTTTACCAGCTTGTAGATTGAACTTTTCTCACCTTCCAAAACAAAATTGCAAGCCTTAAAATAATGCTAGTCTGTATTTTGTTTGTTTTACTTTTAGTCACTGGGTGGGCAACAAGAGGCTGAAATCAGCTGGCAGTGTTCAGTCGCACTCCCTTATAAACTACTTAATTAAATTCAGGTGATGGTTTATTTTTATCAATGCACAGGATATGGATTATTTAGACTTACATTACATACATTTATACAACCATAGTTTAGTTGTTACAATAGTTGACTGTATTTAGTAGAGGTGTTGAAATTAATCAAATAATTGATGCATCACGATGCAGACATGGACGATGCTGCATCGATGCAGTGGCCGACCATAATCGATTATAACGCAATGATGTCGCTCGTTAATTTTTCCGGCCGCAGCATAAACATTCAAATGAAAAATAACATTCTCAGTAGCCTAACCCATTTCATCTAGACCAGTACTTCTCAAATAGTGGGGCGTGAGAGACAGGGGGGACTGACGGGGGAGGAGAGATGGAGAAGTTTCTGACAGGAGTAAAAAGAAAAATGGAGGAGAACTCAGAGGCAAGAACAGCAAGTGACGGTAACCGGCATAAACTTAATAAGACCAGGAAATACTACAAAGCCTACATAGCCTTTGGGTTTACCGTGAATACGGTCGGAAATGAGGAAAGACCTGTGTGTGTTTTATGTTTAAAAACTAAAAAAATAAGCCACTGGACTTTTTTCATCGGATACTTGATGAGTATCGCCAACAGGCCGGTCATTTAGTGAGCGTGGCATCAGTAAATAAAAACGCAGCGTTATCCTCGTACAAACACCGCCACATCGCAAGGTGCAAAAAACCATCACACAATAGCAGAGGAACTAATACTCCGGCAGCACTGGACATGGTCACAATCATAGGTGAGAAAAGTGCTGAGACACTGAATACTGTCCCTCTGTCTAATGACACGATCGGGAGACACGTGTGTGTGTGTGTTTGTGTGTGTGCTATCTGCTGTGTTCAGACTGTTAAATAAAAAAAGTTGTTTATATCTTACTACTTGTAGTTTTGGATGAAAACAACCATATGAAATAATATAGAAAACTATTATATTGAACTATTACTACTACTACTATGTTTTAAAGAGTTCGGTCTAGACCTACTCTATTTGGAAAGTGTCCTGAGATAACTTCTGTTATGAATTGGCGCTATACAAACAAAATTGAATTAGAATTAACTATACAGTATCTTAATGCATTCCGTCAAGTCAAATGTCCTATATGGCTTTAATAGAAAAAATTATTTGAAGCATCGTGATGCATCGAGGAATCGAATCGAATCGAATCGCTGACATGATAATTGTAATCGAATCGAATCGGGAGATCAGAGACAATTCACACCTCTAGTATTTAGCAGATTGAACTGTACTTTCGTAATTGCTGCTGTGCAAAACTTACACTTACTTGCTTGTATTAATCGATTCAAGTGTTGGAGACTTCAGAAAAACCACAGCATTGGTTGTTTGTTCAAAAAGGTTTGTGTAGGATTTAGTGGAATCCAGTGGTGAAGTTGCGGATTGCAACCATTTGAATACAGCTCAGCCTTCCAAGTGTGTATGAGAAACTACAGTGTCCGTGAGACTTGTATTTGGTTTGTCCATTATGGGCTACTGTAGAAAAATGGCAGTTCAACATGGCGGCCCCCACAGAAGAGGACCTGCTCCCTCTGTAGAAATAAATGACTCATTCTAAGTTAACATATACACAACGATTCTCATTTTCAGGTGATTACACTAATGAAAACATACCTGTGAACAGTTATTAAATTATGATATGTTAAGTGGAGGCACCCTGTGATGTCAGGGTTGCCATAGGTGCACGTGTGTGGCGTGCACATAGACTATAAAATCTGATATTATTTGACACTAATTTATTGCAAGTGTAAATAAAATATAACAAGGTTAGACAATGCTATGCTCTGAACACTACTAAAATGTTAGTAAGTAATTCTAGATACTGTAGGCAGTGTGCAAAACGGCTGATGAGAATGGAAGCTCTCTGTAAGTGCACTCTCTGGTGTATCTGCAATTAAATGAGTAAATATAAAAATATTATCTGAGCAGGATATCAGAGCAATTTACATTCTGTTATCAAACGGTCTATACGATTTGCCATATCCACACAGTCACATCTCAGTGCTCCCATTACAATCTTCTCCCTTTAGAACAGTTTGCTCCATCTGTCTGTCTAAGAAAAAGTAGGCCTATGCAGAACGAGATATAATCTACAATTTATTGAATGGAACGCTTTTATAGAATCTTAAGATAAGTGAAATTAACTATATAATGTCAAAAACGGTGGGCAGGTTAGGGTTAGGGTTAGAGGGTCAGAGGAAGAGCGGGTCGTTCCTTAATCGAAAGGTTGTGGGTTTGATCCCCGGCTCCTGGTGCCACATGTCAAAGTATCCTTGAGCAAGATACTGAACCCCAAATTGCTGCAACTAGTAGCAATTTACAACTAGTAAAGTTAGAAAAACTACAACACCACACCGGATCTAGCTAGACCGGAAACAAAACAACAGGCACGCCGCACACACTTGTTTAAGAGTCGTAGATGTTATGTTTTGAGTGGATGGCGAGCACGAGACGCCGAAATGGATGAATTCCTTGTTGTCTGAAAATGTCAACAGGCTTGTCTGTTTGAGTAACTGGCTCAAAGCAAAGAAGTAGTAGGCTTACCTTTTGGTAACCGTTACTGTTCATTCTTTCTGAAATAAGAGGCTGGGTTGAGCCTCTGATGAATAAAGAGCAATAGCCTGACTGCTATGTTCAAAGCAAACTTGAGAAAAGTAATAAGCCATGGTTTAACTTATAGGCTGAGTCCTAGTTTACCTTACATGTACACTTAAATAATGGGACAAAAAGAAATCAAGGGACATTTAGAATAGATAAAAATGTGCGATTAATTGCAGGTTAACTATGACATTAATGCGATTAATCGCGATTAAATATTTTAATCGTTTGACAGCACTAAAATGTACATTTTTAAAGTTTTCCTGCTGGACACTAGATGTCCATTCTCAGTGTATCGGCACTGTTGGCTTCCAGTTTCTACATCACACTGTACAAGTTCTTCCAAACTATTTGTGATGTCACAAATTATGCTGTGACCCCACCTCTTAAAATCAGCTTTTTAATGAGCATAGAGAAAGTTTTCACTTTCAACAGATGAATGTGAAAAAACATCCTTCTAGTGTCAAACTCTGCACAGACATTGATCGGGTGTGGACTTTAAGGATGAAATTACACTGCTAAAATCAAACCATTTACTGCTCCTCTTTTCTAAACATGAGTTTAGAGTAACATACTAAACAGTAATAATGAATATGGATGTAGTTTTATTCAGTGACGAGTCATCCACTTACTGGAACCAGGCTGCTGTCACTGCTGTGGTAGCTGGTCAGGCTGCTGTAGGGAACTGAAGAAAGCCTACCCACTCCTGGTAGTCCACATGGCGACAGTCCTGCACTCTGGTTTCTTATGTGGAGAGAAGAAAAAGCCTTTGTGGATCACACTTCACCTAAGAATGTAGTCTCCTAAACATTTTAGCAAAAACAAGCTTTTCAAAATGAAATGCGTCATTTTAAAAGTACAGGACTGCAGTGGAATAATATAACATTCTCACTATAATCCCTAAAAAGCTTACTCTCTCTCATTGTATGAGAGTTTTTTTAAACAGATGTGATAACAGAGGTAGCATTAATCCTGGCCAAACACTGGCCGTGTTGAAAAATACTGCTTCTGCTACATGATAGCTGAATTTGTGCATAAAATATGTATATATGATCAACACTCACTAGCAACTTGTCAAATTCTCCAGTATTGGTCAGTGGCTTTAAAATATGACGCTGCAGGTATCCCTCTAGTGTCATTTCTGATTGGGCTCTGTGAGTTCCACAGGCTCAGTGGTCAAGAAAGAAACAAGAAATATGCAATGTCTGGGCTATAAAATTAAAGCTTGCATGGTTAATGTTGTGAAAAGGTCAAGAATTGTCATGTTTTCATTACCTTAGAATAAGCTGTTATCTACAGATGCCTCAGACCACCTTTGATGGAGTCTGCCCTGTTGAATTGCCATGCTTCTACAGGCTTTTTCGCAGCCACTGTAGTTTCTCCTACACACTCGTCAAAATACATGCGGTGTACAGTCTCAATCTACAACTTTACAGCTAGATACCACTATATCATACACACTGGTCCTTTAAAACATGTTTACTTTTGGTTTCATGTGGGACACGAACAGCAATCTCCTGGGTTAAAGTCCACCAAGTCCATTTTTCTTTTGTGATTTATGCCATGTCCAAAAATTATGCTGGATGATACCTACAGCGACGTATTTTGGGACTTGTTGATATGATACAGTTTAAGGTTGTGCTGTAATCTCTTTCAGTTACAGCTTTCAGTGTGAAAGGTTTGTTTAACAGGTATCTGTATGTGTTATGATCATGTTTTTTTTTAAATATTTGTAATAGGCATGTAATATGTGAAGCACTTAGAGTTAATCTGTTTGTATTCTGGATAACATACAAAGTTTGTTTTCAGGGCAGTAAAACTTTGAACAAAAGAATGTGTCATTCATTGTGTTCATTGTGTTGTCTGTTGGGAAACACCATTTTCACCACTCACATCATTCATTTTGTTAACAAAGGGTAATGAAATACATAATATATATAATACTAAATATAAGACAAGATATTGACAAGACAGAAAAGACTATGAAATAAAAACTGTGACAAAAACTCAATATGACTTTTAATTTCAGGTTTTAATCTCAGTTTTGAGTATATGTACATCTACAATTATGTGACAAACAGGCAACTCCATCTGCTCACTTGATGTATGTTTTTCAGTGTTTCTGATTCTTGGTAATTTTCTTGATTATATGTCCAGTGTTTGTTTTTAAAATTCCTTTACATCAGATTACTCTTAAAGCAACATTATGTAAGATTTGATATGTATGCGATATGCCCCAAATTGCAACACCACTGTGTTAAATATGGACATTTGTTATGAATACAATACTTATGATCAAAAACTAGCAAGTCGACCACTTTGCTGACTTGGTACAGCTTGTGTGTCTAAAGTGACCACACTGATTGTGTTTTTCTGCTGCTATCTTTCTACACTTTGTTTGCCTTTGATAAATACAGTATAATAAAAGCTTTGTAACATATAAATAGATTTAATCTGAAATGCACGAAGGTGTTGAGTTTAAAAATATAATTTTTTTTTTTCATCTCTTTGATACAATGTACAGATACAGCCATTAAAACTGTAGTGAAAGTAGTTTATGTTGCTCGTGTAATTTCAATGACTATGGATAGGTCTTTTTTACTATCTATTCTTGCTGGGTACTGCACATGGCTCATAATAGGCAAGACTTCGCGTAAAGCACCACTGCAGCCACAGATGAGACGCACAGCTCATGTGGGCAGTGTGGTTGCTAGCGAACTAAAAAGCAAGACATTCCGACACGCACTGCAGACACAATCAGTGTGGCCCAGGCCTAACATCAAACAAGTGCAACAACACAAGGGGTTGAAGGTAAAACTGAAATGTTCATATTTTATTTTACTTTTGTGCACAGAACCAAAATTTAACCAACCTCAAGGAAAACTTTGCTGACGGCAGCAGATATCAGACATCTCCCAAATTTGGACTTACCCAAAAAAATTGTGAGAGAGATATCGGAGGTGCACCACCCTCAGCAATGTTTATCATGAGGTTTTGGGGTCAAACCAACTTTCAGTCAGAATCCTCATCTGAGTAATGCAGGAAACAGTCCAGGTCCCTGCTTCCTTGGCACGTTTCTGCTGCCATAAGTACACTGTATGGTGTCAAGTCGGTGTTAACTTGGAAATGCAAGTTAACTCAACTTGAATATTTCCTTTGTTCAATTTAGTCTTCGAGTTTAAAATACCTCGTACTTAAACGTACTTAATCTACATTTATGCTACTTTCCATTTCAAGTTAAGAGAATTAAATTACTTTTTTTTTAAATTTATTTAAGCTATCTTGACTGATAATTGCAAGTTTTGTTTGCTTTAATCATAACACTAAATTCTTGCAGTTCATCTGTTCAAAAATATAACATTTATTTGAATATTGTTATACATAAGGTTCAATATTGGGTTTTGGTACATCTCAAACATGTCTTCTAACCCTAAAAACAGTGTGTAACATGTACAACATACCTAAAAAATCAGTCTCAATATTAATATAACATCTATAATCCATATCTAACGTGGTCTTAGGTTGTTTCTGCCATTATGCTGGAGAAATGAATCAGCGTAAATAACTCAAACAACTTATTATAGACAGACAGACAAAAGATAAGGGTTGTAGACAGACAGGAGGTATGGATTGAGTTGTACCCTCACAGACAGATGGTTGGGTTGTACATTTAGGGGGATCTATTTGCGAAAATGGAATATAATATGCATAACTTTGTTTTCATTAGTGTATAATCACAGATGGTATATGGTCTGGACTATGGACTAATGATTAGACAGAACAGTCCAGAGTTGTAATTGACTAAAACCTGACAAAATCAATTATTAAGGTGTCTAAATATAAATGAAACTCATATGGATTTTTTATCTCATGACCAAGATGAGGATTGACTCTAAAAATAGCCTAACAAACCATTTACCACTAGGCTCACAGTATGGATGGCTGAGTCACCCCATTCAATCTGCAGTGTGTTATTTTTAGATGCTAAGCAGCTCCTGCGTTCCTAATCTCAACCATCCTAGGCTGGATATGATCCACTAGGGGGAGGTGTTCAGTCTCTGTAAGAGCAAGGAAGTAAAAGCAGCAGCAGTTTAAATGGTAAATAGACCTGTACTTGTATAGCAATCAGAATAATCTCTCATACAGCTTCACATATGGATACACACATACAGGTGACACATCAAAACCCCATATCTTTCTTTTTTTCTATTTATTCTCTTTTCTATCCTCTGTCTACCCCTTTTGTGTTTGTTTTCCAAAGAAATCTCTTACTTATAAAGGGAAGGGAGGGGGAGGGATAAGGAAGGGAGGGGTGGAGATCAGACAAGGGGAGAGTAGGTACAGGAGCCAGAGGATGGCTAAGGAAAGGCAATCCCTGTCTCAGTCAAATAAATTGGAATAAAATAAAATAAAAAATAAATAAATATTAATATGTTTTTTTTCTCCTCCCCTCACTCCCCACGCTTTCCTTTCTTTCTTTCTTTATTTATTGGTTTTCTTTTACTCTTGTTGTATTCTTGTCCTGTATGTACTTTAGCCTGTAGCCTTTTTCTTTTTTCTATGTTCTCCATCTTTTCTTTTCTATTTTCTCAGCTTCCTCTTGTTGCTCCTCAACACTTACAAATACACACACCTAACACACACACACACACACACACACACACACACACACACACACACACACACACATATACACATAGACACAAACATTCAAAGACACACTGGAATCCCTTACAATAGGCTGCACTGTACCCATATAATCTATCCTAATGCTAGATTAAATTAGATTAGACTATACTTTATTTATCCCACAGCAGGAAAATTCATTCGTCCAGTGTGAAAAAAAATAAATACAGATAAAAGACAGATATAAAAGCTATGGTGAGTAGTGGTGGTAATTGAAAACAGAAACTACAACATGATCAGGTGGTGCAAGGTGTTGTAGAGTCTGACAGCGGCAGGGATGAAAGACCTGCGGAACCTCTCCTTCTTACACCGAGGGTGTAACAGTCTGCTGCTGAGTCTCTTCCTGTCCCTCTCCGTACTGCCCCCCCTCCAGCAGACCACAGCATAGAAGATGGCTGAAGCCACCACAGAGTCATAAAGTCCTGAGGAGAGCCCTGCACACTCTGAAGGACCTCAGTCTCCTCAGCAGGTGGAGGCGACTCTGGCCCTTCTTGTAGAGAGCATGGGTGTTGTCAGTCCAGTCCAGTTTGTTAATTAGGTGAACCCTTGTTGATTTATTTATTTGTTTGTTTTTTGTTTGTTTTGGTCACACAATGTGTTAAGTTTGTCTTGTCTTGTTTTACTTGTCTGTGCCAAATCTCTGAAAATAATAATAAAAAAGAAGACATCAAAATTGAGATCTAAAATGGAAAGAACATTACAATTCTGATGTTAATGTAGAACAGATGTAATTTTGATGTCTCACTGGAAATAACATTCCAATCGTGATATCATAGTAGAATCCTTCAATTGTGATATCACAGTAGAACATTCCACACTCAAAAAAATGAAACATTGACTTTAATTAAATTTATTTTGTCAACAGTTCTATATAATTGAAAACAAAAAAAAATTACTTTTGATCAACAAGAGATATTTAAGCTGACCCAAATTAAGTAGGTTATGTTGTATGGACTTAAAGAATATATTAAGATGCAATATAGTTTACATTTTCCACTTCAACATTAATCTTACTTGTAGTCATAAGATAATAAATTTAAGTTAAAATAATTAACCATAATTAATTCATTAAATTCCTTGTTTACTAGTAAGTTTGACATAATTCTAGTTGGTCAACAGGTTACACACAAATGAATTGGGTAGACCCAACATATTTCTGTTATTTCCTTGCACTTGATCCTAAAAAAACAAAACAATAGGGAAACACCATAACCATTCTGGCACCGTAACTGTAACGCGTGTAATTAGAGCTGCAACTATTAATCAAGTAATAGATTGACAGATTTTATTTCACAGTTTTGAGTCATTTTAGATAGATACAATTTTCTGATTTCAGTTCAGTCTCTTAAAAGGTTAATAGTATATGTTTTGTTTAGTCAAATATGACTTGAGGTTACACAAAAATGTCAATCACAGTTTAGCAAAGCCCACACAACTTTAATAGTTTGCAAAATAATTGCCAGATTAACCAATAATGTAGACAATCATTAGTTGCAGCCCTGCATATAATAACCTATTCTTTCAGTTGGCAACATTCTGGTCCAACACTAACATTTGTATACTACCTTGATGCAGCACCAAATAAACCTAGCAAACATCCCTTTGTCAATAGGTCTAACAAAACAACAGTCTTGCTGGTTTGAGATTTTTTTGTAACAGAATAATGGTTTTAACTTTCTAACAACATACTTGTTGCTGTCAACATTTATTGTAGAATTGAAGGTAGAGAAACCTATTGATGTAATCTATATCTATGATGTAAACATTTTAATAAACATGGTAACTCATGTTGCAGCATTCTTTTAAGGTAGTGGTAGGTATATGCAAGATGGTCTAACAATAAAAATTCCTTGCAGTTGTCTTTGGTGTAGATTAAAGGCAAAAAGTGTATGCAATGTGATCTGAAAGCCTAACTTCCCTAGTAGTTATTTTTGGTGCAGCTTGGTGTTAAAGAGTCCACAAAATATCCAATAAGTTATTAATTGTGATGTGGCATGGTCTTCAACATTCTTTCACTTGTCACTGAGTAGTACCATAGGATTATCAATTTTCATTTACAGTAGTTTACCAAAGTTTGCTGAATCAGTTGTTATTTGTCTGAAGTGTCCACAGAACATTCCACACCTAAATCAATGTTTGGCTCAATCATACAGTTTGTTTTTGAGCACCTGTACCTTGGTTGAGAGTCTTACAGCATCCAGTTGAAAGAAGAGCTTCTGAAGTACTTCAAAGAGGCTTTCAGTTCCCGGGGATAACTGAGGTTCAGTGCATATATCACACCCATTAGGACTGCACATGCAGAGGCAATTTCACACCCTCAACCACTATTCCGACATCAGCTGGAAGAGTGGTGGCATCACCTCCCTCAACCTGGATGCTGTAGATGCCAAGGACAACTTGCTCAGGCTCCCTCTGAACAGCTGCATCAGAATCCTTTAAACAGCAGAGAACAAAAGCACAAAACCAAACTGAAATCCCAAAACAATTTTGCAGAATTCCAAAGAGTACATTTAGAATTTCAGGTTTCCATTACATACAGTAATAATTTACTTAAAACAGGATGATACTTAAAACAGTAATATGTATAAAAAAAATCAGGATGAAGTAGTGCGGTATGAATAATACATTTGAGAGAAACATTAAAACAGCTCACCCCAAAATCAAAAAATACACATTTTTTTCTCTTACCTGTGGTGCTATTTATCTATCTGGATTGTTTTAGTGTGAGTTGTTAAGTGTCTGAGATAAATACCAATCTTCTCTGAAGACGTCAGCCTTTTCTCCAATATAAGGGAACCAGATGCACTTGGCAAATTGGTGCCCAAATTGCCAACATTTTCTAACCTGGTTCCTCAAGATAATCCATAGACCTTGTTGTGAGCAGTAGGAACTATTTTCTTTTTACATCCATTTACTCATGGACAAATGGCTTGTGCTCATGACAACATAGAACCTCACTGAACTAGCCAAAGCAACAGTAGATGCACACTTTCGTCTGCGTGGTGATATAGTTGGCAGGTGTAGTTCAGTTGGTATAGTTCGGTTCAAAGAAAATAGTTCCTACATGAAAGTGCTCTGAAACTGTTGATTATCTTGAGTAACCAGGTCATAATTTTTGGAAAGAGACACTGCTGTTGAGATATCTCCCAAATCAGCAAATCACACTGTAGCATCCCCGGCTGAATGATGGTCTACTCTTTCACTGATGGTTCACAATGTATTTATTGACGAGCAAACATGACGACACTGTAGCTCCCTTAAACCTTAAGTACATCTGGAACACACTGTAAGAGCTACAGATGGAAACAAAAGTAAAATATTAATCTTTTATATTCTGAAGACAAACGTATTGTGCTATAGCCACACTTGACGAGCTACCATACTCCTTTTTACTTTTTTGGCAAGACCCTTTCAAAATAAAAGCTTGCAGAAACGCAAAACAATATTCAACTGCTATAGCGACTTATAAACGGTTTGTAACCTTTATTAAATATTAATTAAGCCCAGTGTCACTTTTTACAGTGCAGCTTACCATGCCATAGGTCCACAAATGGGTATCAATTTAAGTGTTCATCTTTGTTAAATGCAGAAAGATGATTTTGATTACTTTATTCTACTTTGAAAGAAAATATGATATGAACAACATTCCTCTTGGCTAAAGCTACATTGACCTTATCCATATAGAGCAAGTAAGAGTGAAGAGTAAAAAATGACCAAGTGCAAAATAGTATATCATAGCCAAGGCCCCTAACACACTCTTTTGAATTGCAAATCATACATTCACTACAAATGCAACTCACTGATGTGAGAAACTTCACTTATTGGATAAATGAACAGTAGAATTTTGTTGTGGTCACTTCAATTGGCCAACATTTGTTTGTACACATGATTTCTGTAGCTGTAATTTAAAACAAAATTCATACTAATGGTGAACTTTGGCAGTAATCTTTACTGACAGCAGAACATTGCAGGACCACAGTACACAGCTTTTTTATTAGGCCTATAGTATGAGTTGCTTGTGTCACACTTGAGAAAAAGAAGCTGAAGCGCCTTTAGCTAAGCACTGTAAAGAAAATATGTAAATGTGTTTTCCACAATCAGTATTTACAGAAAGAAAAATATTGTAGTTGCATATAACGTAACATTATGTGCTCAGAGATAAATACAAGGGTGAGGAGCAGCTTTAACTTATTTCCTTCTCCTGCAAAGGGACTTTGCAACATACTGAAGCTTGTGTTTTGTAGCATTAAATTTGCCTATAACCCATATGTGCTCTGTGACGCAACTATTTTTTTTACATTTATGTTAGCACATAGATTACACAACTTTAGGCTAATTCAAGTTCATAAACACTACAAACGTAATATAATTACAAATACAAGCAGACTTAACGCGAGACGAGAGTGGAATGTGAGGTGGTACCATTATCTCAATCCTACAGCCACATACCGGAGCTTTATTATAGCACATTTAAAGTCAACTTTACATTAACTGCTAGTTAGTCACCATTGCAAGGTTCTGACCTGGGTGACAATGTTCTTTATGGTGTGACATTACAATTGGAATGTTCTTTATAGCTTGACATAACAATTGGAATGTTCTTCACAGTGTGATATCACAACTAGATGTGTACTAAATTGACATCACTATTGGAATGTTCTTTCTTGTGTGGCATCACAGTTGCACTCAAATTTACTTAAAATACATGTATTTGTTGAGTTCAAATGTGTCCATGTAAGTGTGTCTGTCGTTGTATGTACAGAATATACAGATAAAGATATACTTCTTACATCCATAAGGGGGCAGTAATGAAATGCCAGCTGCCATAAAACACAAAGAAGAAGAGGATAAAGATGTTTTAGACTGCACATGCACAACGGCGCCATTTCTCTGTCTACCTTCAAATCTTATCGGAGTTACTTTTGGCGGAAAACTTGCTGTTGGTCTTTGCTTTCAGAGCTCGAAATGGTAGGAGGACATTTCTTCCCCCCTACCTATTTTAGTAGTATTTTCATAATGAGCATGACAGTACTTTATGTTTGTGATACAAGTCATCTTTGCCATGCTTGAGTAACATAGGTTTTAGAGTGCAGGACAATTGGGGGTTCAGTATCTTGCTCAAGGATACTTCAACATGAAGCAAGAGGAGCCAGGGATCGAACCGCCAACCTTCCGATTAGTGGACAACCCACTCTACCTCTGAGCCACAGCCACCCCTGAATATCAGGGTAGCTTCTAAAACACTATATTACAGTCTCAGATGAATCATGAAATAGTGGCTGTTAGGCCGAGTCAGGACAGACAGGTAGCAGGCTAGCCAGTTAAAGACCGGCAGGAGGTGGGCTAGCCAGGACAGAAAGGCTGCAGGCTTACAAATCCAAGCCTAACTGACTGGATGGTTGGCTGAGGTAAAGGCTGGTTGCTAGCAGACTGTGAAGCTAGCTAGAAACAGCTACTGAATCCAGCAGACTGGATGGTAGCAGGCCAAGTTGCAGACTGAAGGCTGGCATGCTGGAGGCCAACTGACTGGAGGCTAGTAGGCTGGAGACTAGCAGGCTGAAGTGAGGGCTGGTGGTTAGCATGCTGCAGGTTAACTGAGTAGGAGTAGAGGAGGCTGGGGTGGAGCTAGCATGGTATTGCCACCTGTAGAATGCTACCATGTTGGCACTCAGGATCCAGCTTCCAGAACACAGCAAGGGACTGTAAAAAACCTTGCTCCTCTCCATTAAAACATCTTTAGTCGCTGCAAAATCCTCACATGAGAACGGAAGGCTAAGCTGGTATCTCTCTAGTGGGTTCATGTTTAGTTAGTTTGTTCTATCATATTCAAAAAACAGCATCCAGGGACTGATTGGCTTGAGGAACACAGGCAGAATGATAAGTCATACGGTGAGATATGGTGATGACAGAATTGAGTATGTAAGTACTTTGACAATGTAGGGAAGTGAAAATGAAGGAGAAGATCAGATCAGGAAAGAAGCTCAAAGGAAGAAACATGAGAGAAAAGATTGTCTTATTGAACTTTCACCAACCTCCATTTTAATTTTACTCCAATACTTTGCTTAATGGAGCGAAGCCTACAAGCTTGTTCAGGCAGTCAACTTGAGCTGCACTGCACACACTACATGCCTCACAGTCCATAATCACTAAACAAGCACACCTTTCCAATCTGGTGGTCTATTTAAGCTGCAAAATTTCCCATCCTTCCCTCTGCTCTGTCAGCGCCGCTGTCCTGCATCAGTATTGCTGCCTGCTGTTCTATAAACTATTGCTGCCTGCTTTTCTGTAAGCTTTTGCTACCTGCTGCTCTGTAAGACCGACCACCACCCCAGCATCCACCTGTAGGCTCTGATATTTAAGGTATTAAGGTATTTGCTCATTACTACCAAATATCTCTTTTCTGGGGACGGCTGTGGCTCCGAGGTAGAGCGGGTCGTTCACTAATCAGAAGGTTGGCTTGGTTCGATCCCCGGCTTCTCTCGCTATAGTGTCCTTGAGCGAGACACTGAACCCCAAATTGCTCCCGCTGTGCATCGGTGTATAAGTTTGTGTGAACAATTAGTTTCCATTCTGGTGAGCAGTTGGCACCTTGCATGGCAGCCACTGCCATCAGTGTGTGAATAGGGTGAGTGTGGCATGTAGTGTACAGTGCATTGGGTGGTTGACAGACAAGTACAGTCCATTTACCATTTAAACATACCTGCGGGGAGTGATGAGGTTGGAGCCTGGACACCAAAATCTAACTCTGTTATACTGCAGAAATGAACATTTCAGATTAAATTAAAGCTGCAAGCAGCGTTGGGCGGGACCTCGCACTCCACGCAATACGGGGCGTGCTGCGGCCGCGTCACGTGCCGTCGTAACACGTGCGGACCATGACATGAAAATCTCACGTAAATCAGCTCAAAATCACCACGCAGCGCTTACTTCCTGTTGCCAGTAGGTGCCGCTATCACTATGTCTGAATATTGTCATGTAGACGTGTTCAGGGCGGGACTCCTATGAAATGTAAAGTTTCGTTGAGATCAGATAATGTACACTGAAGTTATGAGGATGTGTTAAGGGTGGGACTGTTACAGAATATGTGAAGTTTAGTGGAGATTGGACATTGTACACTGAAGTTGAGTACTATCTGTTCATGGTGAATGGTCGAAATTCAACGCAATGCCGCTGAAAATGTTACATGTTACACGTGCCTACCGAGTTTCATACATATCGGTGAAACGTGGCACCCGGGCTGCTTTTTTCTTATCCTGTAGGGGGCGCTATAAACATGACAAACACAATTTTTGGTATGTGAGCTTCAGGCACCAGTCTACACATGCCCTGTGAATTTCATACTCATAACTATTACGGTCTCCGCACAGTGATTTACCCTGCCACAAGAGCGCTACCTAGTGGCGGATTATTGACACATTTATTAGTGAGCCTCAGGGAGCCATGGGCAAGCATCATACCAAGTTTTATTTAAATCACAAATCCAAAATCTACAGGAAGTGCAAATTTTATAACATGCTTATTCTTCGAAATATCAAAATTCTTTGAATTAGTTTTTTATAAGGACGGTCCCCAGGTGCTACGTGAAATTTTTTGTGCGAATCGGACAAAGCGCATGGGAGGAACACGGAAAAGTAGTTTATGGACATTTCGCGCTCTAGCGGAGAAATATTAAGGCAGAAGTGGGTGTGGCCTATATGGGGAGATTCAGTTCTATTCACCGAACGCGTGGATACAAGGTTTTTGAATGCAGAAGTTATTTGCCTAAACGCATTTTTTATGATAGTAGCGCCACCTAGTGGCCAACCCGAAAGCGACCCATAGAATATCCCCATTTTCACCAGGCCTGAAAACTTTGCCAAATAAAATTGAGTTTTCGTATATGTTCAGGGGTTCAAAAATGCAGTCAAAGGGGGCTAAAAATAGTATAAGAAGAAGAAGAAGAAATTGAGCAAAAACAATAGGGACCTCCAGCGGTTGCTGGCTCGGTCACTAATTAAAGCTGCAAGCAGCGTTGGGTGGGACCTCGCACTCCACGCAACTCGGGGCATGCTGCAGCCGCGTCGCATGCCGTCGTAACACGTGTGGACAACAACATGAAAATCTCACATAAATCAGCTCAAAATCGCCACGCAGAGCATACTTCCTGTTGCCAGTAGGTGGCGCTATCAGTTTGTCTGAATATTGTCATGTAGACATGTTCAGGGCGGGACTCTTATCAAACGTGAAGATAATGTACACTGAAGTTGTGAGGATGGGTTCAGTCTAGGACTGTTACAGAATATGTGAAGTTTAGTGGAGATTGGACATTGTACACTGAAGTTGAGTAGTATCTGTTCATGGTGAATGGTCGAAATGCAACGCAACGCCACAGTTTGACGGAATGTCGTAATTAGCACAACTTTTAATCATGAATGTCTTTAGATTGCGCTGATTAAATTTGAAGTTGATCCGATAAATTCCCTAGGAGGAGTTCGATCAAATACAAGGCAAAAAATCACAGAAAATTAGCACAGAATTCAAAATGGCTGACTTTGATGCCATGCCACGGACACGCCGTTTGATGGAATGTCGTAAATAGCACAACCTTTAATCAGCACCATTTTTTGACTGAACTGACATTTTTTTGAAGCAGATCGGATAAATTCCCTAGGAGGAGTTTGTTCAAATACAACACAAAAAGTTCACAGAAAGTGAAATTCCAAATCAAAATGGCCGACTTCCCGTGGGGTTTGGGGTATGGGTCCAAGAGGCTTTTTTGTACCTCTCAACATGTTACACGTGCCTACCAAGTTTGATACATATCGGTGAAATGTTTTGAACCACTTTGCTAAATAAAATTGAGTTTTCGTATATGTTCAGGGGGGCAAAAACGCAGTCAAAGGCTAAATAATAATAATAGGTAAGAAACATGGCAAAAACAATAGGGACCTCCAGCGGTTGCTGGCTCGGTCCCTAATTAAATTTATCCTTGGTTATATTGTTGCTTAACTTTATATGTATACTATATGTCCTTGTTTGGATATGACATTACTATTTTTCTGTACTTTCTCCTAGTAGAACCACAAAAGCTCCATCCTATCTCGTTTTGGTCGTGTTCATCATGAACCTTTCTGGCCTCCAGCCCATAAACACTATCTTAATATGCCAGGACAGAGAACGTTGCTGATGAAGCTAACTTCTGGTCAGTGTCTGCTCTCTGGTAAACACTTAGATAAGGACTTACTCACTATTGTCCCAGGAAGATAACAATTCTCCCAGAATTGGCTGACCCCCGTTTTCTCATTACAGTGATTTATTAGTGCAATAGCCCTTTAATCCTAGCCAATACCAGAGTGCCTCTGTAACATTTCTTAAGGGCTTAGCACAGTACTATTGTAATGACCCAATTCACACAGATTAGAATACCAGGCACATCATTTGTGTGGGTCTCTTTAAACACGTTTAATTAAATGTTTTCTACTTACTGTGATGTATTGATGAGCTGAACACCTTGCAAAGTACTCCATTATTCCAGGATGCTTGACAAATTATAATTTGGATTCAGTGGCTGCATGTCAATTGTTATTTTAATTTAATTAATTTTTAAAGAGCATTGACTGACTTTTTTTCCCTGAACTTTAGCTACATGTTGTATTATCATTATTTTGGTAGTGCATGTATACAGTAACTTTACATAGAAAATAATCAGTGAAACAGATGTTTTTAAAAACAGCCATATCTTAGACTGAGTGTATTTGTCATACTATACACAGAAGATATTGAAATTTATATCAGAACAACATATAAAGAATCTGAATTTAGTTTATTGCCAGGTAGGTTTTTACACATACGAGGAATTTATCTTGGTGCATTGGTGCATAAAATATACAAATCACACAAAATCACACAAGAATACAATACTTTTTATAATATAAATAAATAAAGATAAGAAAGATAAGAAAAGATAAGAAAACTATACAGGGAATGGAAGTGCATTAATGTAATGCATATATACAGAGTGGGTATAAGAGTCAGTGTCAGTGGGGGGTAAAATAAATTAAATTAAATTAAATAAAAAACAATGTATACAGTTATCTATATACATATATAAATACATGTATTTACTCAGGAAATAATTTTGCAGTGCTGCTTTTGAATTAGCTTCAGGGGAAATACACGGATCAGCCATAACATTATGACTAACATGGGCACCCTGACTGGTCTGTGGTTGTGCTGCCCCATACACAACAAACTGCGATATACTGTGTGTTCACCTTTATATCAGAACCAGCATTAACATTTTCAGCAGTTTAAGTTACAGTAGCTCGTCTGTTGGATCAGACCACATGGACAAGCCTGTCTCCCCACATGCATCAGTGAGCCTTAAACCCTTAATACTGTAGCCAGTTCACCGCTTTTTATTCCTTGGACCCCATTTGATAGGTAATGACCACTGCAGACCAGGAACACCCCACATGCCATGATAACCAGATAATCAGTGTTATTCACTTCACCTGCCAGTACTCATAACATTATGGTCGATTGGTGTATAAACAGCAGTAACAAAATAGTGATGATAATACATCCACTATTACTGTGTTTGAGCACCAAGCATCATCAATGTAAAGACAGAGTCCGCCTCTTCTCGTTCTGCGCTCTGTCAGCTCAGAACACGGTCCACCCATTGAGGATCTGGGATGTTGATGGTCTCTGTAAAGATGTAATCACAACAGTCTCTTACTTCCCCATTGTCCCTGAGTTTCATTTCATCCAGTATAAACACCTGCTATGGTGGAGCTGGTCCGGCCAATCTGGCTGTGTAGGTCAAAGTACACTGCTCTTTAATCCAAACCCCCATGCTTTCTTTTCTGATGATTGTAGGCTATCTTTTAGGAAATGCCCTTGAAAACCCTCTTTGTGATTAAATGTCAGTAATAACACAACATATTGTATTTACATATGAACCTATATTTATGTCTTCTATTCTCTCAGATGATCAATCAGTTTAATCAATGAGCCTCATGCAAGAATAGGTTTTTATACTTATAACTTGTAGGGTGCTATGATAAATCACAACAGTACCATTTGTTGGTACAATTAATTAATATTAAATATAAAATCAGATAAATAATTAAATTAATAACTACAACCAATCCATTATTAATAGCTAAAGTGGAAGGCTTTGCAGTTCTGCATAGAAGAGGTTGGTATCACCCACTCTTGTACGAAATTAAATAAGCCAGCGTGTATAAACACAAGCATTTATTAAAGGGATAATAAAAGCAAACAGAGGAAAATACACTATAAACAATCTAACTTAAAGGAACTAAGTTAGACGAAAAAGGTGTGTCTGTATTTATGTCTGTGCAGTGATAACATGTAAAGCCGCATGTCGTCATTCCCCCGCTGGCTGTCGAGGTGGTCCCCAGAAAACAATGTGGATGCTTCATAGATAACTGGCGGACCTTCTGGGGAAAACCTGGTCTGATTTGGAGACACGGCATCCATCCCACTTTGGATGGAGAGGATCTCTTATCCAGGAATATGACTAAGTCTAAAACCTGCAAATCCAGAGTTGGGACCAGGAAGCAGAGCTGCTGTCTTCCATACTTTTCTGCGCTTCCGTTAGAGCAGTCACCCATCCAAAACCCCATAGAGACTGTGTCTGTCCCCTGACCACCTAAATTATTTAAAGAAATAAAAACAAGAGGAATTAAACATAAAAACCTAATAAAAATTCAAACTAACTCCTCAGTAGCACAAAATAAAAGAATGAAATGTGGACTGTTAAATATCAGGTCTCTGTCCTCTTCAGCTGTTCTAGTTAAAGAATTAATATCAGATTATGACATTGATTTACTCTCTTACTGAGACCTGGTTGTGCCATGAAGAATATGTTAGCCTAAATTAATCCACCCCCCCCAGTCATATTAATACTCACATTCCTTGAGGCACCGGCCGAGGAGGTGGAGTAGCAGCCATATATAATTCAAGCCTTTTAATTTATCCAAACCTAAATGAAATTATAATTCATTTGAAAGCCTTGTTCTTAGTCTTTCTCATCCGACCTGGAAAACACTGCAGCCAGTTCTGTTTGTCATAGTGTACCGCACTCCTGGTCCGTGCTCTGATTTTTTATCAAGTTTAGTCCTTAAAACAGACAAAGTCGACCTTAGTCATGCATTTATCTCATTAATAGACTCAATTGGCTTCTGTGAGAGTGTAAATAAACCCACTCATTGTTTTAATGACACTCTTGACCTCATTCTATCATATGGCATTGATATTGAACATTGAATAGTGTCAAGTAAGTTGAGATCCCTGATCCGCTAAAACCACTTTGGAAAGCAAAGGACTTTCTATCGCGTAACGGAGAAAGATAACAACGGAGCATTAGGGACTCTCCATCTGAATAACGCAATGCACAGAGATTATAATAACCAAAAGCTGTATAATGATTGGTGTTGATTCTATATTACAAAATGAAATATGTAACAATGAAAGGAAACATGATTATATGATTGTAACTGATTATTTGATAATTAATAAGTATAAATGCATAGTAGTAAGATAGAACTATGGAAAGTAAGGTCAAGAGAGCAAATCATGTTGAAGTGTTGAGTAACTAGGTGAAAAGGCACGTACTGCAACCAGACATGTCTGGTGCGGAGAGAATTGGGAAGTTGAGCGCACACAGCGGACAAACATCTTGTGAAGTTGAGTACACATAGGACCTGTACAATCTACAGCCAAGACGGAAGCGGCGGGCAGAGGAGGATTAACCATCTCCACCCGGCTACAGGTTCCAATTGATCACCAAGGATCACTCTTTCGTTCACCCTGCCATCAGAGACTGCACTGGTCAGAGACATTGCGGACTTTAAACAAAGTCGGGAGTTTCAACAGCAACCAACAGTACGGCAGGCAAGGAAGAACTATATAGGCCGGTACACCTCTTCCCTCACTCTACAAGCTGGATATTCGACCACTCAGCTACAAGCCTTTTCATCAGGGGTTTGAAATTTAAACAATTTTACTTAATATCAGACATGTAGTTATTCTTTATCATGAGATGTGAACAATCAGTTTTGAATCAATTTATGCTGTATGCTGGCCCTTGCTAAATCTTGCAATAAAAATAACCATTGAAGTTAAATAAATTGTGGACATTGGATTTATGATATCTCTTCAGGCAGTAATTATTAGGTAGTGTGTTCATAAACTTAAGGGTTCTAACAGGTTACTCTAGCCAAAGAAATTAAACAGACCCTTGGGGCTTACTGTACAAGCCACTAAAATAATCTTAGCAACTGACAAGTGCAAGTGCACAGATCAATAAGAGGAGAGCTGCCGATAATGGACGTGACTAGTGTGGTAGTTGACTCTAGGGCTATTCAGTCAGGTGCTGCACTAGGGTGAGCAGGGTAGGCGTTTGGACAAAGGCAGTTAAAAAGTCAGGCGTGTCTCCTCGCCACAAGCTTAAATAGTCCTCTTTTTAACCTAGTAGGGTAATACTCATAGGCGAGAGGCTCGGACCTTTTACAACAGAGAGCTGGTCCAGTATCACCTATATGGGGGTAACTCAGAATCTAACAATAGTCTTCATAACAAAATCCTTTTCTATCTGACCGTTATTTAATAACTTTTGAACTCCTATTATTAGATTATACACCACTAGACAAAACGGTAAACCTTCCTTTTACAGTCCCCTAATTATCTGGTAATTCATAACTCTTCTTGTTTAATTACCACCAGTATAAGAAGGTAAATACATGGAAACTACAGCTGAAGTACAAAGTATTTATCTGGTAAAATATTTGACAGTGCGCTAATTACCAGGTATTAACCCGGTAAAACATAGAATGTTCTTGTGTTATTTACACTAGTGAAAGAAGGTAAATACAGGGAAACTACAGCCAAAGTACAAAGTATTTACCTGGTAAAATATACTGCAATAACAGTGTATTATTGGGTAATTACTGCTGGTAAGTAAATACTGAGAAACTACAACTGAAACACGAAGAAAAAAATCTCCACTACTGCCCATCTTTTCAACTGAGTACCATGCAGTTGACAGGTTTAGGTTGGTAATTACTCAGATATAATTGTATAAAATATGGAATTGTTTCTATTTAAGTTGAACAATTATTTACCTGTTATCATCCTCTGCAGGAACGGTTTTCCTCTGCTGTTGTGGCCCAGTATATCTTCTTAAATATTGTGTACGTTCTTGCATATGGTTTTAGAACTTACCCAACATGTACGCTGAAACTGTACTTTAAAAGGAAGCCTTGCTTGTTTCCATGCTATTACTATGTTCTTACTAAATTATTTGTAATAGAATATTCCATTGTCTATGCAATTAAATTAATTTGTATCATTCATGTTCCACAACATTATTAAGTAAAACATGACAAATTACACAGTTAGTAAGATGAACCTCTACTGTAAAAGGAAACCTTGCTTGTTTCCATGCTATTACTATGCTCTTACTAAATTCTTTGTAATAGAATATTCCATTGTCTATGCAATTAAATTAATTTGTACCATTCATGTTCCATAACATTACTAAGTAAAACATGTCAAATTACCCAGTAAGTAAGATGAAAATGCACTGTAAAAGGAAGCCCTGCTTGTTTCCATTCTATTAACAGGCTCTTGCCATATAATTTGTAATAGATTACTCCCTTTTCCATGCAATCAACACAAACTTGAACCTTAGAAGTTCCACAACATTACTAAGTAAAACATGCCAAATTACCCAGTAAGTAAGATGCAACTGTACCACACAAAAAGGAATGTTTAATATCAAGATATAACAAAGGCACAGTGGAAAGTAACAAGATGTACCAAAGTTACCATGAACATTATTAAGTAATATATACTTATTACTAAAGATTCGGGGTTCAAAAACAAAAACAGAACTCTTCAAAATGTTAAAAATCTGAAATAAAGTATGCTGCCGTACACGAGCAGACTGTAAAGTAGGCAAAGACAAACTCAAAAACATATTACCTTTCAACAACCCTTCTACCCTTCAACTCCCTACCATAGGGAAAGTAGTAATGCGAACCCTCATTTCCTAAATTTGCATTTTATGGGTAGCAGCTCAGACTTTTTTTTCATTTGTTTAATTTTTTCTTCAAGCGGGTTGTTACCCTCCAGGAAGGTATTGCATGTTTTGTCGTAGTTTCCTCAGTGAACTCTGGCAGCAGCCCGAAATCTTCACCCTCTGCAGCAATCCACACCTCTGCAATGATTGCCATTAAGGCGATTGTAATTCTGTCAACGTTCAGCGATTCACAGCTGAGGCTGATGCTCCTTGTACGCCGAAATTCTTTTAGAACAGCTCTGTATTGGTGTACGACATCCTCTGGACCCTGAACTACAAGACAGATTATAAAATATGATCTATTACCATCATATCATAATCACACAAACATTAATAATCTTGATTTTACATAACAGGACATTCTAGAGTTAGAGAGGTAAATAACGTACATAATCTAGTCTCTGCACTCCTCTCCTTCACTCTACTCTTATAAAAGTGATTAATTCAATAAATAGTGCTTTATGATAGGCCCAGCCTATTGCATGTGTGCACGCTGGCACTGAACTTCTGCCAAAAGAAAATCATTCAACACACGAGGGTGATACATTGAAACTATAAGCAGGGAGTGCAGCAGCAAAACCCAGACAGAGCAGACAGCAGCAATGACAATGAACAGGCGGAAAGCACAACAGGGGGAGCTGGGGGCGGCAGTGGGTTGAAGTCGGCTAGTGGAGGAAGCAGCAAGAGAAGCCAGGCGAGAGCAGTTTAAATATTGAGCTTTGAAAGTGATTAGCCAATAGGAGAATTGGTGAAGTCAGCTGAGTGATCAGCTGATGGGGCTAGGCTTGCTTACTGCTGACGAATGATATAGAGAGTGTCATTGTGGCCTGCCTGAACTAACCCTATGCTTTATGAATATAAAAGATTGTAACACTGAGATGAAAATGTTCCATAGACTAAACTAGGTCCATTTTTGTCACCTGGACCATGTACAATAATCTGAAGGCTTCATGCGAAAAGCTATTAGCCACCCACCGACTCCATACTGAAGCACATATCAATACAGATGGTCCCGGATCAACACAGGAAATCGGAAAAATATAAAACAGAAAAGGCCATTTGAAGTTTTTAAAAAATAATAATTTGCATTCAAAAACTGTGGGTTTAAAACATTTCTGACTTTACTTTGAAGATCTCTGTGGGCCTTAATTGTTCTTGTTCTGTTTAACTAATATACAGTGTTTATAACAAATAGCAATCGTACTAAATTCTGTGTAGGACATGGTCAATATTGAAAATTAGCTTGCATCATAGTTGTTGACGATACCCTGCCCTTGGCAATACCCTGAACTATGATAACCTACAAGCCTAATATGACTGTATAATATAAGATGATTGTGAGCTATCCTTTTCATAATGATGAAAGTTACCTCTTTTTCAAAATTTTGCAGGGTTTTCCTTCTTATTATTCTTTCTCTTCTTATTATTCCTCTTTTCTTCTTCAGAGGAGGAGTCTGACTCAGAGTCACATGTTGAAGAGTCTGAGGAATCCATGCGCCTCCTTTTGTCGGACCCTTAAACAGAGTAACAAAAATGATGAAATAATTATTTTTCTAATAATTATTTTTTCTGATTTTGCGCTTGAAAAAAATGATCTTATTGTGGCGTATTTAAATTATTTGTGTGATATGGATACAAAATAAGCAACTAATTTAGACTATAGAAATAGCTTTCCATGTTGTTTTTGGGAAGAACACTGTCTGGATACCTTTGAAGATGTTGAGGGTCTGGTCTTCACTGGGTTGAGACCTTTCTGCCTAAGGAAATCCCGCTCCTCTTTCAGAAGTTGGTTCTCCTCTTTCAGAAGGCGGTTCTCCTCTTTCAGAAGTTGGTTCTCCTCTTTCAGAAGGCGGGCCTCCTCTTTTAGCAATCTATAATCCTCCTTAAACTTAGCCATGGTTGGGGCAGTAGTTGGAGCAGATGGCTGTGCAATCTCTTCCACTAAAAAAGATGCAAAGACAAAGGCAGGTGCTCGCCGTTAGTGTATTTCCAAAACCTGTTTTAATTATCAACCAGAGGAGTGTGCATGATAAAAAGTTTACACCGGGCGGCCATTATACACTTAATGTTTTTACTTGCAGTATATTATATTCTATTATTGTGTATTATTATTCTATTATTGTCAGACCATGCCTGGATATATTGGTTAGTACAGGTCAGTAAATGCCAACCGAGGGCACTACCCCTTGTGACAGGGGCAGCACCAATTACCTCTTTTGAGCCAGGAAAAACCCTTCCTGCAACCAAAAGCTAAACATAAAATACTTTTGAAGTATTTACATCCTTTTCAATAAAAAACTAAGTCACCTTCATTACCAGACTGCAGCATGTCATCATCTGGTGGGTTGCTGGTTTGTTTCGACTTAGTTTGTCTCTTACCCCGTGTCAATGGCATGACTAAATGTAAAAGAAAGAAAGAAAGAGATAAAGACTAGTTAGTCTGTTTTAGAACTTGGACTGTACTTACTAACAGGTGCTAAGAGCCATGGAGAGAATCCACCGCTCTGGTAACGTTTGTTCTCTGTTGTGTTTAATGAACATCAGTTACGATAATCAAAATGCAGTACAATAAAGGAATAACGTTATGCATCTAAATTTGAGAAAGGCTGGATCTATTCGTGGCAGCGGCAGCTAATAGTAGCACTTCCGGTGGCAGCTGCCACTGACTGCTGTCTCAGACACCGTGGCGAATTGAGCCAGCCCTTGCTGGAGACTAAATTTTCACTTGAGACAAAACAGTTAACTTATCCTGCATTATCAAAATACCTTGACAAAATGCTTCTTCTTTCCACGATAGTATGAAAACGTGATGTGTTTTGCCACTTTGCGCCGGCACCTTCTCCTTCTACCTGGCTAGCCTCCATGGGGGGAGCCAATGAATGGACTAGTCCATTAAATGGAATTAAACAGTTGGTAAGAGTAGTTGCGTATCAACAGTAAATGTGTACATCGCAAGTTCAGAATGGTATGTTCCTAGAGATCATGTGGAAATTTGGACAAAAATGCCCGCGCAGGTGGCGTTTATACACCCGGAAATCTGGTGCCCCCCGCCATTAAAACGCAAAGAAGAAGAATGCCCGCACAGAGCACAATATTTCAGTAGGCCTAATATAATATGATATTGATAAGAACATTAATTAAGAAGACAGCGCAAGGGGGTAAAAAGTTAATAAGATGGATGCAGATGGAGAGGTTGTTGGCAAGGAAGAAACAATGCCCTGTGTGCAACAACAGAATGAAATTCAAAAGAACCAACACAACCAAGGATGGATATAGGTGGTAAGTAAGGATCAATATGCCATTATATTATATTGTAACATTCAAATTGATCAAATCTTAACAGATTATCTTCATGTAGATTTTACTCTAGCTATTGTTTCTTTTACATCAGACTATAATCGTGATAGAAAGAAGACAAAATGAACTTATGTGAGCTATCTTTATGTAGGTTTAATTATTTGTATTATTTATTTATTTATTTAGTCATTTAACATTATAATTTTTTTAGTATAAAAATTTATATATTTTTATATATATATATATATATATAAGTGTAACCATGGCGATACTATGACAAACTGTTATGTACAGGTGCTGTAGAAGAAGAACCCACAAGGGCAGGGCCATCACAAGGTTCATCAGAGAGGGCTCAGTTTTCTCCAGACCAAATATTCCATTACCATCATGGATGAAAGTTATGCACAGGTTAGGTCCTCTCTCTCTCTCTCTCTCTCTCTGTCTGTCTTACACTGTTGTGTTTAAGTGTTTCAGAAAAACCCAATTGATGATATGTTGATAGTTGTCATATTTAGTCAATTTGGCCTCAGTTTGTCACAGGACTTGAGGAAGAGACAAGTAGACATGATAGAGGATTGAGTATGTGGAAGCAGCAAATCACTGACCTGAGTAACTACGCTGTTGCGAGAAATCTATGGTGAAGCAGTTAGGCGACTGGAAAGAAGACAAAAATGAGAATTGGAGGGAGGAGAGCTTTTGTAGCAATAGATGAGAGTAAATTCAGACACAAACAGAAGGTAAGGTCTGTTTATGTAAGTAAAATAGTCATTTCTGTTGTGAAAGTACAGTACATCTGAATTACTACAGTACTATAAATACATTGGAAACAGGTTTTCATAGAGTAAAATACTCCACCCAAATTTATCTATATTAATCTAAGATTAGAATCAGGTCTTGTTGATCAGCCTCAATGCTGCTGGTAATACTGCATTACATATATCTATTTCATAGCATACAAATACATATAATTAAGTCTGCTTAGAAAAATATGACACCTAAAATTTTGATTTGGACGCTAGCCCTATGAAATGTCATATGCCAGGTAGCACTACCATGACAATGGGGGTGAATCAGACAGCCCTGAAGTGAGTCTAACACTATAATTTCAGATGAATTTCATAAAAACATGACATTTTGCTTATTTTCAGTATGGACGTGGACGACATGGACCCACCTGGTGAAGACGCTCGTGAGTCTTTGGAATGCTGGAAGTGAAGAGGGCCCGTAGACGTCCTGTCTTAACCCTTTATCGGGCAAGGAACCATATATGGTCACTTCATTATGACGGTTTTAATTACACTTCTATGGCATATTTTGGTGGGTTTTTTTTATGGGTGATATACTTATATACACTTCAATGTTACGGCTTTCTTTCACAAATAATTCAAAGTGGGCTTGATCTTGATTTGCTTATGGCTTATTTATTACATATTTTCATAGTATATTGAGGTGACATATTTCTTCTGCAGCAGCTGTCTGCTCAGTCCTTCTATAGGAAGAGGAGGCCCGCTGTGCCACAGATTGTTGTTGTGCCGGCCCACGTAGATATCATTGACTTTGATTTTCAGACTAAAACTGACTTTTTCAAAAAAATCAAAACAGAAAAAATGTCTTCTTATATCCACCAATAACACTCCAGGGTTGAAATTTGAAATTTCCAAGTATTTCAATGAGTGCCCTATACAGGGTTAAAGCTGGTGGAAAATTGATCCAGGATGCAATTACTCACAATAATCTGAAAATATATCAGACCTGGAAGTGAGGTGATTAGTGATTCCTGGCGTGCCTACAACAGATTGTCACGTGAAGTATACATTCACTATCAGGTGAATCACCAGAGACATTTTGTACACCCTGGAAGTGGTGCTCACACACAGCACATTGAACGAGAATGGCGAAGTTTCAAAGAAGGCATCTACAGATACAGGGGAAACCTGACAGAGAGGGCCTTAAAAATGAATTTAAGGTTCATAGAATGGAACCACAGGCTTGGAAAGGGGCATAGGAAAGGCATTCTTGGACGCTTACATAAAGAGCATGTTACAAAGTGTAACAACCTTCCAACCCTTTCTCTTGTTTCAAAAACTGAAAAAAGCATGATCTCATAAATTACACAAGGTACAACTTCAACTTTTAACAAAATGTTAATTTCTTAATTGTTATTAATTGTTCATGGTTGCAACCATGTCAACGTTAACATCTTGTTACTTTCCACTGTGCCTTTGTTATATCTTGGTATTAAACATTCCTTTTTGTGTGGTACAGTTGCATCTTACTAATACTTACATAATTTGGCATGTTTTACTTAGTAATGTTGTGGAACTTTTAAGGTTCAAGTTTGTGTTGATTGCATGGAAAAGGGCATAATCTATTACAAATTGTATAGCAAGAGCCTGTTAATAGAATGGAAACAAGCAAGGCTTCCTTTTACAGTGCACTTTCATCTTACTAACTGGGTAATTTGACATTCTTTACTTAGTAATATTGTGGAACTTATATTATACAAATTAATTTAATTGCATAGACAATGGAATGTTTTATTACAAAGGATTTAGTAAGAACATAGTAATAGCATGGAAACAAGCAAGGCTTCCTTTTACAGTAGAGGTTCACCTTACTAACTGGGTAATTTGTCATGTTTTACTTAATAATGTTGTGGAACATGAATGATACAAATTAATTTAACTGCATAGACAATGGAATATTCTATTACAAATAATTTAGAAAGAACATAGTAATAGCATGGAAACAAGCAAGGCTTCATTTTCCACAACAGCAGAGGAAAACCGTTCCTGCAGAGGATGATAACAGGTAAATACGGGCAAAAATGTTCAACTTAAATAGAAACAATTCCATATTTTATACAATTATATCTGAGTAATTACCAACCTAAACCTGTCAACTGCATGGTACTCAGTTGAAAAGATGGGCAGTAGTGGAGATTTTTTTCTTCGTGTTTCAGTTGTAGTTTCTCAGTATTTACTTACCAGCAGTAATTACCCAATAATACACTGTTATTGCAGTATATTTTACCAGGTAAATACTTTGTACTTTGGCTGTAGTTTCCCTGTATTTATCTTCTTTTACTAGTGTAAATTACACAAGAACATTCTATGTTTTACCGGGTTAATACCTGGTAATAAGCGCACTGTGAGATATTTTACCAGATAAATACTTTGTACTTCAGCTGTAGTTTCCATGTATTTACCTTCTTATACTGGTTGGTAATTACACAAGAAGATGCTATGAATTACCATATATTTACCTGGTAAATACCTGGTAATTAGAGGACTGTAAAAGGAAGGGGTACCGGCAAAACTTCCTACAGCAGATGTCTATCTGACAGTGCTGTAGCTAAATTCAAGGAAGAGATTCCATCAGTGTTTAATTTAATGCCATGTCTGAATATAACAG
This sequence comes from Dicentrarchus labrax, assembly GCF_905237075.1. Taxonomy (NCBI): domain Eukaryota; kingdom Metazoa; phylum Chordata; class Actinopteri; family Moronidae; genus Dicentrarchus; species Dicentrarchus labrax. The sequence continues at coordinate 25,798,750 of NW_026136720.1, forward strand.
AGTCCTATCATAACTTTAGTCCCTCCAAAATGTATAATCGTGTTAATAGTGTTGCAGGCTCACTGTGAACAACATTAGATTCTATCGCCCCTATAAAAAGGAAAATATAGGAGGCTAGCACCGTGGTACAACCATAGACATACAGTGGGTACGGAAAGCATTCAGACCCCTTTAAATTTTTCAATCTTTGTTTCTTTGCAGCCATTTGCTAAAATCAAAGAAGTTCATTTTATTTCTCATTAATGTACACTCAGCACCCCATCTTGACAGAAAAAAACAGAAATGTAGAAATTTTTGCAAATTTATTAAAAAAGAAAAACTGAAATATCACATGGTCATAAGTATTCAGACCCTTTGCTCAGTATTGAGTAGAAGCACCCTTTTGAGCTACTACAGCCATGAGTCTTCTTGGGAATGATGCAACAAGTTTTTCACACCTGGATTTGGGGAGCCTCTGCCATTCTTCCTTGCAGATCCTCTCCAGTTCTGTCAGGTTGGATGGTGAACGTTGGTGGACAGCCATTTTCAGATCTCTCCAGAGATGCTCAATTGGGTTTAGGTCAGGGCTCTGGCTGGGCCAGTCAAGAATGGTCACAGAGTTGTTCCGAAGCCACTCCTTTGTTATTTTAGCTGTGTGCTTAGGGTTATTGTCTTGTTGGAAGGTGAACCTTCGGCCCAGTCTGAGGTCCTGAGCACTCTGGAAGAGGTTTTCTTCCAGGATATCTCTGTACTTGGCCGCATTCATCTTTCCTTCAATTGCAACCAGTCGTCCTGTCCCTGCAGCTGAAAAACATCCCCATAGCTTGATGCTGCCACCACCATGTTTCACTGTTGGGATTGTATTGGGCAGGTGATGAGCAGTGCCTGGTTTTCTCCACACATACCGCTTAGAATTAACGCCAAAAAGTTCAATCTTGGTCTCATCAGACGAGAGAATCTTATTTCTCATAGTCTGGGTGTCCTTCATGTGTTTTTTGGCAAACTCTATGCGGGCTTTCATATGTCTTGCACTAAGGAGAGGCTTCCGTCGGGCCACTCTGCCATAAAGCCCCGACTGGTGCAGGGCTGCAGTGATAGTTGACTTTGTGAAAACTTTCTCCCATCTCCCTACTGCATCTCTGGAGCCACAGTGATCTTTGGGTTCTTCTTTACCTCTCACCAAGGCTCTTCTCCCACGATTGCTCAGTTTGGCTGGACGGCCAGGTCTAGGAAGAGTTCTGGTCGTCCCAAACTTCTTCCATTTAAGGATTATGGAGGCCACTGTGCTCTTAGGAACCTTGAGTGCTGCAGAAATTCTTTTGTAACCTTGGCCAGATCTGTGCCTTGCCACAATTCTGTCTCTGAGCTCCTTGGGCAGTTCCTTCGACCTCATGATTCTCATTTGCTCTGACATGCACTGTGAGCTGTAAGGTCTTATATAGACAGGTGTGTGCCTTTCCTAATCAAGTCCAATCAGTTTAATTAAACACAGCTAGACTCCAATGAAGGAGTAGGACCATCTCAAGGAGGATCAGAAGAAATGGACAGCATGTGAGTTAAATATGAGTGTCACAGCAAAGGGTCTGAATACTTATGACCATGTGATATTTCAGTTTTTCTTTTTTAATAAATTTGCAAAAATTTCTACATTTCTGTTTTTTTCTGTCAAGATGGGGTGCTGAGTGTACATTAATGAGAAATAAAATGAACTTTTTTGATTTTAGCAAATGGCTGCAATGAAACAAAGAGTGAAAATTTTAAAGGGGTCTGAATACTTTCCGTACCCACTTTATATACAGTACATAGACGCCGCATCGACTGTGGAGCAGCGTGCCTACAGGGCGGCCATCTTGGAACAGGGCTAGCAGAGGCAGCGGTGCATCAACCTACGAAGGAAAGAGGTACTCCTCAATCTCAAAGTAAAATTATTCGCTGAATTTTGGACCAATTTCTAAACATATTGATTTGTTAAAAATGTCACACATGTAGCTATGATACAGGGTGCTTGGATATTTAAAAAATGCTGGTTTTACTACCCAAATACAAATTCTACTTAATGTTATCAGCAGACGAGCTTCTGACAGAAGATTTGTGAATGAAAAGATGCCGGACTTCTGTGCCGTGTATGGATGCTTTAATGAGCGGAGCATACAGACCAGATCTCGTGGGAGACAGCAGATCCTATGTCTACAATAATAATAATAATGATGATGATGATGATAGTGATATAATTATAATAATAACAATAATAATATAATATTAATATAATGATAATAATAGTAATAACAGTAACAATATAATAATAATTATTATTATATTATAATTATATATATATATATATATATATATATGTATTATTATTATACTCAAATGCAATGTCCTTCAAGCAATACTTTAAATAAAGACCTGAACACACGTTTTCTGGGTTCTTTTCGTTCTCTTTCTGCCTGTCTGTCTGTCTGTCTGTCTGTCATGTCTGACGTTTGACAAACAAACCTCGTGAAAATAGCTTGACAACTGAGCGATTTATTATCACTTTTATTGTGTAGAAACACTATTCCTCCATAGATGTAACCCTAGATGGATGCACTGTAGGAGCGAGTGGCCCTGTTCCAAGATTATTATTATTATTGCTATTATTATCATTATATTATTATTATTATTGCTATATTATTATTGTGCCTTGCAAAGCAAGCACAATACTACTATCCCTCGGGCTTATTAGTGTGCCTGGAAAGCACACTACTATTATCCACCATACTTGATATTCTTATTGTTCTTCCGTACGTTTTTCGGTCGACTACTCCTCCCGCAGTTTTGGTCGCACATACACAAAAAGGTACCACGACGTGCAGGTCGGTGGGGACATTAGTTCTATGACTTTTTTAAGCGTTTCACCAAAAACAGTTTGCCAATAAATCGCCAAAAACCAGGCTAAAAAAATTAATGGGTGTGTATTGGCAGAATGCCCAACTGCTAAAAATTGCCATCTTCTGGACCTGGTCGCCTAGCAACCAAAGCCTGCAGCTCACAAGCTTGACTGTGAACAGGCATTACTCTCCAGTATCGTTTTTCGGTCGACTACTCCTCCCGCAGTTTTGGTCGCACATACACAAAAAAGGTATCAAGACGTGCGGCTCGGCTGGGACATTAGTGCTGTGACTTTTCTAAGCGTTTCACCAAACAGTTTGCTGAAAAATCGCCAAAAACCAGGCCAAAAAAATTAATGGGTGTGTATTGGTGGAATGCTCCCAACTAGAGTGTGTGACATTATCACTAGAGTGTAGAGAGAGAGAGAGAAATATTTGCCGAAAAATAAATTTGTAAACTGCTCTCAAGGCCACAAATGTCACTCTACAGAAATAATTTATAGATAGAAACGTAGGTAAATCCGTTGGGGTCGTAGTGATAACACTGCTGAAGCTGTCAGACAAATAGTTTTGGCGGGAAACGCACTGATGCGCCAGCAACACCCTCTCACAGCCCCATCTAATCCCATGTTAATTGGAGAGGAGAAATGTTTAAAGGAGCTCGTTGAACCTCTTCTTCCTCAATCTCCCGAGGTCACATTTTTTAACTTTACCCACTGAAACTCGGCAGTCCTATGGTCAACAAGATGGCGATGCTAACGGTCTTTTCGGTTTCCTCTCACATACACATACACGCACACACATAGCTAGCTACAGAGGAGTGTTTAAGGTATTAATAAGGTAGCGCTAGCTAGATAGCATGCTATAGAGTATGACATGGTATTAATATATGGGCCAGAGTCAGGCACACTCAAAATTTCTTTAGGAATTTTCTAGTTATTGTGCCTTGCATAAGCAAGCACAATACTACTCTTCCTCTGGCTTATTATTGTGCCTTGCATAAGCAAGCACAATACTACTATTCCCCGTGCTTATTATTATTCTTCCGTACGTTTTTCGGCGCGCTACTCCTCCCGCAGCTTTTGTCGCACGTACACAAAAAAGGTATCAAAACGTGTGGCTCGGTGAGGACATTAGTGCTATGACTTTTCTAAGCGTTTCGCCAAACAGTTTGCCGACAAATTGCCAAAAACCGGTCCAAAAAATGAATGGGTGTGTATTGCGAGAACCTTCAACTGCCAGAGTGCGTGACATCATCGCTAGAGTGTGAAAAAATTGTAGAAAAAATTGTAGAAAAATAAATTCGTAAACTACTCTCAAGACCACAACTGTCACTCTACAGAAATAATGTATAGATAGAAACGTAGGTAAATCCGTTGGGGTCGCATTGATACCACTGCTGAAGCTGTCAGAGAAACAGTTTTGGCGGGAGACGCACTGATGCGCCAGCAACACCCTCTCACGGCCCCATCTACTCCTATGTTAATTTTAGAGAAGAAATGTTTAAAGGAGCTCGTTGAACCTCTTCTCTCTCAATCTCCCCAGGTCACATTTTTTAACTTTAACCACTGAAACTCTGCAGTGCTATAGTCAACAAGATGACAACACTCACGGTCTTTTCGGTTTTCATTTCGGTCGTTCCTGACCATGGGTTCGAGGGGATTCATTTTAAATATTTCTGTCTCTCTCAAGAGTCTCAAGTGCTGTGGTCTCCGCTGGTTGCCACGACAACAAGGGCCTGCCAGTGAACACACACATACAGACACACACATAGCTAGCTACAGAGGCTGACAAGGCATTAATAAGCTAGCGCTAGCTAGCTGGCTAGCTAAAGATAATTAGAAGGTGGCTAACAAGCAAACAATTTAAAGCTGAATGATTTTAATATTAACACAAAATAAGTGCAATACACCTTAAATATTTTATCCTGCTATGAGCTGTTCCTTAATTTACATTAGCACTCCTTCAGGAGCATAATACAATTAAACACATTAACCAAAGCTAACACTTAGCTAGCGATTAGCGGTTAGCTAGCGATTAGCACGTAGCTAAGCGCTAGCTCTGGTCAATGTGTTTATGTGTGCTAGCTCTAGCTAGCTAGCTACAGAGAATGACATGGTATTAATATGCTAGCACCTTAAATATTTTACACTGCTATGAGCTGTTCCTTATGTTACATTAGCACTCCTTCAGGAGCATAATACCATTAAACACATTAACCAAAGCTAGCGCTTAGCTAGCGATTAGCGCATGGCTAGCGCTTAGGCTTTGGTTAATGTGTGTATGTGTGCTAGCTCTAGCTAGCTAGCGAAAGAGAATTAGAGGGTATTAAAATGCTAGCAAGAGAATTAGTAGGTAGAAGAAGGTATTAGAAGGCTAGCTAATTAATTAAAATGCTTTGCTTGCTAGAGAGGACAAGCCACTAATGTTCTAGCGCCAGCTAGCTACACAGAACAAGGTATGAATGTGCTAGCACTCGCTAGCTAGAGAGGACAAACGATTACTGTGCTAATTAAACGTCACAAAAGACACTGAAATTCTTAATTAGCCATCTATTTCAACTTGTTACACATGACACAAGTAATACAGATTTAGTAATGTAATAAAACATCAAGTTAAATTTATTTTGTGAGGAAGAAGACACTCAGACTGTAGTAACTGCACTATTGCACTATTGGGCTGAGGGTGGTGTTTCAAAATAAAAGTCTACAACATCACAACGTTCATTGTATGTTAACAGGTAGGGGGGTCTGGTGGACACTTTTCTAAAACTTTAAAAAACCTACACTGCCTATGACTGCACATAAAGAATAGTTTTCTTTCTTAATTATGTATTATTTATTAATATAAATATTGTTATTCATATTATTGATAGCATTACTTATTATTGGTGTTATTATTATTACTATTATTATTATTATTATTATTATAACTACATACTCATTATTCCCATCATTGTGGTTATTACTTATTTAGTTACTTTACCTATTTTAATTAAAACATGACGCTTCCTGCGTAATCCCTGGACAATATTATGCCAAACTCCATTTAAGAAATACAATATATTAACAATTATTTGCGCTTACCTAATAGCACATAACTGTAGAAACACAAGAAAAAACTCATCATATCTCAACAGTCTTCTTGTCAATTCGGCATCAATATAATACATAAATACCAACTTTTTGGCCGACTTTGTTGCGTCAACTGCTGCTATTTCTGTTTGTTCTCTCATATGAACACACACACGTTGAAAGCTTGATCTGTCACATACCTAAGCAATGGTAGAGGTCACATACTGTAAAACTACTCGGCAGTGTCAGTAATGTATGGGCCAGTGTCACAGGCCAGAGCAGGGCACAATCAAAATTTCTTTAGGAATTTTCTAGTTATTATTATTATTGCTATTATTATCATTATATTATTATTATTATTATTGTTGCTATTGCTATTGTTATATTAATATTATATTATTATTGTTATTATTATAATTATATCACTATCATCATCATTATTATTATTATTATTGTAGACATAGGATCTGCTGTCTCCCACGAGATCTGGTTTGTATGCTCCGCTTATTAAAACGACGTGGGCTTCATTGATAACTGGAAGCCTTTTTGGGGAAAACCTGGTCTGATTAGGAGAGACGGCATCCATCCCACTTTGGATGGAGCGGCTCTCTTATCTAGAAATATGGCGAAGTTTATTTCTAAAACCTGACAGTCCAGAGTTGGGACCAGGAAGCAGAGCTGCTGTCTTACACACTTCTCTGCGCTTTCTTTAGAACAGTCACCCACCCAAAACCCCATAGAGACTGTGTCTGTCCCCCGACCACCTAAATTATTTAAAGAAATAAAAACAAGAGGAGTTCAACCTAAAAATCTAATAAAAATTAAAACCAACTCCTCAGTAGCACAAAATAAGAGAATGAAATGTGGGCTGTTAAATATCAGGTCTCTGTCTTCAAAAGCTGTTTTAGTGAATGAATTAATATCAGATTATGATATTGATTTACTTTGTCTTACTGAGACCTGGTTGTCCCACGAGGAGTATGTTAGCCTAAATGAATCCACCCCCCTCACATTCCTCGAGGCATTGGCCGAGGAGGTGGAGTAGCAGCCATATATGATTCGAGCGTTTCAATGGACCCTAAACCTAAACTAAATTATAATTCATTTGAAAGCCTTGTTCTTAGTCTTTCTCACCCAAACTGGAAAACACTGCAGCCAGTTCTATTTGTTATAGTGTACCGTGCTCCTGGACCGTACTGATTTTATATCTGAATTCTCAGAGTTTTTATCAAGTTTAGTCCTTAAATCAGATAAAGAAATTATTGTAGGTGATTTTAATATTAATGTGGATGTTAACAATGACAGCCTTAGTAACGCATTTATATCATTAATAGTAGCTAGGAAATCTGAAAGGAAACGGCGCTCTTCCAAATTATCAGAATATTGCTCAAATTGGCTAAAGATAATCTTAAAATTTATAGAAAGGCCCTCCGTAATGCCAGAGGAGCCTATTACTCAGCACTAATAGAAGAAAATAAGAATAACCCTAGGTTCCTCTTCAGCACTGTAGCCAGGCTGACAGAGAGTCGCAGCTCTATTGAGCCACATATCCCCATAAACTTAAGTAGCAATGACTTCATGAGCTTCTTCTATAATAAAATTATTACTATTAGAGAAAAAATTAATCACCAACTGCCATCAACAGTTATCAGTGGCTCTCCAAGTTCAGGGACTTCTGTCAATGTAAACTTAGATATATATTTAGACTGTTTTTCTGATATCGATCTTCATCAGTTAACTTCAATAATTTCTTCATCGAAGCCATCAACCTGTCTATTAGACCCGATCCCAACTAGGCTGCTTAAAGAAGTTGTTCCCTTAATTGGCACTTCTTTACTGGATATGATTAATCTTTCTTTATTATCAGGATATGTACCACAGTCCTTTAAAGTAGCTGTAATTAAACCCCTTCTTAAAAAGTTCACTCTTGACCCAGGGGTTTTAGCCAACTATAGACCGATTTCTAACCTCCCCTTCCTCTCTAAGATTCTGGAGAAAGTAGTCGCCAAAGAGTTGTGTGAATTTCTACATAACAATAGTTTATTTGAGGATTTTCAGTCAGGATTTAGAGTTCATCTTGGCACAGAGACAGCTCTGGTTAAAGTTAATAATGACCTTCTGACTGCTTCTGTCAATGGACTTGTCTCTGTACTTGTATTATTAGATCTTAGTGCTGCATTTGACACCATTGACCATAATATTCTTTTAGAGAGACTTGAGCATCAAATTGGCATTAAAGGAACCGCACTAAGCTGGTTTAAGTCATATTTATCAGATCGCTCGCAGTTTGTACATGTTAACGATGAATCTTCAATAAATACTACAGTTAGTCATGGAGTTCCACAAGGTTCCGTACTTGGACCAATACTATTTACTTTATATATGCTCCCTTTAGGCAACATTATTAGGAATCACTCCATTAAATTTCACTGTTATGCAGATGATACGCAGTTATATCTATCAATCAAGCCCAATGAAATTAATCAATTATCTAAATTACAAACATGTCTTAAGGACATAAAATCCTGGATGACCTGCAATTTTCTGATGTTAAACTCTTGTTCTTGGCCCCAAAAACCTTAGAGACTCACTGTCTAAAGATATAGTTACCCTAGATGGCATTAACTTGGCCTCTAGCACCACTGTCAGGAATCTTGGAGTTATCTTTGATCAGGATTTGTCATTTAAAGCACATAAAGGAGACCTCTAGGACTGCCTTCTTTCATTTACATAATATTAGAAAAATTAGACACATCCTATCACAGACAGATGCAGAAAAACTAATCCATGCATTTGTTACTTCAAGGCTGGATTACTGCAACTCTTTATTATCAGGTTGCCCCAATAATTCCATTAAAACGCTCCAATTAATTCAGAACGCTGCAGCACGAGTACTGACAGGAACTAGAAAAAGAGATCACATCTCTCCTGTACTAGCTTCTCTGCATTGGCTCCCTGTAAAATGTAGAATAGAATTTAAAATCCTCCTCCTCACCTATAAAGCTCTTCATGGTCAGGCCCCTTCATATCTTAAAGAGCTCATAGTACCCTATTACCCCTCTAGAACACTACGTTCTCTGAATGCTGGGCTACTTGTGGTTCCTATAGTCTCTAAAAGTAGAACGGGAGCCAGAGCCTTCAGTTACCAAGCTCCTCTCCTGTGGAACTAGCTTCCAGTTGTGGTTCGGGAGGCAGACACCCTCTCCACATTCAAGAGTAGGCTTAAGACATTCCTCTTTGATAAAGCTTATAGTTAGGGCTGGATCAGGTGAGTCCTGAACCATCCCTTAGTTATGCTGCTATAGGCCTAGACTATCGGGGGATTTCCCATGGTGCACTGAGCTCCTCCCTTCCTCTCTCTTTCTGCACTCATTCATGTCCCATTAATGCATGTTACTAACTTCACTTCTTCCCCGGAGTTCTTGTGCTGTCTCGTCTCGCAGGTTCTTGTCGATCCTGGTGGAGCCTCCTCCCATGGTCCTGCTAGATTGCCATTGCCAATACTGTTGTTGCTGTGCACCTGTCTGTCTGTCTCTCGCTCTCTCTCTCTCTCTGCCTCTCTCTCTCTCACCCCAACTGGTCGAGACAGACGACCACCCACCTAGAGCTGGAGGATCTGTCCTAGGTTCCTGCCTTTTAACAGGCAGTTTTTCCTTGCCCTTGTCGCCAAGTGCTTGCTCATGGTGGTACTGTTGGGTCTCTGTAATTAATGTTTTAAAGAGTTCGGTCTAGACCTGCTCTATTTGAAAAGTGTCCTGAGATAACTTCTGTTATGAATTGGCGCTATACAAATAAAATTGAATTGAATTGAATTGAATTGAATTGAATTAAAGCATCCATACAGAAGTCTGGCATCTTTCATTCACAAATCTTCTGTCAGAGGCTTGTCTGCTGATAACATTAAGTAGAATTTGTATAAACCAGCATTTTTAAAATATCCAAGCACCCTGTATCATAGTTACATGTGTGATGTTTTTAACAAATCAATACATTTGGAAATCGGTCCAAAATTCAGCGAATAATTCTACTTTGAGATTGAGGAGTACCTCTTTCCTTCGTAGGTTGATGCACCGCTGCCTCTGCTAGCCCTGTTCCAAGATGGCCGCCCTGTAGGCACGCCACTCTAGTGGGCGGCAGTAGTCGATGCGGCATCTACGTATATATGTCTATGGGTACAACCACCAAACCTGCCAATTAAAGCAAAAAGCACGGAAATCTGAAAGGAAATGGCGCTCTTCCAAATTATTAGAATATCACTCAATTTGGCAAGATAATCTTAAAACATATAGAAAGGCCCTCTGTAATGCCAGAGGAGCCTATTATTCAGCACTAATAGAGGAAAATAAAAACAACCCCAGGTTCCTCTTCAGCACTGTAGCCAGGCTGACAGAGAGCCACAGCTCTATTGAGCCAAGTATCCCCATAACCCTCAGTAGCAACGACTTTATGAGCCTCAACAGGTATCGCTGTGTCTCCAAGTTTAGGAACTTTAACAAATGTAAAATCAGATATATATTTAGAATGTTTTTCTACTATCGATCTTGATCAACTAATTTCAATAATTTCTACATCGAAGCCACCAACCTGTCTGTGAGACCCCATCCCAACTAGGCTGCTTAAAGAAGTCATACCCTTAATTGGCACTTCTTTACTAGATATGATCAATCTTTCTTTATTGTCAAGATATGTACCACAGTCCTTCAAAGTAGCTGTAATAAAACCCCTTCTTAAAATGCCCACCCTTGACCCTGGGGTTTTAGCCAACTATAGACTGATTTCTAACCTCCCCTTCCTCTCTAAGATTCTGGAGAAAGTAGTCGCCAAGCAGTTGTGTGACTTTTTACATAGCAATAGCTTATTTGAGGAATTTCAGTCAGGATTTAGAGTTCATGTCTTAAGGACATAAAAACCTGGATGAGCTGCAATTTTCTGATGCTAAACTCAATTCTTGTACTTCGCCCCAAAAACCTCAGAGACTCACTGTCTAAAGATGTAGTTACTCTAGATGGTATTACCTTGGCCTCTAGCACCACTGTCAGGAATCTTGGAGTTATCTTTGATCAGGACATGTCATTTAATTCCCACATAAAGCAAACCTCCAGGACCGCCTTTTTTCATTTACGTAATATTACAAAAATTAGATACATCCTGTCACAGATGGATGCAGAAAAACTAATCCATGCATTTGTTACTTCTAGGCTGGATTACTGCAATTCCTTTTTATCAGGCTTCCCCAATAAGTCCATTAAGACAAATACATTTAATTCAGAACGCTGCAGCACGAGTACTGATAGGAATGAGGAAAAGAGATCATATCTCTCCTGTATTAGCTACTCTGCATTGGCTCCCCGTAAAATTCAAAATAGAATTTAAAATCCTCCTCCTCACATAAAAAGCTCTTCATGGTCAGGCCCCTTCATATCTGAAAGAGCTCATAGTACCATATTACCCCTCTAGAACACTGCACTCTCTGAATGCAGGGCTACTTGTGGTTCCTATAGTCTCTAAAAGTAGAAAAGGAGCCAGAGCCTTCAGCTACCATCTCCTCTCCTGTCGAACCAGCTTCCATTTTTGGTTTGGGAGGCTGACATTCTCTCCACATTTAAGAGTAGGCTTAAGACGTTCCTTTTTGATAAAGCTTATAGTTAGGGCTGGCTCAGGTGAGTCCTGAACCAGTTATGCTGCTCTAGGCGGGGGGATTTCCGATGATGCACTGAGCTCCTCTCTTCCTCTCTCTCTCTTTCTGCACACATTCATGTCCCATTAATGCATGTTACTAACTTCACTTCTTCCCTCCAGTTCTTGTGCTTTCTCGTCTCGCAGGTTCTCTTGGATCCTGGTTGAGCCACCTGCCATGGTCCTGCTTGACTCCTATTGCTAATATCACTGATATTATTGTTATTACTATTATTATTACTACAGATACTATTATTACTATGATCACTGCTCATTGTCCCCCATTGTTGTTGTCGTCATTGTCATCATCTTCTTTATGTTCATCATCATCAGTCACTACTATCAGTTGTTGCTACTGTTGTTGCTGTGCACTTTTGTCTCTCTCTCTGTCTCTATGTCTCTTTTTGTGTCTCTATGTCTCTCTCTCTCTCTCTCTCTCTCTCTCTCTCTCTCTCTCTCTCTCTCTCTCTCTCTCACCCAAACCACCCGCCTTGAGCAGGGGTCTGTCCGAGGTTTCTGCCGCTTAAAAATTATTTTTTCCTTGCCTTGGGTCTCTGTAAATAATCTTAGAAGGAGTTCGTTGTAGACGTGCTCTATTTGAAAAGTGTCCTGAGATAACTTCTGTTATGAATTGGCGCTATACAAATAAAACTGAATTGAACTGAATTGAATTGAGTTACTACCATAACCTGCGTTAATCAACAATACAATGTATTGTATAAAGTTACTGATGTGTACATCAGTAACGTAAACAGTAATTAGACAGTTCTTGTTTAGCCGTTAACCCTGTTAAGTTATCTGTCTATGCCCAGTATGTTACTGACAGTCCAATGGAGGGAGGAAGAAGAAGAAGAAGAAGAAGAAGAAGAGTCACGTTGAGCTGCGTGGATCAGCTGGTGGTCCTGTGAGCCAGACTGATCAGAGTTATGGTTCTGGAGTCCAAACTGTTTCTGCTGTGCGGTGTCCTCTGGTGCAGGTTGCACGAGGAAAGGCGTTTCACTCGTTGCTCTGCAGATTAAAATTAAGCTGGCAGACTTTCTCTTTAAAGCTGCAGATGTTGACTCCTGTTAGCCAGGTGCTGTCCAGGGATCACAGGAAAAAGCAGGCTCTTGTGCCACCGGTGTGGGCGAGCGAGGTGAGCAAAGAGAGAGAAGACAGGGAGAATACCGCTGTGGCAGGAGTTTTGTCACCTGGACATTGCGCGTCATCAAGCTGCATTAGGTGACAGGAAGTGACCCGTCACAATAAAAGTCCAGTTACCCACACCAAATGAAGGTGAGTGAGACCCTTAGATCTTTTTCCCATTGGGACTGGGAGTCTGAATGTTGGGGTTCGAGGAGGACTGGATTAAGGTGTTTGTCTGTCTGTCTTTTTGCTAAAGACCTGAATTGTTTATTCATCTCAAAATTGTAATCAAGGTATTTTGGGGGAAATTTTGAGAGGACTGATTTCAATTGAGAATATTGCAAAATCCATTCGAAGTAATATCTCCTTCTATTTAATTCAATTCAATTCAATTAAATTTTATTTGTATAGTGCCAATTCATAACAAAAGTTATCTCAGGACACTTTTCAAATAGAGCAGGTCTAGACCGAACTCCTTATAACATTATTTACAGAGACCCAACAGTACCACCATGAGCAGGCACTTGGCGACAAGGGCAAGGAGAAACTGCCTGTTAAAAGGCAGAAACCAAGGACAGATCCTTCGGCTCTAGGTGGGTGGTCGTTTGCCTCGACCAGTTGGGATGAGAGAGAGCGAGAGAGAGAGAGAGAGAGAGAGAGACAGACAAACAGACAAGTGCACAGCAACAACAGTATTGGCAATGGCAATCAACCATGGCAGGAGGCTCTACCAGGATCGATAAGAACCTGCGAGACGAGAAAGCAGTTTAGTTTTTCCGGATTCCTGCAGGATCTCATCCATTTAAAAAAAAAATAGACGACATCTGTGGCTGCAAGCAATTAAACGGGAAGACTGGGACAATGCGAAGATCAAAGATTCTCGTGTTTGTAGTGCTCACTTCATTTCAGGTAAGTCATCCTTTATCAGCCCTTTCTGTTAGATTAAACTAGAAAGCCTGGATTGTATGAACAGTTTTCTATACACTAGCCTATAACGTTAAGCTATGCAGGTTAATAGTTTTGTAAATGTCATGGACCTGTGGCATGCTACAGACGTAGCCAGCTACTAGTAGTTAGCCGTAGGCTAGCGCCAACATTGTGACAACAACGGTAGGGTTAAGCAGTGGTAAGTAAACAAATGTTTTCTGTAAACTGTAGACTGATTTATTAGTTAGGTGAAGTTTGATATCTGGCATTAATTGTGACCTGTGGCATGCTACAGACTTACCAGATAGCAGACTTAGCAGACTAGCTTTACATTAGTGCTTTCACTATGACAACAGTAGATTGCCTTGTAACGTTAATCAATACGTGCCATTCTTTTTTGTAGGAGAGGCATCACTTGACTCCAGTAGTCCTGACTTCGTGCCCTCCTTGTTTGTGTACATAGTAAATATCTATAAGGCTTGTCTGTTTCTCTCTTCCAACATCCAGAAAACTGGCGCAGTAGTCTAGACCACCTAGTACTAGTTATCTATAGTTATACTAGTAATCCTTATCAAAATGTCTTTGAACTCCTCTCACTAGCCCTCTCTTGAGTCACATGTATTTCTCTCTCCTTCTGTCTTATATGGACTGTGGACCTTGTTTAAATTCAATCAATACTTATTATATTGGTCTGATGTTTGTCAATGTATAAGCATGCCTCAAGGAGATACTAAGACATCAATGGTGTTATTGGCGATATGTTAAGTGTAGAATCTGATACCTGTTTATAATGAAAAAGATTACAATGACAGTATTTAAATTCCTCGTTAATATAAAATCATTAATTTCATGTAAATTCTATGATAACATTTCAACATCACAGCAATATTGTGCAGGCCTTGTTTAACTAGACAATGATTAAATGGTTTCACACGGCACTAATTGTTCCTTTTGTTTTCCTTTAGGTATCACAGGAAAAGGAAGAGAGATGAACACCCTGAAATGCAACCTGCTTCTTCCACGGCTGAAATGGAACAAGACTGTACCATTGACCACTGTACCATTGATCATTGCAGTGGTATGAATAATCTCTTAAATGCAAAGCTAAAACTAATGCAGTCTGATACACCAGCCCTGTGGTACCACAAGCTACACCTTCCAAAGTTGTCATCCTTTTTCACTAAACGTCTGTATGTCTGTTTTCTGTTCAAGATGAGGAGGAAGCTGAAGGGGACTGCCCAGTGTCAAGAGGGGAATATGATGATCTTTGCGTTAGACATCATCAACTGCAGGAAGACTACATCAGCCTGCAGCAGGACTGTTTTAAATTACGCCGTGAGAACGAAGAAGTAAGGCATGAATTACAGAATTCCAAATTTTCATACAGCAATGTTAAGAGTAGCATTGGACAATTACTGTTTTTTACTGGACTGACCATCTTTGAATGGCTCCTAAAAAAATTAGGTGGCAGTATTGAGGTAAGTCACCAAGCCCTTCCTCTAGAGGACCAATTGTTGATGGTCTTGATGAAATTAAGGATGGGCTTCAGTAACACTGACCTGGCATATAGATTTCATGAACAACAAGCACTGCATTTGATACAGTGCTTGTTCATTTATCAGAGCTGGATCTCTGTTATGTCTGTGGTCCTCAAGCCATTAATTAAAAGGCCACATAAGGGAGCTCTACTTAAAAATATACCCAAAACGTTCAAACGACACTTCAAAAAATGCCGCTGCATAATAGACTGCACAGAAATTTTTATAGCTCGACCTAGTAATTTGACTGCAAGGGCACATACCTGGTCTAATTATAAACACAATAATACATTGAAATATTTGATTGCCATCACACCTGCTGGGGCAATTTCATTTTTGTCTCCAGGGTGGGGTGGACAGATTTCTGATAAACAGATCACCAAAGAGTCAGGTTTCCTGGAACTGTTGGAGCCTATGGATGAGGTTTTAGCTGACAGGGGATTTTTAATACAGGATGAGCTTGCAGCAATCGGTGCCACTCTTCGTATCCCTCATTTTACTAAAGGGAAAAAGCAACTGTCTGCACAAGAAGTAGACACATCCAGACAACTGTCTCGGGTTAGGATTCATGTTGAATGAGTCATTGGTCGGTGGAAAAATTTCAAGATTTTACAAACTGTTATTCCTGTCTCAGGTTGATATGCTAGATGATGTAGTGATTGTGTGTGCTGCACTAACAAACCTCTGTAAAAGTGTGGTTCCCAAAGGCAGAGTTTCCAAATAAGTGATTAATTTGAAATGTTTAATGATTAATGCTTTTACAATCACTTTTGTATGTTGTCAAAATATGTATATATAAATATGTTTTGTATATTGTTTCTAGACATGTTCCATTAAAGAAAATCATATTATGGAAGAGTGTAACATTTATGGCCACTTGTTTTATTTAAGCTACTGGATAATGAAATGGAATTGTAAATGTCTTAAAAATATATGTGCATCTGCATACAAACAAGAAACAGTAACAAGTGCATCTGTATACAGACAAAAAAATACATTCAAGAAATGTAACAGAACACGTGAAGTGAAATGGTAGTTCACTAGTCAACACTTGGCTTCTGGCATTGACAAAGTAAACAGTCTTTTCTTCAGTTTTGACATTCTCTACATAACCAAGTTGCTGACTTCCTTTTGATCTGTGCACAGCTGTAATGGAAGTGGCAATCACATCTGGCACAGTTAATCATTTTCCCAAAATCTGGCCTTTCACAGATTTTGCAGACTGACTGTGCCCGCAAGGAAGGGTCATGTCTTCTTGTTAGGATCTCAGGCAACACAGTTGAAATGAAGGCATGTTGAGCCTTTGACAAATTCTCCTGCAGAAACTCTGTGTTTTTAAGGATGCGTTGCACTATAACCTCATTTCTCGTCCACAACACAAAGTCACAGTAGCTTACATCACTTTCAAACATATGTAGTTGGGTTTGATAGTAGTATGGGTGTGAATTCTTCAAATTGAAAGACTTGTCCAGGCAAAACTGCCTGTCTTCTGCGCTTCCCTGAAGACCATCACGGTATTTGTAAGGACACTTAATTTCTACCAAACCTTTGCCACAACAGGTACATCTTACCATGCCATCTGGTGATGATCCGAGGTGTGGCTCAGAAGGCCACACCACTAGGCCACAGGAACTTACACTGAAGTCTTGACGGTTTTCGACTATAAGGGCAGTGTAGGCTTGTCTTGCAGTTTCTTCCATGGACTTACCCCAGAGAACAGATGGGACATTTAGCTGTGTGTGGTTGTACTGCATTATCTCACTCAGGTAGGTGTTGCTGATATTGTCAGCTGTAGCCACACGATAAAACCTAGTACTTGTAATTCGACCAGCCCTGTAGGTTTGCCAATCCTTTGAGCTTGACTGCTGTCGTGTGACAAATTCCAGCCTTTCACACTGATAAGGTTGTAGTTTATTCTTCAGTCTGTGAAATGTGTCCTCACTTTTCACCTGCAATTCTTGTGGTGAGAGTTCCCTAAGTGTTCCATCAAACAAAGCAGTCAAGGGCTCGGGTAGGTTTCAGTCTTCCTCTGTATCAGTATCGGATGCAATTCAATTCAATTCAATTTTATTTGTATAGCGCCAATTCATAACAGAAGTTATCTCAGGACACTTTTCAAATAGAGCAGGTCTAGACCGAACTCTTTAAAACATTAATTACAGAGACCCAACAGTACCACCATGAGCAAGCACTTGGCGACAAGGGCAAGGAAAAACTGCCTGTTAAAAGGCAGAAACCTAGGACAGATCCTCCGGCTCTAGGTGGGTGGTCGTCTGTCTCGACCAGTTGGGGTGAGAGAGAGAGAGAGAGAGAGAGAGCAACAGACAGACAGACAGGTGCACAGCAACAACAGTATTGGCAATGGCAGTCAAGCAGGACCATGGCAGGAGGCTCCACCAGGATCCATGAGAACCTGCGAGACGAGAAAGCACAAGAACTCCGGGGAAGAAGTGGAGTTAGTAACATGCATTAAAGGGACATAAATGAGTGCAGAAAGAGAGAGGAAGAGAGTAGCTCAGTGCACCATGGGAAATCCCCCGATAGTCTAGGCCTATAGCAGCATAACTAAGGGATGGTTCAGGACTCACCTGATCCAGCCCTAACTATAAGCTTTATCAAAGAGGAATGTCTTAAGCCTACTCTTGAATGTGGTGAGGGTGTCTGCCTCCCGAACCACAACTGGAAGCTGGTTCCACAGGAGAGGAGCTTGGTAACTGAAGGCTCTGGCTCCTGTTCTACTTTTAGAGACTATAGGAACCACAAGTAGCCCAGCATTCAGAGAACGTAGTGTTCTAGTGGGGTAATAGGGTACTATGAGCTCTTTAAGATATGAAGGGGCCTGACCATGAAGAGCTTTATAGGTGAGGAGGAGGATTTTAAATTCAATTCTACATTTTATAGGGAGCCAATGCAGAGTAGCTAGTACAGGAGAGATGTGATCTCTTTTTCTAGTTCCTGTCAGTACTTGTGCTGCAGCGTTCTGAATTAATTGGAGCGTTTTAATGGACTTATTGGGGCAACCTGATAATAAAGAGTTGCAGTAATCCAGCCTTGAAGTAACAAATGCATGGATTAGTTTTTCTGCATCTGTCTGTGATAGTATGTGTCTAATTTTTCTAATATTACGTAAATGAAAGAAGGCAGTCCTAGAGGTCTGCTTTATGTGGGAGTTAAATGACAAATCCTGATCAAAGATAACTCCAAGATTCCTGACAGTGGTGCTAGAGGCCAAGTTAATGCCATCTAGAGTGACTATATCTTTAGACAATGAGTCTCTAAGGTTTTTGGGGCCAAGAACAAGAATTTCGTTTTTTTCTGAGTTTAACATCAGAAAATTGCAGGTCATCCAGGATTTTATGTCCTTAAGACATGTTTGTAATTTAGATAATTGATTAATTTCATTGGGTTTGATTGATAGATATAACTGTGTATCATCTGCATAACAGTGAAAGTTAATGGAGTGATTCCTAATAATGTTGCCTAAAGGGAGCATATATAAAGTAAATAGTATTGGTCCAAGTACAGAACCTTGTGGAACTCCATGACTAACTTTAGTATTTATGGAGGATTCATCGTTAACATGTACAAACTGAGAACGATCTGATAAGTATGACTTAAACCAGGTTAGGGCAGTTCCTTTAATGCCAATTTGATGCTCAAGTCTCTGTAAAAGAATATCATGGTCAATGGTGTCAAATGCAGCACTAAGATCTAATAATACAAGTACAGAGACAAGTCCATTGTCAGAAGCAGTCAGAAGGTCATTATTAACTTTAACCAGAGCTGTCTCTGTGCTATGATGAACTCTAAATCCTGACTGAAAATCCTCAAATAAACTATTGTTATGTAGAAAGTCACATAACTCTTTGGCGACTACTTTCTCCAGAATCTTAGAGAGGAACGGGAGGTTAGAAATCGGTCTATAGTTGGCTAAAACCCCTGGGTCAAGAGTGGACTTTTTAAGAAGGGGTTTAATTACAGCTACTTTAAAGGACTGTGGTACATATCCTGATAATAAAGAAAGATTAATCATATCCAGTAAAGAAGTGCCAATTAAGGGAACAACTTCTTTAAGCAGCCTAGTTGGGATCGGGTCTAACAGACAGGTTGATGGCTTCGATGAAGAAATGATTGAAGTTAACTGATGAAGATTGATAGCAGAAAAACAGTCTAAATATACATCTAAGTTTACATTGACAGAAGTCCCTGAACTTGGAGAGCCACTGATAACTGTTGATGGCAGTTGGTGATTAATTTTTTCTCTAATAGTAATAATTTTATTATAGAAGAAGCTCATGAAGTCATTGCTACTTAAGTTTATGGGGATATGTGGCTCGATAGAGCTGTGACTCTCTGTCAGCCTGGCTACAGTGCTGAAGAGGAACCTAGGGTTGTTCTTATTTTCTTCTATTAGTGCTGAGTAATAGGCTCCTCTGGCATTACGGAGGGCCTTTCTATAAATCTTAAGATCATCTTGCCAATTTGAGCGATATTCTGATAATTTGGAAGAGCGCCATTTCCTTTCAGATTTTCTAGCTATTTGTTTTAACTGGCGGGTTTGGTGGTTATACCAAGGTGCTAGTCTCCTATGTTTTAATAATTTCCTTTTTATAGGAGCGATAGAGTCTAATGTTGATCGTAGTGAGCCTGTAGCACTATCGACAAGATTATCAATTTCAGAGGGACTAAAGTTATTATAGGACTCTGTTAAATTCAGACATGGCATTGAATTAAACACTGAAGGAATCTCCTCCTTAAATTTAGCTACAGCACTGTCAGATAGACATCTGCTGTAGGAAGTTTTGCCTAATGGCTTATAATCTAATAGTATGAATTCAAAAGTTACTAAATAATGGTCAGATAGGAAAGGATTATGTGGGAAGACTATTAAATGTTCAATATCAATGCCATATGATAAAACAAGGTCAAGAGTGTGATTAAAACAATGAGTTGGTTTATTTACACTCTGACAGAAGCCAATTGAGTCTATTAATGATATAAATGCATTACTAAGGCTGTCATTGTCAACATCCACATGAATATTAAAATCACCTACAATAATTACTTTATCTGATTTAAGGACTAAGCTTGATAGAAACTCTGAAAATTCAGATATAAAATCAGAGCACGGTCCAGGAGCGCGGTACACTATAACAAATAGAACTGGCTGCAGTGTTTTCCAGTTTGGGTGAGAAAGACTAAGAACAAGGCTTTCAAATGAATTATAATTTAGTTTAGGTTTAGGGTCCATTAAAACGCTCGAATCATATATAGCTGCTACTCCACCTCCTCGGCCTGTGCCTCGAGGAATGTGAGTATTAATATGACTGGGGGGGTGGATTCATTTAGGCTAACATACTCCTCGTGGGACAACCAGGTCTCAGTAAGACAAAGTAAATCAATATCATAATCTGATATTAATTCATTCACTAAAACAGCTTTAGAGGACAGAGACCTGATATTTAACAGCCCACATTTCATTCTCTTATTTTGTGCTACTGAGGAGTTGGTTTTAATTTTTATTAGATTTTTATGTTGAACTCCTCTTGTTTTTATTTCTTTAAATAGTTTAGGTGGTCGGGGGACAGACACAGTCTCTATGGGGTTTTGGGTGGGTGACTGTTCTAAAGAAAGCGCAGAGAAGTGTGTAAGACAGCAGCTCTGCTTCCTGGTCCTAACTTTGGACTGTCAGGTTTTAGAGATAAACTTCGCCATATTCCTAGATAAGAGAGCCGCTCCATCCAAAGTGGGATGAATGCCGTCTCTCCTAATCAGACCAGGTTTTCCCCAAAAAGGCTTCCAGTTATCAATGAAGCCCACATCGTTTGCTGGACACCACCTCGACAGCCAGCGGTGGAATGACGACATGCGGCTATACATGTCATCACTGGTCACACTGGATGCAGTTTCTGTATCACTATTTTCTAGACTTGTCAGTACTGCAGCTCCAGGGGCTATAATCTGCAACTCTTGGATGTCATCATCTCTCAACACTGGGGAAGGGGAAATAGACAATTATGTCACTATAGAACATTTACAACAGTATAGTCACATTTCAACAACAACACTTGTTTTGTCTATCTCTCCCTCAATTTGTATAATATTTAATTTTAGATGGTTAGTGCACAATCTAGATCTAGATACTCTTATTTCCAGAATGTTGGGATTTACACAATCAAACTACCGTAACACTATACAGCAAGATGGCTGTAGAACAAACTTGATCCTTATGTGACATTACAATGTCAAAAAAAAAAAAAACTCGGGAGGAGTAACGAAAATAAACAAAATTAACTTTGGCAAAAGGAATCTTATCTATGCTCTGTCAACTATTACATGCCTGTGGCTCTAGCGGTGGCACTAGACCTACTCCTGACCGTTTCTGGAAGCTGCCTGTCTAGCTTGCCTGTCCTCTTTGGTTTGTGGAAGCTGATTTTCTTTAAAGGAGCTAGTTCAACTTCTTTCCTGCTTAAGTCTTTCCACGTGCACTCTCCAGAAGTGACTGCTGGTTTCTCTGTCCATCCCATTCTTACACAGATTTCAATTTTTAATAAAATTGCAGCTGCATGACTGCAGCATGACCCAAGCCTGAAATTAAATTACATATAATTTACATGTCAAACCATTATCCTTCATGTTATGAGTGGGTCTTGAAATTAACACTTGCTCTCAGCAAATTTGGGTCTGCAGATAAGACATACTAAGACTAAATACTAAATACTACTAACATGCCTACTATGAAACAAAATAAAAGTACTATAACTGGTAAAATGACAGACACAAGTTTAGTTTAGCAGTAGCTACCCTGGAGGAAAGGTGATGGATGCAGGGTACAAGTGATTAGTAGTCGTGACAGCGGAAGGACACCTTTCTCACTTCTGAAAGTGATGGATTAACGAGGATAACTAACAAGTGATGGATTAACTGGCTCTGTCTGAAATGAAAAGCAGACTGGTATTGTGTGGAGGCTAAACTTGCTATTGACGCAGAGCAGAGAAGAGGTAAGCTAGCAGCGACTGGGCTATGCTATGCTATGTTATGTTGAACTGAGAGCAAGTGCAATGAAGTTTAATAGTAGGTGTATATGGAATGTATTAGTGCAACAGGGTTTTCTATGGAAATAAACCCATCAAGTCAAGGAAATCAGTCTACAGTGCATCATCTCCAATGATAAATACTTACCCTGCCGTGCAGGTGCAATTTGCAGTATGGATGTAGCCTTCCCGCTTGTTGATCACAACCCAGGCTTGGTACATTGAGGTGTTTTTCCCTTGGCGCTGGCTCGGTAAAACCTCCGCTTTTAACACACAAAAGTCATCGCCTACATCGCTATATAAAACCGTCTGGACATGCCCACAGACTACGTAATTATAAGCGTCTAGCGATTTGTAGGCTCTTAGTTTTTCGCGTGTGTAAACACTCGGCTTGTCCACCAGATGGCTGTATATGGCGGGCCAGTGAATATCTGGCCACTTGCTAACGTTGTCTACCCATTCTGTTAGGAGCTCGGGGTCAGGCAGACAATCGCCATTAGCTAAAATAAGTTTGTTATGGTACTGTTCCCGGTCCTGTGGTGACAAAGACAGTGCATACCTTGACAGAATAAACCGCGCCATTTTTCTGACCCCATGCTGCGCGCGCATCCAACCTAGACGTTCGATGTTTACAAACATTGAAGGGGTCTATTCTCCACAATTTGTGAAATTTCTGTAATATTGTGATGCTGCCAACCGTTAACAGTGGGTTCCCTGCAGCTTTGAAACTGTGTAAGTGGAACAGGATTTTAATGAGATTCATTTATTTGTTTACTTTACAATGCACTCCTCCAGCCAGACCTAACTACCTGTGCTTTTCTCCTTTGTATAGTCCCACATTAAAAGGAATCTGGCGTTAAATACAAGATAGTACAAACACACATCTAGGAGGATAAGGATAAAAGATAAGACCATTCTGTTTATATTACCGAACAAAGATTTTGGAATATGCAGAGGAACTGAAGAAAATAAGAAACTTAATTTTGGGAGAATGTTCATCTTCAGCGCTGCCCCATAAAGGACAGAGGCAGTACTGACCACCTTCTAAGGTCTTCCTTTATAGAATACAATAAAGGTTGTGCATTAAAATATTTTATTAATAGGTGTAATAATCAATACACCCATGGAGGAAAGGGGTAGTCTTTGGCCTTTTGGTTAAAACTAAGCCATTACTCTTCACTGATGAGACAGGTTCATGATACAATGCTCCAATCTATTGATACCAGTTCCACCTCCTGTGCACTGCTAAGTGGCAGCCCATTGCTTGACCATCTCTCTAAGTTTGCATGTCTATATATGTGTGTGCATGATTGTATTTTTTTGTGTGTGTGAAACATAGAGTGAAAAGAAAATATCCGTATTAGGGATTAATAAATGTAGGACCTTGTCATCGTCTATTATCATCACAACAGACTCTTCTTTTTGGTTTCTTAATTCCACACTCATCATATTATTTTGATTCTTTCCCAGTTCAAAAAGGTCTCTCTCTCTGACTTTTTGACCCAGGAGGGGAGGTGAGACTGTGGCGCCGACAGTCTCCTGCACAGAGAGCCTGGTTCTTCTCAGATTCACAGGTGGTATCTCTAGGTGTCAATTTGTTTTATCCTCTTCAACAGAACACTGACTCCTCCATAGATCAGAACGACACTTCACACTTAGGCTCTGGAAAACGTTGTTTTCTGACAAGAGATGTGTGATAATTTAAATGCCTTTTTAGTTGTAAATCCCTATGGAATGGACATGGAATGTGTTTGCATCTCCTCTGATCTAAATTGTACCACCTCCAGAGAGAGGTTCCTTCAAGGTAATTTATGAGAGGTCCATTTGCTAGAGGACATTCCAATCCATAGCAGTAACAGCACCGGCATTGATATAGATTTAGTTTTGTTGGAGTACTATTGTAAAATGTCATCTTAACAGATTGCCATCCAGCATGAGAAGTTCGCAAATGTAATGCTTTTCTGATGTTCACATTCCCAGGTTGGACTAAGTTACAAAATCATGTGTAAAATGTCTGAATGTTTGATGGAGCCACAGTGCCAACATTTGGTAAGATTCTGGTATAGCATAAGGTGTCCTCAAAACGGACTTTCTTTTATAATTGTGTATTATTCCAAATGGTAAATGCCTGACACATAATTTTGTTATAAGAATTAAGCTAACACTATACGAAATATGTACAATCCATTAGTGTTGCTTCATATGCATGTTTGTGACATTTTAACTAGTTCTGCTTTTATTTTTACATCAAGTAATTTCGGTTATGTTATGTTAAAACATGTAAACTATGTATTAAGTCTTGGTGGATTCTGTGAACGGTGAATTATGATTTCGAAACTTTAAAACACGATAGAAGTAAGTTGATAAAGTTACAAATGTCAAAATATCGCTAAAGGAAGTGACGCGATTAGCCTTTCCGGATATGCCTCCAGACTAAAACATATATATAATATAGACTCCGGTCACTCCCTCTCTTCTTACTTTTACACTTCCAAAACTCTCCTCTTAAATTTGCTTTGGATCCATTCGTTCTTTACTCTCGTTCTACTTTTAATTTCTGTACTTTACTTCGTTTGAGACATGTATTGAATTTTCCCTCATGTAATAGTTTGCGGTGCTGAAGTATTACTTTTATTTTGAAGGCTCAAGACACGAACAAAGTTAATTCTTTTATACGTTTTTTTAGTTTATATGTATTGTCAAGTATTGCCGCCTTATTCACAGAAAGTGAACTTAATTTAACTCCTGGATTTATTGACTACAGAGGATTCGCAAGGCCAGCATTTCGTCCTACAGTTATTTTAGACAAGAAGTTGGATTAGTTCATAATCAAAGCCGAAGACCAACCACTCTGAGAAACTTTTCTTAAGACATTTATCATAAGCCAGAATGACATTGCAGTGGTTGACCGCTCAAGGAGACGTATAAACGTTTCAGTCGGACAAAGACATTATTCTCCAGACTATCTGCCTCCAACGCACTCAAAGCGCAAAAGCCGCGCTGGGCCTTGGACTGGAGCGCTTATTGCCACTGATATCGGTGACGACACGTTCTTGGACCTGTGATTCTGAACAGCAGCCGAGCAGTACCAGCCAGAGGAGAAAGATCCTGAAGTCCCTCCATCTCCACAAAAAGTAGGCTGAAACCCACATACACTGCTGGGGTCCCACACACTTCCCAAGAGTTGGTGTCTGTCTGTGAGCTTTGATTCCTATAGTTTAAGCTTAGAAGAATTTTTGATAAGGGCCTCGTAGTTTTAAAATTTACTTCCGTAATATTTTAAATTTACTGCCGTATCGCAAAATCCACCATTGCTCCTGAATCACCCAATATCAATAATTCATTTACTGTCCACATATTCTGTTGTTTGTTGTCATTTGTTTCTACATTATCATTTCATGCTATTTACTCTACATTAATTTAGTAAATAAACATATAACTGTATGTCGTTGTCTGTGCGGGTTTGTTTGATGTGGAAAATTGATGAATCGTGTAAAAGAAATCACTACTTTACAATATGAGATTAAATATAGATTTTGAAAATTTAATAAATTGATTTGAAACTGATTTGATTAGGTTCGTAGAATAATTTCCTCCGGATAATTCCAGTAACTAAACAACGGAGGTGGTGCCCCATTTACGAGTGTATTATTAGTCATCAGTGATTAATTATCTTTCTTATTGAATAGTAGTGTAACCCCTACATAAAGTATATCTTCTTCTTCTTCTTCTTTATGACACTTTATACTTCATCATGTTTTGTTTTATACTATGCCACCGATCAGCCATAATAATATAACCAAAGACTAGTCAAGTGAATAACACTGATTATCTAGTTATATTAGCACCTGTCAGTGGGTGGGATATATTAGGCAGGAAGTGAACATTTTGTCCTCAAAGTTGATGTGTTAGAAGCAGGAAAAATGGGCAGTGTGAGGATTTGAACGACTTTGACAAGGGCCAAATTGTTATGGCTAGACAACTGGGTCAGAGCATCCCCATAACTGCAGTTCTTGTGGGGTGCAGTGGTCAGTAGCTATCAAAAGTGCTCCAAGGAAGGAAAAGCGGAGAACCGGAGACAGGGTCATGGATGGCCAAGGGTCAGTGATGCACGCAGGGGAGCGAAGGCTGGCCCATATGGTCCGATCCAACAGAAATGCTGAAAAAGTTAATGCTGGTTCTGATAGAAAGGTGTCAGAACACACAGTGCATCACAGTTTGTTGCGTATGGGGCACAGATATGGGAGGTGGAGTGTTCATTCCAATTCCTTTATCAGCTAATTAAGCTAGATTCAATTGCTGCAGCCTAATCATTAAGCCATATAATTACAAGGCTGGGTCCCAGTGTTTTAATGACAGCTGTCCCTATGGAAAAGCATGGAAGATGCAAAGAGACCTGGCCCGGAGGCCCGCGGGCCCACCACTCACGGGAGGAACCATTGGGGTCGGGTACAATGCCAAATGGGTGGCAGTCAAGGCAGGGGGCCTAGAAAGACCAGACCCGGGCAGCAAAAGCTGGCTTTGGGGACGTGGAATGTCACTATGCCTATGATCTGTGGGGGGTGGAACTATTACGGTTGTTTGTGCTTATGCACCAAACAGCAGTGTAGAATATTCGGCCTTCTTAGAGACCCTGAATGAAGTCCTGTATAGGGCTCCAGTAGGGGACTCCATCGTTTTCCTAGGAGACTTCAACGCACATGTGGGCAATGATGGAGATACCCCCCGATTTGAACCAGAGTGGTGTTTTGTTGCTGGACTTCTGTGCTAGTCATGGTTTGTCCATAACGAACACCATGTTTGTACATAGGGATGCTCATAAGCGTACGTGGTACCAGAGCACCCTAGGCCAAAGGTCTATGATCGATTTTGTGGGGTGAGGGGGCCACTTCTCAGGGCCATCCAAGCCCTGTATTTCCAAAGCGAGAGTTGTGTCCGGATTCTTGGTCGTAAGTCGGACTCGTTTCCAGTGGGTGTTGGCCTCCGCCCGGGCTGCGCTTTATCTCCAATCCTGTTTGTGACTTTCATGGACAGGATATCGAGGCATAGTCGTGGGGGCGGGGGGGCGGGGGGGGTGCAGTTTGGTAGGCTGAGGATTGCATCGTTGCTTTTGGCGGATGATGTGGTCCTGATGGCATCATTGGCCTGTGACCTTCAGCACTCACTGGATCGGTTCGCAGCTGACTGTCAAGCGGCTGGGATGAGGATCAGCACCTCTAAATCGGAGGCCATGGTTCTCAGCAGGAAACTGGTGGATTGTCTACTCCGGTCTAGTCCTTACCCCAAGTGAAGGAGTTCAAGTACCTCAGGGTTTTGTTCACGAGTGAGGGTAGAAGGGAGCAGGAGATTGGCCGGAGAATCGGGGCAGCAGGGGCGGTATTGCGGTCCCTGTATCGCACTGTTGTCACAAAAAGAGAGTTGAGCCGAAAGGCGAAACTCTCGATCTACCGGTCGATCTTTGTTCCTACCTATGGTCATGAGAGATGGGTTGTGACCGAAAGAACGAGATCCTGGGTACAAGCGGCCGAAATGGGTTTCCTCAGGAGGGTGGCCGGCGTCTCCCTTAGGGATAGGGTGAGAAGCTCGGACATCCGCGAGGGACTGGGCCATAAAAAAGAGCCAACTTAGAGGGTTCGGGCATCTGATGAGGATGCCTCCAGGGCGCCTCCCGAGGGAGGTGTTCCTGGCACGTCCAGCTAGGAGGAGGCCACGGGGCAGACCGAGGACCAGGTGGAGAACTTGCTACCCCCGCAACCCGACCCCGATAAGCGGATGAAGATGAATGAATGAATGTCCAGCTTGAGCTTATCAGGAAAAAAGAACAGCTTGGGGGAGAAAAAAGGCAGACTTTTTTTTGTCTAGTTGTGTCTCAATCTGACTTCATATCTGCTGTGCTGTGTGTCTATCTTCTCTATGTGGGACTGTCTGTACCTTTCTGTTATCTTCACTTACTTTACTGGCACACCTGTTCAGTTAGTGATAACATTACCAAAGCATAAAAAAACACTTTTTCTAATATACACTGTGTACATGTTGCTATAGAACCTCACTTCAGTAACACTAATATTTAACAGAACCACTTACCATTAGGTGCCAAAACACATTTTACACGTAATCACCACTATAATCAATATATAATCACCAATAATATATATTTTACATAGGTATTTAACCATCAGTGTCTATAGCAGTTGCATTTGTGTGTGTGAATGTGTGCATCTTCTTCACCAAATACAAATGCTCTCTGTTGTAACTGCCCTTTTGATGAACCCTCCCCGACAGCAAATGTCCAATCACAGCTTTGTAACTGTAATCAGGTATGTCACAGGCCTGTAAAGCTTTGCATTTCTCTACATGTTGAATTGGTGTGCATGAGGCTCTAAGAAGAGCGATAGTGTCTAAAAGGTTTGGAGGGTTGCATCTTTTTTGTAGTCTTTCAAATACCTAAAACACAAGAGCAAACACGAGTAAGGGATTCATTCAATTTGATCTTTTTCTGCTCCAACATAAGCTGCAAATGTTAGCATGTCTGGCTAACTAGTTTAAGAGTTGATGCATCTCAGTCTTGATAGGGTTCCCACTCTTTGTAGGACATTTTCCAGGAGTGTTTCTAGGGGCGGCTGTGGCTCAGAGGCAGAATCGGACGGTTGTGGGTTCGATCCCCAGCCCCTGGTGCCACATGTTGAAGTATCCTTGAGCAAGATACTGAATCCCAAATTGCTCCTGATGCCGTGCATCGGTGTGTGAATGTGAATAAATGAGTTAATTTCTGTTCAATGGACTTTGCCATCACTGAGTGAATGTGTGTGAAAGGGTGAATGTGACACGTAGTGTAAAAGTGCTTTGAGTGGTCAGAAGACTAGAAAGGCGCTATACAAGTACAGGTCCATTTACCATTTCTTGACAATACCACTTCCTTACAAACAGTCATATAATTTACTGGTAGTTGTTTATGCGATTATCCTACCTAGGTTGACGCAGGCTATCTGTGTGAGTTTAATGTCATTAAACTTCTTCAGGACATCGTTAATCTCAGACCCCAGGTGGATGACTGAGGACCAGAAACCATGCTAAAGATCACGATCTGCCCACAAATGGCCCAGGGTTCCAGACTTCCATAGCAGAACAGCACATACAAGAGGAGCTCCTTATCTGTGACAGCTACTCCAAGCCCATCTATCAGAACACCAACAGGCAGCAAAAGACAACACAAGGAGCATAAAATATACATTAGACAACTCCTGTTGAACAACTGTTGAAGAACTGGAGTTGTTTACAAAAACATGTTTATACATTGGCCAAGAAAGGCTGATAGCCTTTCTATAGCCAAGGATTTTCATTATGTCAGGGGTCACCTAGAGAATCATAGTGTGAAGCAGAGGGCTGAGCGGCAGTATTTAGCGTGGATATAAGGTTTTTGCAGGTGTTATTAGCCTACACGCACTTTTCATGATAGTAGTGCCACTTAGTATCCAATTTTTCACCAGGCCTGACAACTTTGCCAAATAAAATTGAGTTTTCATATATGTTCAGGGGTGCAAAAAAGCAGTTAAAGGGGCTAAAAACAATAATAAGAAACAGAGCAAATACAATAGGGACCTCCAGCAGTCGCTGGCTCGGTCCCTAATTAACCCTTTAGGCGCCGGGTTTTATTTTGAAAAATACTAGATTTTGACATCTAAATTTCAGGAGGCTCTGGCTTGAAAGTGCTTTGAGATAGAGACACAGTATAAATGAGACAAATATTGAGAATGACCTAAAGTTTATCTAGGTAGTCAATTTTCCCATCTAATTTGCATATTGTGACGTCATATGGTGACGGCCATATTGGATAATATAATTTCCATGAAATACCTGATATTTTGAAAGAGACTTAAAGTTATTTCATCAGATTCACCCCCCTCCATCTATTTGTTACGTTGTCCACATATTAAATGAACAGGGAAAAGTAAATTGTAAGCCAACAGTCGTAAACGTGTGGACGTGCTACGGTAAGCGTACTGACTCACTTCCGGTTTACTTCCTGCTCTGTGTACACTGTTTGGTGCTGTAGCTCTGTCAGTGAACGCTAAATATAAATTAGTTTTACTCGTTACAGCGGTTATTTACCCGCTTAACATTTAAACGTAGACTAGTTCTACTTAAACACTTGGAGTTTCTCCCTCTTTTAGGGACTTTTCACTACTTTCAAAGTTTTTCATACACTCTAGTTTCATTAGCATTAGCAGTTAGCTATGGCTTCTCCCTCTCCCTCTCCTCTGTCCTGCTCAGTGTGTCAGATGTTCAGTTATTCCTCTGCCTCCTTTAAAGATAATGGTACCTGTATTAAATGTAGTTTATTTACTGCGCTGGAGGCGAGGCTTAGTGAGTTAGAGGAACGGCACCGCTCCACTGAGATATCTTTAGCCGCTATAGTTAGCCAGCCCCCGGTAGCCGGTGCGGTCCGACCGAAGGTAGCTTCTGTTAGCTCTGTAGATCCCCCGGTAGTTCCCGAGCAGCCGGGAAGACAGGGAGGCTGGGTGACTGAGCGAAGGAAGACTAGAACGGCGAAGCCCACAGGTCACCACCAACCGCTTCACGTTTCTAATACATTTTCCCCTCTCAGCGATACACCCGCTGAGGAACCAACTCTGGTTATTGGCAGCTCCATAGTCAGAAACGTGAAGTTAGCGAAGCCAGCGGCCATAGTTAAATGCATCCCTGGGGCCAGAGCGGGCGACATTGAATCAAATTTAAAACTGCTGGCTAAAGATAAACGTAAATACAGTAAGATTGTTATCCACGTCGGCGGTAACGACACCCGTTTACGCCAATCGGAGGTCACTAAGATTAATGTGGAGTCGGTGTGTAACTATGCTAAGACAATGTCGGACACCGTAGTTTTCTCTGGACCCCTCCCCAATGTGACCAGTGATGACATGTATAGCCGCATGTCGTCATTCCACCGCTGGCTGTCGAGGTGGTGTCCAGCAAACGATGTGGGCTTCATTGATAACTGGAAGCCTTTTTGGGGAAAACCTGGTCTGATTAGGAGAGACGGCATCCATCCCACTTTGGATGGAGCGGCTCTCTTATCTAGAAATATGGCGAAGTTTATTTCTAAAACCTGACAGTCCAGAGTTAGGACCAGGAAGCAGAGCTGCTGTCTTACACACTCCTCTGCGCTTTCTTTAGAACAGTCACCCACCCAAAACCCCATAGAGACTGTGTCTGTCCCCCGACCACCTAAACTATTTAAAGAAATAAAAACAAGAGGAGTTCAACATAAAAATCTAATAAAAATTAAAACCAACTCCTCAGTAGCACAAAATAAGAGAATGAAATGTGGGCTGTTAAATATCAGGTCTCTGTCCTCTAAAGCTGTTCTAGTGAATGAATTAATATCAGATTATGATATTGATTTACTTTGTCTTACTGAGACCTGGTTGTCCCACGAGGAGTATGTTAGCCTAAATGAATCCACCCCCCAGTCATATTAATACTCACATTCCTCGAGGCACAGGCCGAGGAGGTGGAGTAGCAGCTATATATGATTCGAGCGTTTTAATGGACCCTAAACCTAAACTAAATTATAATTCATTTGAAAGCCTTGTTCTTAGTCTTTCTCACCCAAACTGGAAAACACTGCAGCCAGTTCTATTTGTTATAGTGTACCGCGCTCCTGGACCGTACTCTGATTTTATATCTGAATTTTCAGAGTTTCTATCAAGCTTAGTCCTTAAATCAGATAAAGTAATTATTGTAGGTGATTTTAATATTCATGTGGATGTTGACAATGACAGCCTTAGTAATGCATTTATATCATTAATAGACTCAATTGGCTTCTGTCAGAGTGTAAATAAACCAACTCATTGTTTTAATCACACTCTTGACCTTGTTTTATCATATGGCATTGATATTGAACATTTAATAGTCTTCCCACATAATCCTTTCCTATCTGACCATTATTTAGTAACTTTTGAATTCATACTATTAGATTATAAGCCATTAGGCAAAACTTCCTACAGCAGATGTTTATCTGACAGTGCTGTAGCTAAATTTAAGGAGGAGATTCCTTCAGTGTTTAATTCAATGCCATGTCTGAATTTAACAGAGTCCTATAACAACTTTAGTCCCTCTGAAATTGATAATCTTGTCGATAGTGCTACAGGCTCACTATGATCAACATTAGACTCTATCGCTCCTATAAAAGGAAATTATTAAAACATAGGAGACTAGCACCTTGGTATAACCACCAAACCCGCCAGTTAAAGCAAATAGCTAGGAAATCTGAAAGGAAATGGCGCTCTTCCAAATTATCAGAATATCGCTCAAATTGGCAAGATGATCTTAAGATTTATAGAAAGGCCCTCCGTAATGCCAGAGGAGCCTATTACTCAGCACTAATAGAAGAAAATAAGAACAACCCTAGGTTCCTCTTCAGCACTGTAGCCAGGCTGACAGAGAGTCACAGCTCTATCGAGCCACATATCCCCATAAACTTAAGTAGCAATGACTTCATGAGCTTCTTCTATAATAAAATTATTACTATTAGAGAAAAAATTAATCACCAACTGCCATCAACAGTTATCAGTGGCTCTCCAAGTTCAGGGACTTCTGTCAATGTAAACTTAGATGTATATTTAGACTGTTTTTCTGCTATCGATCTTCATCAGTTAACTTCAATCATTTCTTCATCGAAGCCATCAACCTGTCTGTTAGACCCGATCCCAACTAGGCTGCTTAAAGAAGTTGTTCCCTTAATTGGCACTTCTTTACTGGATATGATTAATCTTTCTTTATTATCAGGATATGTACCACAGTCCTTTAAAGTAGCTGTAATTAAACCCCTTCTTAAAAAGTCTACTCTTGACCCAGGGGTTTTAGCCAACTATAGACCGATTTCTAACCTCCCGTTCCTCTCTAAGATTCTGGAGAAAGTAGTCGCCAAAGAGTTATGTGACTTTCTACATAACAATAGTTTATTTGAGGATTTTCAGTCAGGATTTAGAGTTCATCATAGCACAGAGACAGCTCTGGTTAAAGTTAATAATGACCTTCTGACTGCTTCTGACAATGGACTTGTCTCTGTACTTGTATTATTAGATCTTAGTGCTGCATTTGACACCATTGACCATGATATTCTTTTACAGAGACTTGAGCATCAAATTGGCATTAAAGGAACTGCCCTAACCTGGTTTAAGTCATACTTATCAGATCGTACTCAGTTTGTACATGTTAACGATGAATCCTCCATAAATACTAAAGTTAGTCATGGAGTTCCACAAGGTTCTGTACTTGGACCAATACTATTTACTTTATATATGCTCCCTTTAGGCAACATTATTAGGAATCACTCCATTAACTTTCACTGTTATGCAGATGATACGCAGTTATATCTATCAATCAAACCCAATGAAATTAATCATTTATCTAAATTACAAACATGTCTTAAGGACATAAAATCCTGGATGACCTGCAATTTTCTGATGTTAAACTCAGAAAAAACCGAAATTCTTGTTCTTGGCCCCAAAAACCTTAGAGACTCATTGTCTAAAGATATAGTCACTCTAGATGGCATTAACTTGGCCTCTAGCACCACTGTCAGGAATCTTTGAGTTCTCTTTGATCAGGATTTGTCATTTAACTCCCACATAAAGCAGACCTCTAGGACTGCCTTCTTTCATTTACGTAATATTAGAAAAATTAGACACATACTATCACAGACAGATGCAGAAAAACTAATCCATGCATTTGTTACTTCAAGGCTGGATTACTGCAACTCTTTATTATCAGGTTGCCCCAATAAGTCCATTAAAACGCTCCAATTAATTCAGAACGCTGCAGCACGAGTACTGACAGGAACTAGAAAAAGAGATCACATCTCTCCTGTACTAGCTACTCTGCATTGGCTCCCTATAAAATGTAGAATTGAATTTAAAATCCTCCTCCTCACCTATAAAGCTCTTCATGGTCAGGCCCCTTCATATCTTAAAGAGCTCATAGTACCCTATTACCCCACTAGAACACTACGTTCTCTGAATGCTGGGCTACTTGTGGTTCCTATAGTCTCTAAAAGTAGAACAGGAGCCAGAGCCTTCAGTTACCAAGCTCCTCTCCTGTGGAACCGGCTTCCAGTTGTGGTTCGGGAGGCAGACACCCTCACCACTTTCAAGAGTAGGCTTAAGACATTCCTCTTTGATAAAGCTTATAGTTAGGGCTGGATCAGGTGAGTCCTGAACCATCCCTTAGTTATGCTGCTATAGGCCTAGACTATCGGGGGATTTCCCATGGTGCACTGAGCTACTCTCTTCCTCTCTCTTTCTGCACTCATTCATGTCCCTTTAATGCATGTTACTAACTCCACTTCTTCCCCGGAGTTCTTGTGCTTTCTCGTCTCGCAGGTTCTCATGGATCCTGGTGGAGCCTCCTGCCATGGTCCTGCTTGACTGCCATTGCCAATACTGTTGTTGCTGTGCACCTGTCTGTCTGTCTGTCGCTCTCTCTCTCTCTCTCTCTCTCTCTCTCTCTCTCTCACCCCAACTGGTCGAGACAGACGACCACCCACCTAGAGCCGGAGGATCTGTCCTAGGTTTCTGCCTTTTAACAGGCAGTTTTTCCTTGCCCTTGTCGCCAAGTGCTTGCTCATGGTGGTACTGTTGGGTCTCTGTAATTAATGTTAAAGAGTTCGGTCTAGACCTGCTCTATTTGAAAAGTGTCCTGAGATAACTTCTGTTATGAATTGGCGCTATACAAATAAAATTGAATTGAATTGAATTAAACTAGAACTATTACTACCACAAAGCTCATGTAAACAGTAGGCGTTTTTTATGATTTTTTACCCACTACCACCCCCCCATTGAGGACACTTTTTCTTTTCTTTTTTATTCTCTTCTTCATTATTATTATTATTATTATTATTATCATTATAATATGATAATAATAATAACAGTAGGCGTCTTTTAGCTGCAGAGGCCTAATCTGATCTATCCAGATAAAAGTTTGTAGTATTTGTAGAGTGTGGAACCTCTCATTGCAAGGCACAGTACAGAGACAATATGAACAATATTGAGACCCCACCACATAGCCTAACAAATGGACAGGTACACATCTGCATCGGATGGCTGTGCCACTGCCACGCATGGACGCACCGTGACCGGCGCGGTAGAAAGACTGAAGACTAACGCTGGTCCCAGCGCTATTCTCACCACCCCCGCTACTTCTACCACATCCATTAGCTCCCCTACTGATACTACGAGTTTGTGTAGTACTCCCACCTATGTTGGGCAAAGGGTCGTGTGTTTGTGCTTGTGTGTTTTCCCTGCTCTGCCCGGCAGCGCCGGTGCAAAGACGCACCATGACTATCACGCTCACTAAACGCCCGGCGTCATCTCCTAAAGGTAGATTTTCCCCTTCAGAATCAGAGTCAGCGAATAGGAGACCCATCACTTCCCTAAGCGTCAACTTTTTGCTTGCCATTTTCGTTTATTTCGTCTCAATAACTCCTAAATCCAGTAATACCGCTTCAGCATAAATAGCGGCGTGGCGCACTATTTCCGGTTTCTCGCCCAACAGTTTGGACGGGTCTTCCTCGAACATTTTGCATTAAAACATGACGTTTTTCTGAGCTAAGGTCTAAGTACGGGATGTCTGCCAACTAGTGGAGGGGAGTATGAATAAGATATAGGAGGTGGAGTGGCAGCCATATATGATTCGAGCGTTTTAATGGACCCTAAACCTAAACTAAATTATAATTCATTTGAAAGCCTTGTTCTTAGTCTTTCTCACCCAAACTGGAAAACACTGCAGCCAGTTCTATTTGTTATAGTGTACCGCGCTCCTGGACTGTACTCTGATTTTATATCTGAATTTTCAGAGTTTCTATCAAGCTTAGTCCTTAAATCAGATAAAGTAATTATTGTAGGTGATTTTAATATTCATGTGGATGTTGACAATGACAGCCTTAGTAATGCATTTATATCATTAATAGACTCAATTGGCTTCTGTCAGAGTGTAAATAAACCAACTCATTGTTTTAATCACACTCTTGACCTTGTTTTATCATATGGCATTGATATTGAACATTTAATAGTCTTCCCACATAATCCTTTCCTATCTGACCATTATTTAGTAACTTTTGAATTCATACTATTAGATTGTAAGCCATTAGGCAAAACTTCCTACAGCAGATGTCTATCTGACAGTGCTGTAGCTAAATTTAAGGAGGAGATTCCTTCAGTGTTTAATTCAATGCCATGTCTGAATTTAACAGAGTCCTATAATGACTTTAGTCCCTCTGAAATTGATAATCTTGTCAATAGTGCTACAGGCTCACTACGATCAACATTAGACTCTCTCGCTCCTATAAAAAGGAAATTATTAAAACATAGGAGACTAGCACCTTGGTATAACCACCAAACCCGCCAGTTAAAACAAATAGCTAGAAAATCTGAAAGGAAATGGCGCTCTTCCAAATTATCAGAATATCGCTCAAATTGGCAAGATGATCTTAAGATTTATAGAAAGGCCCTCCGTAATGCCAGAGGAGCCTATTACTCAGCACTAATAGAAGAAAATAAGAACAACCCTAGGTTCCTCTTCAGCACTGTAGCCAGGCTGACAGAGAGTCACAGCTCTATCGAGCCACATATCCCCATAAACTTAAGTAGCAATGACTTCATGAGCTTCTTCTATAATAAAATTATTACTATTAGAGAAAAAATTAATCACCAACTGCCATCAACAGTTATCAGTGGCTCTCCAAGTTCAGGGACTTCTGTCAATGTAAACTTAGATATATATTTAGACTGTTTTTCTGATATCGATCTTCATCAGTTAACTTCAATCATTTCTTCATCGAAGCCATCAACCTGTCTATTAGACCCGATCCCAACTAGGCTGCTTAAAGAAGTTGTTCCCTTAATTGGCACTTCTTTACTGGATATGATTAATCTTTCTTTATTATCAGGATATGTACCACAGTCCTTTAAAGTAGCTGTAATTAAACCCCTTCTTAAAAAGTTCACTCTTGACCCAGGGGTTTTAGCCAACTATAGACCGATTTCTAACCTCCCGTTCCTCTCTAAGATTCTGGAGAAAGTAGTCGCCAAAGAGTTGTGTGACTTTCTACATAACAATAGTTTATTTGAGGATTTTCAGTCAGGATTTAGAGTTCATCATAGCACAGAGACAGCTCTGGTTAAAGTTAATAATGACCTTCTGACTGCTTCTGACAATGGACTTGTCTCTGTACTTGTATTATTAGATCTTAGTGCTGCATTTGACACCATTGACCATGATATTCTTTTACAGAGACTTGAGCATCAAATTGGCATTAAAGGAACTGCCCTAACCTGGTTTAAGTCATACTTATCAGATCGTTCTCAGTTTGTACATGTTAACGATGAATCCTCCATAAATACTAAAGTTAGTCATGGAGTTCCACAAGGTTCTGTACTTGGACCAATACTATTTACTTTATATATGCTCCCTTTAGGCAACATTATTAGGAATCACTCCATTAACTTTCACTGTTATGCAGATGATACGAAGTTATATCTATCAATCAAACCCAATGAAATTAATCAATTATCTAAATTACAAACATGTCTTAAGGACATAAAATCCTGGATGACCTGCAGTTTTCTGATGTTAAACTCAGAAAAAACCGAAATTCTTGTTCTTGGCCCCAAAAACCTTAGAGACTCATTGTCTAAAGATATAGTCACTCTAGATGGCATTAACTTGGCCTCTAGCACCACTGTCAGGAATCTTGGAGTTATCTTTGATCAGGATTTGTCATTTAACTCCCACATAAAGCAGACCTCTAGGACTGCCTTCTTTCATTTACGTAACATTAGAAAAATTAGACACATACTATCACAGACAGATGCAGAAAAACTAATCCATGCATTTGTTACTTCAAGGCTGGATTACTGCAACTCTTTATTATCAGGTTGCCCCAATAAGTCCATTAAAACGCTCCAATTAATTCAGAACGCTGCAGCACGAGTACTGACAGGAACTAGAAAAAGAGATCACATCTCTCCTGTACTAGCTACTCTGCATTGGCTCCCTATAAAATGTAGAATTGAATTTAAAATCCTCCTCCTCACCTATAAAGCTCTTCATGGTCAGGCCCCTTTATATCTTAAAGAGCTCATAGTACCCTATTACCCCACTAGAACACTACGTTCTCTGAATGCTGGGCTACTTGTGGTTCCTATAGTCTCTAAAAGTAGAACAGGAGCCAGAGCCTTCAGTTACCAAGCTCCTCTCCTGTGGAACCAGCTTCCATTTGTGGTTCGGGAGGCAGACACCCTCACCACATTCAAGAGTAGGCTTAAGACATTCCTCTTTGATAAAGCTTATAGTTAGGGCTGGATCAGGTGAGTCCTGAACCATCCCTTAGTTATGCTGCTATAGGCCTAGACTATCGGGGGATTTCCCATGGTGCACTGAGCTACTCTCTTCCTCTCTCTTTCTGCACTCATTCATGTCCCTTTCATGCATGTTACTAACTCCACTTCTTCCCCGGAGTTCTTGTGCTTTCTCGTCTCGCAGGTTCTCATGGATCCTGGTGGAGCCTCCTGCCATGGTCCTGCTTGACTGCCATTGCCAATACTGTTGTTGCTGTGCACCTGTCTGTCTGTCTGTCTGTCTGTCTCTCTCTCTCTCTCTCTCACCCCAACTGGTCGAGACAGACGACCACCCACCTAGAGCCGGAGGATCTGTCCTAGGTTTCTGCCTTTTAACAGGCAGTTTTTCCTTGCCCTTGTCGCCAAGTGCTTGCTCATGGTGGTACTGTTGGGTCTCTGTAATTAATGTTAAAGAGTTCGGTCTAGACCTGCTCTATTTGAAAAGTGTCCTGAGATAACTTCTGTTATGAATTGGCGCTATACAAATAAAATTGAATTGAATTGAATTGAATAACGCTCTATTAGGAGAAAACAGCTGTTTGATTCAGTACCGAGTCCTGTCGCAATTTTGCGACTTTGGCGCTTAAAGGGTTAAATTAAATTAAAACTTCACGGAAATCAGATCAAAGTTGCCATGCAGTGCTTAGCCAGTAGGTGGCGCTATCACTATATCTGAATATTGTCGTGTGGACGTGTTGGCAGGACTCTTATCAAATGTGAAGTTTCATTGAGATTGGACCACGTACACTGAAGTTATGAGGACGTGTTCAGGGTGAGACTGTTTTAGAATATGTGAAGTTTAGTGGAGATTGGACATTGTACACTGAAGTTATGAGTACTATTTTATAATCTGCTGAAATCGACAAGTTGTCACTGGCACGCGGTTTGATGTACAGTCACAAATAGCTCAACTTTTCAATCAGTTTGTATGACCACAGAATTCAAAGTGGCCAACTTTGACCTCACGCCACAGACACACCGTTCAAATACACAATATAATTGACCAAAAAATTCTAAATGTCTGACTTTGACGGAAAGCCACGGACACGCCCTTTAACGTACATGCACAAATAGCACAACTGTAAATCAGCATTATTTTCTAACTGTACTGACCAGTTTTGATGTTGGTCCGATAACTTCCCTGGGAGGAGTTTGTTCAAATACAACGCGAACAAATCACTAAAATTGAGCATGAAATTCAAAATGGCCGGCTTCCTGTTGCAAACGCTGCAAACACAGGAATGATGCAAAACCAAAAACACACAAACACATAAAACAAATGCAACAGAAAAACGCAGCAACAGAAAACTGCTGCAATCACAAAAACGAAGCAGAAGGAAAAACACACAAAACCCCCAAACAACTGCAAGAGATAATTGCTGCAAATTCACTCCACAAAACGGAAGTGCGCCAGGCCACTAGGGGGACCCGACCTGAGGGATGGACCAGTCCTGTGGGACCATCACTTGATGATCGTTCCAAGGATTTTCTCGTCATAGAATCTGGAAAAACCCTCAAATCTCACCAGGAGGACACATTACCAGCTTTATTAATGTTAAATTAACAGATGTAATTATATTCATGGGTGATCAAGTAACAGTAAGCTAAATTATGTTAGAATGGTAGAACTGTGACATTAATAGATACCTTTATGTCTTTGTTCAAATCCCTCTTTCATGGCGAAGGTTTCAAAATTGGATGCCATGGGACGCCATTCCACGTGCACACTGTTCGACGGAATGTCGTAAATAGCACAACTTTTAATCATTAATGTCTTAGATGGCTGTGTTCAAACCTGAAGTATATCCGATAAATTCCCTAGGAGGAGTTCGTTAAATACAACGGTTGCAAATCGCCAAAAATGGCCACTAAATCCAAAATGGCCAACTTCCTGTTTAGTTTGGGGTATGGGTCCAAGAGGCTTTTTTTTATCTTGATATACATGCATACCAATTTTCGTACATGTCGGCCATACGTGTCTTGGGGGCTGATCCGGGGGGATGGGGCTTAGCCATTTGGTGGCGCCCATGCACGGGTACAATTGCATATGTGAATTTTGGCCATGTTTTAATTTTGTGCAAATTTCCCTGATTTTGGAACATGTTGTAGCCGCCAAATATGCAGTCGAAGACGGAGAAAATAATAATTCCTTCCATTACAATAGGACCTTCGCATGATTTGTGCTCGGGCCCTAATTAAAGCTGCAAGCAGCATTGGGCGGGACCTCGCCATCAACCTACGTCAGGGCCTGCAAAAAGTGTTCAAAATGTGATGCGCCACGCCCAAGCCCTCATCGCAGGAAGCTGAGGGAGACCGGTCTACATTGTCACACGTTTCAGACACTGCAAAAGACTTCTCTCTTCACTGCGAACCGTGGAAATTCAGCGCCAAGCCACTGACACGCCCTTCCTTTTTTTAGTGGAGCATTTCTCAACATTGGTATGTCCGATTGACACCAAGCTCAGGTACATACTTCCCCATGTCTTCCTTGGGCATAGTGTACAATTTCTAGAGCTCATTTCTCTAAAATGAACAAGTTTATATCTCCACTTCGGCATGTCTGATTAAATGAAACTTGGTATGATGGTTGTCCATGGCTCTCTGAGGCTTGCTAAAAAATATGTCAACAATCCTCCACTAGGTGGCGCTCTGGTGGCAGTTTAAAAAATTCAATTCAATTCAATTCAATTTTATTTGTATAGTGCCAATTCATAACAGAAGTTATCTCAGGACACTGTTCAAATAGAGCATGTCTAGACCGAACTCCTTATAACATTATTTACAGAGACCCAACAGTACCACCATGAGCAAGCACTTGGCGACAAGGGCAAGGAAAAACTGCCTGTTAAAAGGCAGAAACCTAGGACAGATCCTTCGGCTCTAGGTGGGTGGTCTTCTGTCTCGAACCAGTTGGGGTGAGAGAGAGAGAGGGAGAGAGAGAGAGAGAGAGAGAGACAGAGAGAGAGAGAGAGAGACACAGAGAGACAGAGAGAGACAGACAGACAGACAAAGACAGACAGGTGCACAGCAACAACAGTAGCAACAACTACACTAATAGTAGTGACTGATGATGAACATGACAACAGCAACAACAGAAACGGTAGCTATAATAATACCATAACACTAATATTAGTGATATTGGCAATGGCAGTCAAGCAGGACCATGGCAGGAGGCTCCACCAGGATCCATGAGAACCTGCGAGACGAAAAAGCACAAGAACTCCGGGGAAGAAAATAACAGTGGTACTGTGCGTATACCATAATAGCTATGAATATGAAATTCACAGGGCACATGTAGACTGGTGCCTGTAGCTCACATACCAAATTCGTGTCACTTTTGTCACAATTTTTCGTCTTGTATTTGAACAACTCCTCATAGGGGACTTATCAGATCTACTTCTAAATTGGGCAGTACACTTAAAAAATGTTGCAGATCAAAAGTTGTGCTATTGGTGACTGTACGTTGAAGGGCGTGTTAGTGGCATGCGGTCAAAATTGGCCACGTTGAATCGAATGTCAAACTGTGATGCAATTTCTGGCATTTCACAGTGATTTTCAGCGTTTTTTTGCATTGTATTTGAATGAACTCCTCCTACAGAATTTATCTGATCTGCTTAAAAATTGGTCAGTACAGTTAAAAAATTTTGCTGATTTAAGGTTCTGCTATTTGTGCATGTACATTAAAGGGCGTGTCTGTGGCGTGCCGTCAAATTTGGCCAGGTTGAATCGGAAATCAAACAGTGATGACTGACATTTAAAATTCTTGTATCCACACGTTCGGTGAATGGAGCTGAATCTCCCCTATAGGCCACGCCCACTTCTGCCTATAATTTTTCTTCAGTAGAGCGCAAAATGTCTATAAACTACTTTTTTCGTGTTCCTCCTATTCACTTGTCGGATTCACACACATTTTTTCATGTAGCCTCTGGGACCCGTCCTGGCCAAAAAGTAATTTTAAGAATTTTGATATTTGAAAAGATAAGCCCGTTATATAATAAGCACTTCCTGTAGATTTTTCATCAAAACAGGAAGTACAGCATTTTTCCACATTGGTATGTCCGATTGACACCAAGCTTTGGTCCATAGTTCCCCATGTCTTCCTTAGGCATCGTGCACAATTTCAGGCCATCACCACAAGGTGGCTCTCTTTAAAATTAAGAAGTTTATATCTCCGCCTTGGCACGTGTGATTAAAACGAAACTTGGTACCATGATTCCCCATGGCTCCCTGAGGCTCGCTAAGTAAATTGTCAACAATCCGCCACTAGGTGGCGCTCTGGTGGCATGGTAAATCACTGTGCGGAGACCGTAATAGTTATATGAAATTCACAGGGCACGTGTAGACTGGTGCCTGTAGCTCACATACCAAAAATCATTTGTCGTGTTTGAAGCGGCCCCTACAGTATTTCAAAAAAGCAGCCCCGGTGCCACATTTCAAAGATATGTGTGAAACTCGGTAGGCATGTGTAAAGTGCCGAGATGTATAGAAAAGCCTCTTGGACCCATACCCCAAACCGCACAGGAA
Organism: Dicentrarchus labrax; assembly: GCF_905237075.1. Taxonomy (NCBI): domain Eukaryota; kingdom Metazoa; phylum Chordata; class Actinopteri; family Moronidae; genus Dicentrarchus; species Dicentrarchus labrax. The sequence continues at coordinate 25,841,894 of NW_026136720.1, forward strand.
TTCGGCCATTTTGAATTTGATGTTTACTTTCAGAAACTTTTTTGCCCTGTATTTGAACGAACTCCTCCTAGGGAATTTATCAGATCTACTTCAAAATTGGTCAGTACAGTCAAAAAACATGACTGATTAAAAGTTGTGCTATTTGTGACTGTACGTTGAAGGGCATGTCCGTGGCGTGGCGTCGAAGTCGGGCTTTTTTAATTTTTAGTCATTTTTGGCAATGTTTCGTGTTTTATTTGAACAAACTCCTCCTAGGGAATATATCGGATCAATTTCAAAATTGGTCAGTACAACCAAAACCAATTGTAGATGAAAAGTTGCGCTATTTGTGACTGTGCGTCAAACTGCGTGCCAGTGACTACTTGTCAAATTCAGCCGATTCACCATAAAACAGTACTCATAACGTCAGTGTGCAATGTCCAATCTCCAATAAACTTAATATATTCTGTAACAGTCTCGCCCTGAACACGTCCTCATAACTACAGTGTACGTGGTCTAATCTCAGTGAAACTTCACGTGTTTGATAAGAGTCCCACCCTGAACTTGTCTACATGACAATATTCAGACATAGTGCCACCTACTTGCAACAGGAAGTAAGCGCTGCGTGGCAATTTTGAGCTGATTTACGTGAAATTTTCATGTTGTGGTCCGCACGTGTTACGACGGCACGTGAAGCGGCCGCAGCACGCCTCAAGTTGCGTGGAGTGCGAAGTCCTGCCCAATGCTTGCAGCTTTATAATTATTATTATTTTACTAGTATTATTACTACAGTTACTATTATTACTATAATCACTGCTCATTGTCCCCCATCATTGTGGTCGTCGCCATCATCTTTTTCATGTTCATCATCAGTCACTACTTTTTGTTTTTGCTACTGTTGTTGTTGTGCACCTCTGTCAGTCTGTCTGTCTGTCTCTCACTCTCCCGCTCTCTCTCTCTCTCATCCCAACGGGTCGAGCCAGACGACCACCCACCTAGAGCTGAAGGGTCTGTCCTAGGTTTCTGCCTCTTAAAAAGGCAGTTTTTCCTTGCCCCCGTCGCCAAGTGCTTGCTCATGGTGGTACTATTGGGTCTCTATAAATAATGTTATAAGGAGTTTGGTCTAGACCTGCTCTATTTGAAAAGTGTCCTGAGATAACTTCTGCTATGAATTGGCGCTATACAATAAAAAATGTATTGAATTGATTATCAATGCCATATGATAGAACGAGGTCAAGAGTGTGATAAAAACAATGAGTGGGTTTATTTACACTCTGACAGAAGCCAATTGATTATTGATTATTAATGAGATAAATCCATTACTAAGGCTGTAATTCTTAACATCTACATGAATATTAAAACCCCCTACAATAATTACTTTGTCTGATTAAACTTCAGAAAATCAGAGTACTGGCCAGGAGCGCGGTACACTATAACATACAGAACTGGCTGCAGTGTTTTCCAGTTCGGGTGAGACTTAGAACAAGGCTTTTAAATGAATTATAATTTAGTTTAGGTTTAGGGTCAATTAAAAGGCTCGAATTATATACGGCTGCTACTCTACCTCGTCGGCCGGTGCCTCGAGGAATCTGAGTATGAATATGACTGGGGGGGATTCATTTAGCCTAACATACTCTTCGTGGCACAGCCAGGTCTCAGTAAGATAATCTGATATTAATTAATTCACTAGAACAGCTTTAGAGGACAGAGATTGATGTTTAACAGTCCACATTTCATTTTTATTTTGTGCTACTGAGGAGTTCGTTTGAATTTTTATGTTTAATTCCTCTTGTTTTTATTTCTTAAATAATTTAGGTGGTCGGGGGACAGACACAGTCTCTATGGGGTTTTGGGTGGGTGACTGTTTTCATTGAAGCACAGAGAAGTGTGTAAGACAGCAGCTCTGCTTCCTGGTCCCAACTCTGGATTGTCAGGTTTTTCACAAAAAGGCTGCCAGTTATCAATGAAGCCCACATCGTTTTCTGGACACCAGCTCGACAGCCAGCGGTGGAATGACGATATGCGGCTATACATGTCATCACAGGTCAGATTGGGCAGGGGTCCAGAGAAAACTACGGAGTCCGACTTTGTTTTAGCATATCTACACACCAACTCCTCATTAATTTTTGGGACCTCTGATTGGTGTCATTATTATAATATCTATCTTACTATATTCACATTTATCCTTAGCCAGCAGTTTTTTCTTTTTTTAAAGATTTTTTTGGGGGCTTTTGATAGAGACAGCTGAACATAGACAGGAAAGGGGGACAGAGAGAGGGGATGACGCGCAGCAAAGGGCCGCAGGTCGGATTCGAACCCTGGGCCACTGCAGCAAGGACTCTGCCTCGGTACATGGATCGCCAGCTCTACCCACTGAGCTAACCCCCTTAGCCAGCAGTTTTAAATACAATTTGATGTCGCCTGCTCTGGACCCAGGGATACATTTAACTAACTACTTCGCTAAATTCACGTTCCTAACTATCAATCTGCCAATAATCAGAGTTGGTTTCTCAGCGGGTGTTTCCAGATTTTCATTTTTGTGCTCCACAGTAGCTCCATAGTGACTGTTGTTCTCCTTATGATCCGCCTCCATGGTGATAATGTAATTTCAAGCTCTGTTGGGTCTGATTTTGTGTCCAAATGACATATGACTCTGAAGATCACTATTGCACATGACATATTACTTAGAACACCGTTGGACAGATGGAATTAGCCAGTGGATCAACAATTCTGTGGAAGAGACTGACAAAGAGAGAATATAGTAGTTGACTTTTTCCTATTTCTCTTTCTCCTCTTTACTTTTTCCATCCTGTATCTTTTCTCACCATTCCCTCGTCCCCCAATTTTCTCTTTCTCTCCATCCCCTCCCATCCCTTTCACTCTATCCCATCCTGAACAACTCTCAGCTCCGTTGACTTTGTAACTTATAGAGAAGATAATTCAATTTCATGTTCCATTGGCTCAGCCGACAGACAGTCAGAAATAAGCTGTGGCATCCGACTGCTTCAGGAGTGATTTTCTTCCTCTCCCCTGCTCTCTCTTCTCTCAGACCACTTTTCTTTCTCTTATTTCTTTGGCTGTTCCACCTTTCTCTCTCTCTCTCTCTCTCTCTCTCTCTCTCCCTGTCTATGCTTCTAGCTTGTTGCCACGGTCACTCTCTTTTCTCCTTGTCCCCCTTTCCTTTTCACACACTGACTTCCAATTTTCTCTCTCCGCATCTTCTGTGGTCTTCACTGTTATGCACTGTCTATCTCTCCTGCATAAACCTTTATTTCTCCAAAAAGTGTGTTTTTCTGGAATTTGTTTCCTTTTAAAACTGAAAATGCTTGTTGACCATTTACATACATGTATTTACTATTTAAAGTTTGGTTCAAGGGTTCTGAAACATTTCCCACTGTGTATCTGAAAAACTAAAGATTATATTTACTTTTCTTGCAATCAAAATCTTTTTATAATCAAGCATCAATATTTTGTGTTGACTCTGAAACAGCAGCCCAGATAGATTCCTATATTTTTTTTGGAACATTGAATCTATGATATTAGCTTTCCATTTACATATGACTCCATCAGCCAAAACAAACATTGGGCCGTAGGACCCTTTCCCTTACAATATGTGATTCATTTCAAACTTTTGATGGGTTAGCTTTGGGTCGGTCCACTGTAAGTTATCTGATGTCGCCATAACAGCGCTGAGAGGTGCACTCTCTCACCAGACATTCTGGCAGCGCTGGATAAGGAGAAACACTCACTCATGGTAACGTTACTGGTTTTCAGATGAGCTGTCACTTGAAGTAAACTGACATTAAATAGCTATTTTGTTAATTCTGTGAACTTTTATAAAGCAGCTAATGTTTCTCTTGATTGTGTTTGTTGATCCTGTGTGCTCATGGTTGCTGTAAGATATGAACATAAACTGTATCCCCAGAATGCAATGCGCCATTACGTTGTATTTTCTCTATTGGCAATGTTTCATTAATTTTGTTTGTCTCCCTCTTTTAAGTAGACTTTGTCTCCACCTCCACCCTTATCAGACTTTGTGTGTCAGACTCACCATTACTAATGAATACTGTTACTTTGGATGGTAATGGTAAATGGACCTGTATTTGTATAGCGTCTTTCTAGTCTTCCGACCACTCAAAGCGCTCTTACACTACGTGCCACATTCACCCTTTCACACACATTCACACAGCAATGGCAAAGCCCATCGAACAGTAACTAATTCATTCATACACATTCACACACCGATGCATGGCATTGGGAGCAATTCGGGGTTCAGTATCTTGCTCAAGGATACTTCGACGTGTGTCACCAGGAGCCGGGGATCAAACCAACAACCTTGCGATTAGGGCACGACCCGCTCTGCCTCTGCACCACAGCCGCATCCTGAAGTCAATAAAGACTACTTCAGAGGCAGAAAAGTGCCACTTGGCAAGTGGTGTCTGCCTGGAACTCCAAGTTAATGTGAAAGGGTTTCCAGTTTTTAAAACCACACAATTCCTGCCCATTCTTGGAGTCTTCAAGAACCTCCTCCAGCATCAGGCATTTGTGATTGGGCTGTTAGTTAAACCATCACTCAATGAATACCTGGAAGATTTTGTGACTGATGTTGAGGAGTTGGAGAAGATTCATATTCTAAGGAATCACCATGAATCTCTAACTGTTATACTCCAGCCTGAGCATTTGCAAAGAATTTCAAAGAACACTCAGGCAACTTAGGTGTGAGAAATACATGTAGGAGGGGGGAAATGTGAGCAAACGGATGTTATTCCTCAAACTAGTTTGGGCATGGTCAGTGGTTTCTCATTACTTTACACCTTGTCTGTGTGGGTGTCATCAGGTGACTCTTGTACCTGTGATTCAAGGATCCACTGGCCTGCAGGATATCAGTGTTTGAGGTGAAGATGCCCTTTGACAAGTTCTTAAAGATCAGGATAAGTGTATCAGTGGAAGTTCGCACAAAGGCTGAGATCCCCGAAGGAGGTAGAAGTGTCTGAATTCTGCCAATTCCTGCTTTATACTGGTCCTGTGCTCCTTAAAGACCTCCTGCATACTGCAGTGTACCAGCACTTTTTACTTCTTTTTGTTGCAGTGTTCATACTGTCAAAAAAGGCACTGTTTGAGGGGCACACTGAGGCTCTAGTGTGATTTGCTGTCAGGTTGTGAAGTGGATTTCGGATAAAGCATCTGTAGAACACAGCAAGTGGAATGTTTAGGTGTAAGGAGAGAGAACACATCAGGGCCTCTGCACCATTGTTTCATTGTGCACAACAGTAGACCCAATATGACACAGAACTGTTTACCCTTAAACTGGACTAAGCCAACAGCCATATCTACATTCAGGAAAAGGGAACAATAATAAGGAATATAATTGTTGAGAAGGAAGAAGCCCATCCTTAGCGCTGATCCTGTCAGGTTCAAAGTTTACTTCTGGATGAGTCCTAACTTGTTTAAGCAGCCTTATGCCCTGGTGGCCCCGAGGATCCAGAAGGTCCACACCAACAGGAGGGAACCCATCTCCACTGAGCAACGTCTGTGAATCTGCCTTCTGTGAGTAATATCTTTTTCTTTGAAAAGACCTGTTCAGTAATACAGTGTAATACTGTGTTTTTTAAAATTGTGAAGCACTTCATTTCTTGACAGTGGTCGAATGTAACTAAGTACTTACTCTACTACTGCACTTAAAGTGTAACTACACCCTTTAGTTCGGCTAGCTCCCTCTTTCTAAGCAAATTATGCATCAGAGACCTGCAAAAAGAACCCGACCAGAGTGACTAACAGACTGACTGCAGCAGCATAGCAGAATCAGAGAGAGCTGTTAGTCAGAGCTAATGAGCAGCTGCTGTCAGACTAGGGTGGCCATTTCCTTCACATCAAAAAGGAGGACACTTTGCATACACGCAAGCAGATATTTGTTTGGTAGGATCCGGTTTTAAATTTTAATGTTTTTCCACCAGATTACATAAAGGTGCATACACATACCACATAGCTAATAATAAATATACAAGATACAGCTCATGACAACGTGCCCTTCCAATTCAGATTACATAGGTCTAATAAACATCATACAGAAACTGTTCTTAATGTTTTTATCTGGATAGATAAAGGGTAAAAAAATGCAGCACCTTCTGTTTCAGATGTATAGGCTTTGCCTAGGCTTTGTCTATACATATGAGTATGAGCATTTTCAGAATTTCAGTCCAACAACGACTTTAGCTCAGGTTAGGTTCTCTGTTGCTGAGAGCTTGATTGACAGCCTGGTGGTAGCAACTGCAGCAATCTCCAAATCAACACATGGCTCATTTGAATATTAAAATTAGCCATGTGTTGATAGGTCACCACACGAAAATGTAACCAATGAAATTACTTATTTTGACACACATTTTTAGCCAGTAAGTATTAAACTAACTAGGTAATGCGTCAAAAGGCGGACCTTATTAGTTATTTTCTCAAAAGGAGGACAAATGAGTGTCAGGCTTAAGGCTGCGCCTGCAGCCAGACAGGGCATTTAAAAGCTGGACTGTCCGGCCACCCTATGTCAGACCCTCCGTGTCCACACTTGAAACACAAAGAGTCTGCTGGAGCTTTTACATGGTCGTTTTACAAAGTTTTTGTGTGGTACCTGTGGTTTCTGTGTGGTGTTGAAGTTGAGCTAGTGGCTGTGTTGTAGCTAAGCTAGCTAGAATGTCAGTGTGTGGGATCAAGGTAAACATTGCAGTCCGGTGGTGTTCCTACAGCCATCCAAAAGTCTCAACCATATGCTGTCAATAGTCGAAACTACTGCAGCAAAATAGAAAGTAGAGGGTTAGCAAAAACAAGCCTAAACACCTGTGAATTATGCATTTCAATCAGTATACATTTGAAAATGAGCACAGCAGTTTCACAGACTCCTACTTAAAGTAGAGGCTGTGGGAGGTAGGCTGTCCTTCTCTGATTAGAGGGCCTTAACACTATTTTTTTTTAAAAATGTAAATGTTGTGACGTAGAGTCGCCCCAAACGGTCCACTCTACCTCAGCATTTGTCTTAAGATGTACAGGGTGATTTAAAATAGATCACCCTGTACCCCATTGTTTTCTTGCTACATTTTATAATTACAATTACAATTTATATATTTGTCAACTAAAACCCTCATTAAAGAAGCAAAAGTAGCAGGGTACTACACAAATTTTAAGGCAGCTGTAGGTTTCAGATCCTACTTAACAGTTACGTATTAAGATATTAAGATTTTTATTTTAATAAATGTTTCAATATTTTCAAGATCATGTATGTAATTCCCTCTTTCATATCATATACTTAGGCTGAGTAATCTTTGACTTAATAGCTTTAAAAGCAATTGACAGTGGTGGAAGAGGAACTCGTATATTTAACTTAAAAGCAATACTGCTCTTCAAACAATTACAAAAAGTATTAATAGTGTGAAGTAAATTGTACTTTAAGTATATGCTATGCTCTGGTAACACGTGTCAAATGTCATACCAAGGATATTTTTTATTACATGACAGCATACAGATGTGTTATTTTCAATTCAATTAAATTTTATTTGTATACTTTTTTATTTGTACTAGGTGGCGCTCTTTTGGCATGATAAATCACTGTGCGGAGACCGTAATAGTTATGAATATGAAATTCACAGGGTACGTGTAGAGTAGTGCCTGAAGCTCACATACCAAAAATCGTGTTTGTCGTGTGTGTAGCGCCCCCTACAGGTTAAAAAAACTGCAGTCCCGGCGCCACATTTCACCGATATGAACGAAACTTGGTAGGCACGTGTAACATGCCGGGACGTACAAGAAAGCCTCTTGGACCCATACCTGAAACCCCACAGGAAGTCGGCCATTTTGATTTAGATTTTCACTTTTCGCGTTGTATTTGAACGAAGTCCTACTAGGGAATTTATCGGATCTTCTTCAAAATTAGTCAGTACGGTCAAAAAATGGTGCTGATTAAAAGTTGGGCTATTTGTGCTTGTACGTTGAAGGGCGTGTCCGTGGCGTGCCGTCAAAGTTGGCCACTTTGAATTCTGTGGTCATACAAACTTATTGAAAAGTTGAGCTATTTGTGACGAATTCAGCTGATTCGCCATAAAACAGCACTCATAACTTCAGTGTGCAATGTCCAATCTCCAATAAACTTCATATATTCTGTAACAGTCTCGCCTTGAACACGTCCTCATAACTTCAGCGTACGTGGTCCAATCTCAATGAAACTTCACGTGTGTTATAACAGTCCCGCCCTGAACTTGTCTACATGACAATATTAAGACATAGTGATAGCGCCACCTACTGGCAACAGGAAGTAAGCGCTGCATGGTAATTTTGAGCTGATTTACATGAAATTTCATGTTTTGGTCCGCACGTGGAACGACGGCACGTGGACGCGGTCACAGCACGCCCCGAGTTGCGTGGAGTGCGAGGTCCCGCTCAACGCTGCTTGCAGCTTTAATGTTCCTATTAGAATTGTTGCCTGTTTGACCGCATATTTGGCCCCCGCAACATGCTCAAAAAGTCGTGAAAATTTGCACAAAATTCAAACGTAGCGAAAATACCGATATGACATTGTGAAAAGTCTCAAGGACCCATACCTCAAACCCAACAGGAAGTCCGCCATTTTGGATTTTGTGGCCATTTTTGGCAATTTACACACGTTGTATTTGAACGAACTCCTCCTAGGGCATTTATCGGACTGACTTCAGATTTGGACACAGCCATCTAAACACATTCACCATAAAAAGTTGTGCTCCACAGTTTGTTTCGTAGAACATTGTGCCCGTGGCGTGGCGTCCCGTGGCATCCAATTTCGAACGTTATATACTGTAGGGTAGCTTAATCTACAGCAATGCATCATATTCTGTAAGATCATCATATGAGTGTAGTGTGGCTGTCCTGTAAGAACCACATATCTGTAAAAAGTCAACTTTTTATGATTTCAGAAAAAAAAAAATGTTTGATAAGAGTCCCGTCCTGAACACGTCTATGTGATAATATTCAGTAAACGTGAGAGCGCCACCTAGTGGTGAAAGGAAATGTCATTTTTTTTTATACTTCCATGTTCTACTCCTAGTAGGATGATCAGATCAAGCTGAAATCTAGTCAGGAAATGCAAAACATGTTATTGATGATATTTTTCTTGATTGTGGTGAGTTTTTGTTAAAGGGCGTGTCCGTGGCATGGCGTCAAACTTTGATGTACCGCCAGAACACACAAAGTTGCTATAACTTGAGTGTACATAGTCCAATCGGCTCCAAACTTGCCTGATAATAGTCCCGCCCTGAACACGTCTATGTGATAATATTCAGTAATAGTTAGACCGCCACCTAGTGCTGAAAGGAAATGTATTTTACGTACTTTTATTTATATCTTCAAGCAAATTGACCAGATCCAGCGGAAATTATGTGAGAAGTTCCTTAGGAGGATGAGGATCACATATTATTCAATTCAGTTCAATTTTATTTGTATAGCCTCAATTCATAACAGAAGTTATCTCAGGACACTTTTCAAATAGAGCAGGTCTAGACCAAACTCTTTAAAACATTAATTACAGAGACCAAACAGTACCACCATGAGCAAGCTGTTAAAAGTCAGAAACGTAGGACAGATCCTTCGGCTCTAGGTGGGTGGTCGTCTGTCTCGACCAGTTGGGGTGAGAGAGAGAGAGACAGAGAGAGAGAGAGAGAGAGACAGAGAGAGAGAGAGCTAGAGACAGACAGACAGATAGGTGCACAGCAACAACAGTATTGGCAATGGCAATCTAGCAGGAGCATGGCAGGAGGCTCCACCAGGATCGACAAGAACCTGCGAGATGAGAAAGCACAAGAACTCCGGGGAAGAAGTGAAGTTAGTAACATGCTTTAATGGAACATGAATGAGTGCAGAAAGAGAGAGGAAGGGAGGACCTCAGTGCATCATGGGAAATCCCCCGATAGTCTAGGCCTATAGCAGCATAACTAAGGGATGGTTCAGGACTCACCTGATCCAGCCCTAACTATAAGCTTTATCAAAGAGGAATGTCTTAAGCCTACTCTTGAATGTGGTGAGGGTGTCTGCCTCCCGAACCACAACGGGAAGCTGGTTCCACAGGAGAGGAGCTTGGTAACTGAAGGCTCTGGCTCCTGTTCTACTTTTAGAGACTATAGGAACCACAAGTAGTATAATATGATAAATATATTATGAATCTTAAGAATTTGATGGAACCTTGTTGCCATGGCGACGCGGCAAAAATAAAAAAAATTCACACTTTTGGGGGGACTAAACATGCCTGAAAACTCGCAAAATGGCTTAGCCACGCCCCCCAGAGTCAGCCCCCAAGACACGTATGACTGACATGTATGAAAATTGCTACGCATGTGTATCATGATAAAAGAAGCAAAATAGTCTCGCCATTTTGGATTTTTTCACGATTTGCACACGTTGTATTTGAACGAACTCCTCCTAGGGAATTTATCGGACCGACTTCAGATTTGGACACAGCCATCTAAACACATTCACCATTAAAAGCTGTGCTCTTCAGTTTTTTTCGTCAAACCTCCTGTCCGTGGCGTGGTGTCCCGTGGCATCCAATTTCGAACGTTATATACTGTAGGGTAGCTTAATCTACAGCAATGCATCATATTCTGTAAGATCATCATATGAGTGTAGTGTGGCTGTCCTGTAAGAACCACATATCTGTAAAAAGTCAACTTTTTATGATTTCAGAAAAAAAAAATGGGTAAGAGGGTTTTTAAATAGTTTATTTAGTTTAAGAAGTAGGGGAGTTTTCTCAACCCATAAAGCATTCAAAACATTCAACATCAACACATCTGGAGGTACCAGTTTTTTACTGGACAGGAAGGGTATAAAAACTGGTAATCTGAAAACAGCTGAAGCTTTTAGACAAATGTAGTACAGTAGAGATACAGTGCTGTGAAAAAGTATTTTCCCCCTTTCTGATTTCTTATTTTTTTGCATATTTTTCACACTTAAATGTTTCAGATCATCAAACACATTTTAATAGTAGACAAAGATTAGTATATAAAGTAGTATAGTAAATACAAAATGCAGTTTTTAAATGATGATTTTATTTATTAAGGGAAAAAGCTATCCAAACCTACCTGGCCCTATGTGAAAAAGGAATTGCCCCCTAAACCTAAAAACTGGTTGTGCCACCCTCGGCAGTAACAACTGCCATCAAGCGTTTGCGATAACTTGCTGAATTTTGGCTCACTCTTCTTTGCAGTTGTTTTAATTCAGCCACATTGGAGGGTTTCAAGTATGAACAGCCTGTTTAAGGTCATGCCACAGCATCTCAATCTGATTTAAGTCCGGACTTTGACTACGCCTCTCCAAAACCTTAATTTTGTTTTTTTAAAGCCATTCAGAAGTGGACCTGCTGGTGTGTTTCGAATCTGCTGCATAACCCAAGTGTGCTTGAACTTAAGGTCACGGATTGATGGTTGGACATTCTCCTTCAGGATTTTCTGGTAGAGAGCAGAATTCATGGTTCCATTAATTTACGGCAAGTCGTCCGGGTCCTGAAGCAGCAAAGCAGCCCCAGATCGTCACACTACCACCACCATGTTTGACTGTTGGAATGATATTCTTTTTATGAAATGCTGTGTTAGTTTTACGCCAGATGTAACGGGATGCACACCTTCCAAAAAGTTCAACTTTTGTCTTGTCAGTCCAGAATATTTTCCCAAAAGTCTTGGGGATCATCGAGATGTTTTTGTGAGACGAGTTTTTGTGTTCTTTTTGGTCAGCAGTGGTTTTTGCTTTGGAACTCTCCCATGGATGCCATTTTTGCCCAGTCTCTTTCTTATTGTTGAGTCATAAACACTGACCTTAATTAAGGCAGTGAGGCCTGCAGTTCTTCAGATGTTGTTCTTGGTTCTTTTGTGACCTCCTGGATCAGTTGTCGATGCACTCTTGGAGTAATTTTGGTAGGCCAGCCACCCCTGGGAAGGTTCACCACTGTTCCAGGTTTTCTCCATTTGTGGATAACGGCTCTCACCGTGGTTCGCTGGAGTCCCAAAGCCTTAGAAATAGCTTTGTAACCCTTTCCAGACTGATAGAATGAATGATTTTGTTTCTCATCTGTTCTTAAATTTCTTTCTTCTCACAGCATTATGTGTTGCTTTTTTAGATCTTTTAGCCTACTTCACGTTGTCAGACAGGTTCTATTTAAGTGATTTCTTGATTCAACATGTCTGGCAGTAATCAGGCCTGTTGTGGCAAGTGAAATTGAACTCAGCTTTCCAAAAAAAAAGGTTGATCACAGTTAATTCATGATTTAACAAGGGGGGCAATTACTTTTTCACATAGGGCCAGGTAGGTTTGGATAGGTTTTTTTCCCTTAATAAATGAAATCATCATTTAAAAACTGCATTTTGTATTTATTCAGGTTATCTTTGTCTAATATTGAAATTGGTGTGACGATCTGAAACATTTAAGTGTGACAAATATGCAGACAAATAAGAAATCAGGAAGGGGGCTAATACTTTTTCACAGCACTGTATATAAAGTTGCAATAAAATGTTAATACTTGAGTAAAGTACAAGTACCTCAAATGTGTACTTGTGTACAGTACTGGACTACAACCACTGAAAAAGGGAGCAGTTTTGTTCACTTTTTTATGAGGTAACTTTAATATTACTATTACTTATAATCACATTTTGTATTTGAAATTAGTGAATATCATCTAATATTTTTTAGATCCAGAATGCATCCTCGGTGGAGACCCTGCAAACCTAATTATATAGAGCAGCACCATGTCCAGACTACAAGGTGCTTCAAACATGTTAATCTAGTGGAGGAAAAGCACTCTATTGTGAAAGATTACCTGAGATGGTACATAATTGACACGAACCAACGGTGCAATTGAAAGGTATTTTTATTGTTTGTTGGTGTCACTGACTCATACCTGGCGTAGTAACTACTACATAGTAAACATTTAACTTTGCAGGCAACCTGTTGTATTTCACATTCAGGGATGGACTTCTTCAAGAGCACTTGCAACAGCATCATTCAATTCAATTAAATGTTATTTGTATAGCGCCAATTCATAACAGAAGTTATCTCAGGACACTTTCCAAATAGAGCAGGTCTAGACCGAACTCCTTATAACATTTACAGAGACCCAACAGTACCACCATGAGCAAGCACTTGGTGACAGGGGCAAGGAAAAACTGCTTTTTAAGAGACAGAAACCTAGGACAGACCCTTCGGCTCTAGGTGGCTGGTTGTCTGCCTGAACCAGTTGGGGTGAGAGAGAGAGAGAGAAAGAGAGAGAGAGACAGAGAGAGAGAGAGCTAGAGACAGACAGACAGACAGGTGCACAGCAACAACAGTATTGGCAATGGCAATCTAGCAGGAGCATGGCAGGAGGCTCCACCAGGATCGACAAGAACCTGCGAGATGAGAAAGCACAAGTGAGAGAGAGAGAGCTATAGAAAGGAGGTGTGACAAGAAGGATCGACCACCATGAGCAAGCACTTGGCGACAGTGGCAAGGAAAAACTTCCTTTTAAGAGGCAGAAATCTAAGACAGATCCCTCGGCTCAAGGTGGGTGGTCGCCTGCTTCAACCAGTTGAGGTGAGAGAGAGAGCGAGAGAGAGAGAGACAGAGAGAGAGAGAGAGAGAGAGAGACAATGGTGCACAGCAACAACAGTAGCAACAACAGTAGCAACAACTACACTAATAGTAGTGACTGATGAGGATGAACATGAAGAAGATGATGACGACGACGACAACAACAACAGCGGTAAATGGACCTGTACCATCAAACAGAAGCTAACGCATTCATACATACCCCGATGGGGGACAATGAGCAGTGATTATAGTAATAATAGTATCTGTAGTAATAATAACAGTAATAATAATAATAACAAAAATATCAGTGATATTAGCAATGGGAGTCAAGCAGGACCATGGCAGGAGGCTCCACCAGGATCCATGAGAACCTGCGAGATGAGAAAGCACAAGAACTCAGGGGTAGAAGTGAGGTTAGTAACATGCATTAATGGAACACGAATGTGTTCAGAAAGAGAGAGAGAGGAAGAAAGGAGCTCAGTGCATCATGGGGGATCCCCCTAGAGCAGCATAACTAAGGGATGGTTCAGGACTCACCTGAGCCAGCCCTAACTATAAGCTTTATCAAAGAGGAACGTCTTAAGCCTACTCTTAAATATCGAGAGGATGTCTGCCTCCCGAACCACAATTGGAAGCTGGTTCCACAAGAGAGGAGCTTGGTAGCTATAGGCTCTGGCTCCTGTTCTACTTTTTGAGACTATAGGAACCACAAGTAGCCCTACATTCAGAGAACGCAGTGTTCTAGTGGGGTAACAGGGTACTATGAGCTCTTTAAGATATGATTTAACTATGCCATCCGCATCATCCTCCAAGGTCGATCCTTCTTGTCACACCTCTTTTCTATAGCCTCCTCAGTCCCATCTCTTCACAATCATGTCACACTGGACAATGAATGTAAAGTGGAACTAAAATTATGGCACCAGTTCCTCTCATCATGGAATGGCATTTCATTCTTTATTGTGACCACACCACCAAGCCAGAAGACATCCAGCTATTCACAGAGGCAGCAGTTTCCGTCGGCTTCAGTGGCTACTTCGGTGGCAGGTAGTTTTTCAGGCAAATGGCTGCCCAAATTCCTTCTTCCTCCGCCATCTGCATAATGTATCCAGTCATTATAGCAGCGATTCTTTGGGGTTACAAATGGTCCAAAAAATTATTATTACCATCCCCCCCGACAGCACCGTCATCAACATCATAAACAAGGGACGGTCCCACTGCCTAGACATAATGTAGGTCAAAAGGAAGCTCACCCTGGTTTGGCCTAGTATAGTCTTTAATTCCCTTCCCCTTGATGTTCTGACACTTTCTAATTTTATCTCATTCGCCCATTCCATTCTTAATATTAAATCTATCCATCTAACTAACCATCCAAGTCTACATCAGCGGCAATAACTTATTCATTAAACTGTCCTCTGCGGCACCATGCTCAGAGTGTCGTTCTTCAATCGGAAGGTTGTGTGTTCGATCCCCGGCTCCTGGTGCCACATGTCGAAGTATCCTTGAGCAAGATACTGAACCCCAAATTGCTCCTGATGCCGTGCATCAGTGTATGAATGTTAGTTTCTGTTCGATTTGCCATCACTGAGTGAATGTGTGTGAAAAGGTGAATGTGGCACGTAGTGTAAAAGCGCTTTGAGTGGTTGGAAGACTAGAAAGGCGCTATACAAGTACAGGTCCATTTACCATTTACCATGTTAATTAAAGGTCTCCGAAAGACTGAAGCACATTCTTCACTAAAACGTTTGACCCTCACTTCAGACCTTCTTACCCGCTGCATCAGAACTCTCTGTGCAGGCTATTGATCCCCTGAGAAGATCCTAGAATCTATGTTCCTACTGGCATTCTTAGCCTTTTCACAGCTTCTACCCTCAAATACGATCCTTCTTACCATGCAACCATTTCCAACATTTCAATTCATACTAGACTTAATCAACTCCAGGCTAACCAGCAGAGCTTCCCCACAGGACCCTCTGTCATTCATATCCCTAGAGCAATTCTCAGGGCATTTCATTCGTATTGGAGCTGCTTCCACTGCTTCCAGGCAGGGAATCCCAGATAACATCAAACTACTCATTAAACTCCTCGGCAGATGGTCTCAGACGCCCATGCTCATGTTAATTTGACGTTTTTTTGGGGGCTCTCAATTCCCTCCCACCATTTCGCCAAATTCCTCCATCCATCCATTCATCCACTTATTCACAAACCTATTTTTCCTCCATTTATTCATCCCTCACCCTTCCTTCCCATACCCCTTCATCCCTCAACCCACGACCCCTACCACTCATCCCTCGACCCTCATCCCTTCTAATCTTCATCCCTCAACCCATTCCCAATCCATTTATTCCTCCTACAGTTTATCATATTGGTTCACATTCATCCATTATGTGCAATAAACCTTTCTAATTCCATACCTTCATTGGTGTGGTTAGTGAAACAAGTGTATAGGGAAACAGTGTTGGCAGCAGCAGCCACACAGCTGACACACTCAGTGGGAATGCCTGAGATGCCATGTGCTGCTTAAGTGGTGTTAGATGCAACAGCAACCAACACCTTCAAACTTTGTTACATGTTTGTTTTAACCTGTTATCTGTTTTCTTGTCTTTACTTCTGAAACATGTATTACCTATGACAGAAATATAGTGATCACAAAGGGAAGTGCAGGGTTTGGAATAAAGAGTAGACATCACGGCAGGTGCTGTGGCCTCAAGAAGAGAAGAAGAGAGCTTGAAAGAAGCCATGCTGCCCCAGCTTGGACTGCTCCTGGCTCTGGCCAAACAACATGAAATCAGAAACTGTTGTGCCCACATCTTTTCAGAGATCAAAGTAGATGGACATTTGATCTTTTAACTTTTTACTCAGCAATAGTTGGCTGCATAGATAAGGGTGATGACGGTCAATATAGGACTGTGGTGGGCAACTTTGTCACTTGGACTGAGCTTAATCATCTGCAGCTCAATGTGACAAACACTAAGGAGCTCATAGTGGATCTGAGGAGGGCAAAAACACCAGTGACCCCTGTTTCCATCCAGGGGGTCCCTGTGGACACTGTGGAGGAGTATAAGTACCTGGGGGTGTACTTTAATAATAAGCTGGACTGGACTAGAAACACTGAGGCTGACTGCAAAAAGGGCCAAAGCCGACTCTTTTTCCTTAGGAGGCTGAGGTCCTTTAACATCTGCCGGACGATGCTGAGGATGTTCTATGAGTCTGTTGTGGCCAGTACGATCTTCTTTGCTGTCACATGCTGGGGCAGTGGGCTGAGGGTCGCAGACAACAACAGACTAAGCAAACTGATCAGGAGATCCGGTGATGTCGTAGAGGAGGAGCTGGACACCCTGACGATTGTGGCAGAGAGGAGGATGCTGTCCAGGCTTCAGTCCATCTTGAACAATGTCTCTCACCCTCTCTACAACACACTGGCCCAGCAGAGGAGCACCTTCAGCAGAAGACTCCTCTCACCCTGATGCACTACAGAGCGCCACAGGAAATCATTCCTACCTGTGGTCATCAATCTCTACAACGCCTCCCTCAGAGAGTAATTCTGACTCAAAACATAGACAATCAATTCTTTTGCACTTTTTGCACATTACATATATATATAGTTATATATCTATATATATTTTTTGTGCTGAATATAATATATATATATATATATATATATATATATATATATATATATATATGTTATTTGTATAATATGACGTTTGTATATCTGGAGTGTTGTAACGAAAATAATTTCCCCCTGGGATAATAAAAGTATTTCTGATTCTGATTCTGATTCTGATTAATGTGAAAATTAAATCATATTTTTATCACTATCTTGTTGCAGTAAGCTCACACCCCATACTATTATATATTGTATCTAGTTTAGAGAATGTCCAAAATTGAAGGATTTAATTATCTGGGGTGCATAATTGAATCTTCATCTTCATCTTGAATGCATAATCGGTGGGGCTTTCAAAAAAACATTAGGAATCATCCTCTTCAATCACACATACATTTTCAATATGGCTAGGATTCTTGCTCTAGAACAGAGAAATAGACAGATTAGTGGCCGATTTCACATCACCACCTCAGAAAAAAATTGATACAGTAAATTCACAGTAAAAAAATGCTGTATATCCCCGATTAGTATGATCACAGGTAGCTGTGGTCAGCATTGTTTCTGCACAGGACAGCATATGCAGCAGTGAAAATGCTGTAGATGTGAAACCTGTAATCATAAAGCCAATAGCGAGAGGATGCTGAAGATTAGATGCTGTGTGTCTGTTGATGAAACACTAAAGCCTTTGACACAGGCCATCATGTCATCATAATCACCACACAGTGTGGAGGGTGTGGGATGAGAAAAGAGACACTTCGAGAGACAGATGAGAACCGAGCAAATTTCCCAGTAAAGCTCAGAAGATGCAACACAATAGAGAGAAAACCTAGAAGACAGACAGGCAAACGGCAGAAGAAGCCATCATCTGATACCACCACTAACCCCCCGACCCTGCCAATTGGTTCCGTGATTGGTTAAAATAAAGTCCCACTCTGAAGCACTCTGACACCCTGTAACCGATCAGAATCGAGCATTCACCCAGACCATGGTATATGCCCAGTTTCTTTGTAGAAGCTAGTTATTGACAAAATACAGGCCCAGATATCCAGAGATCTGCAGTGCACTATCTACATTGACAGAGACAAGCAACTACATTGATGCCAGGCAAAGGTGGGAAGTAAACTTAAATTTTTCAGGTACTTTACCCCCTACATTTTTACACAAAAATATCTACTTTCTACTCCTAACAGTTTAAAAATAGGCTTGTTACTATAGTTTTAATAGGGGTCCCCCTATCATTTCACACCTTCCCAACATCAAGACCGGTGCACAACAGATGTAACATGAAGAAAACAACATAAATAATGTAACAGTTGCAAACGATTGACAGTATATATAGTGGACAGAGCTTCTGGGTCCGTGAAGTGAAGTGACAGAGAAATGTCTTAAACCTGAATTCTATGTAATGGCCAACAGGGGGCAGCTACATTTGCTGCAATTAAAAGATGACAGAAGTCTTAAAAAGAATTGACCTGACTTCTCACTTGATTTATTGACAGTTTCCTATTGAGTTTATGGTCTCAATTGCTAGTTTCATGTCTTCTTCCATACAGCATGGTGTTCATTTAGTACATTATAGTCCCATTTAGAGTTAAATAGACAATACAATAAAACAGGGTATAGTTTAAGGTGTGGCAAGTCATTCTCAGTGAGTCCGTCCGAATCAAGATTATGTTACTGTGTTGCCCATTTCTTATCTAAAATAATTTCAGAAACATACTTTAGTGTACTGTTTAACACTAGAACATGTGTGACCAGGCGGGTCACCACTGTTCCCTGCTAAGGACTAGTCAAAACCAGCAGCCACCCCCTGCTTAAATAAAGAATGTGTGTACTTTTGCGCTCTCAATCAGGCTGGGCCAGAAAAAGCACAATTTTTTCCTGTATTCTGTTTTATACTTTTCCCTGAAGAAGTCTTCCAAATAACACACGGTCTGCTTATTATTGTTCTTTTTTTTCATCTTAATACAGTGGAGGGAAAAAAAGTGTTTTACAAGTGTTTTAACCCATGTTTCTTCTCTTAAAAAGAATCCCAGAGTTCCCGACTATCCACTTAACTGCACAGTAAACATGCCCAGAGCTGTAACAGCTCTCTTGTTACAGTAGCAGTTAATTAGGTTGGTCAGGAGGGAGCTTTATTGATTGACTCAGTTAATTGGTCATTTAACTGTCCAATCCCACAGGCCCATTCACCAACACAGCTACTGTTTCAGGTTGTGCGGGTGTGTGTGTGTGTGTGTGTGTGTGTGTGTGTGTGTGTGTGTGTGTGTGTGTGTAAATGTGTGCGAGACGAAAAAAAAACATCCGAAACCCACACTGTCTGCACTAACAGCCTGATACCTTCAAGCTATATTCTGCTTCAGCAATGTGGGCGCAATAAGAAAAAAACACATTTCCCCTGTTTATAACATCATTGCAACTGGTTTGAGAAGTCAAGAAAATGTCTGTCCAGTTCAACGCAACCAAACTCAGATCAAACTGTCAAACTAGTGGTGATCAAATTTTAGTACGTCACCACTGATGTAAAAAACAACAACATGGCAACGGCTGTAGGGTCAAAGGAGACTTTTAAACATGAACTTGTTCATTTGAAGTGGTTAAGGGGATTTTTATTGTGACGGGTCACTTCCTGTCACCCCATTCGGTCCCTTCCTGTGACTGAACCTGATGCAGCTTGATAATGTGTGATGTCCAGTTTGTAAAACTCCTGGCATTACGTTATCCTCCTCTCTTCTCTCTCCTCTCTTACGCTCTCGCTCACCTCACTCGCCCACACTGGGTGATACGTTTTCGACCTCTGTGCAGCACATACATGAGGAGAGGGAAATCAAACCCTCCCGCTCCTCCATGCTCTTTGTCTCTCACCAACACGTGTTTCATACTCAGCTGAAACATCTGGTCAGTGGACAAAGGACACACACCTTTTCTGGCGCGCAACCCCCCATGCGCACACACACAGACACACACACACACACCTTTTTTCTCTAGCTTAGTTTATTTAAGTTAGAGTGTATATTGTGTATTTTCCTCTGTTTGCTTTTATTATATCTCGTTAATAAATGCTTGTGTTTATACATGCTGGCCTATTTAATTTTGTACAAGAGTGGGTGATACTCTTCTATGCAGAACTCCAAAGCCTTCCACTTTAATAAACTGATAACCAAAATGAATTGATTACACTAATACAGTTAAACCACTGTTGTACCAACACATAGTACTGCTGTGATTTATCATAGCACCTACATGGCCATAATGGTGGACTTGAGTCTTCAAAACGCTACTTTACAGCCAATGGGGTGATGTCTCAGTCGGTTTAAACTAGTGATGGGAATTCCAGTTCTTTTTAGTGATCCAGATCATTTGGCTCAGCTCACCAAGAAGAGCCGGCTCCCAAACTGCTCTTCATTTTACCACTTATGCCTTTTATAATTCAGCGAAATTTAGCAATGTTTTGACTTATGATTTGTATGTATACACATAAATTATTCAATACATCCTTTGTACTGAAGTATTCTAAAGTAAAAATAAAATTTTGTAATATCAAAAATGAATTGATGTAGCCAATTGTTTTCATTCCATTTAAAGACCCTTGTAACTCTCTTAAACCACCCAATGAATGCCCCGACTTGCTTGCAGAACCACTCTGCTACACAAAGCAGATAGAAACACCTATAAAAACGTAAGCATTGAAATTTAAAAAAAAGATACTCCGAAAAGCTGGAAAACCGCTTTTCAGCCAACGACCCTGTGTCAATGTGAAGAGGCCTGCAGAACATCACCAGCTACAGGAGACCATGCCCCCACACTGTGGAGAACCATGAACTGGCTGATGAGCTGAATGTCTTTTACTGTAGATTTGAAAAGCCTACATTTACACCCCTCCTCCCCTCTAACATCAAACAGCTACCTACACCCCCTGCAACCATGCCAACCCTCCCCTCTGACCCTCCACCTGCACTTAGGATCTGTGAATGAGAATGTGTGTCAGGTCTTTCAGAAACTTTTCAGGGCCAGACGGAGTGTCACCATCCTGCCTGAAAATCTGTGCTGACAGCTGGCTTCCATCTTCACACAGATCTTTTCCATTTTAAGTTCCATCCTGCTTCAAACGCTCCACCATCATCCTGGTTCCCAAAAAACTCTCCATCACAGGACTAAATGACTACAGGCTTGTCACCCTGACATCTGTAGTCATGAAGTCCTTGACTCTCCAGGGACATATGCAAGGATCCTGTTTGTGGACTTACAAACTTACAAACTTCCTTGCATACTGTATATACTGTCATATTCACCTACCCCATGTGAATAAAAATACCTGCACGTAAAATATTTATGTCAGCATCCTTTGCACTCTGCACCATTACAATATTATCTAGTGTCTACAAATGTTTGTTTAAAGATATGTATAACTCTACATATAATTATATGTTCTTTTTGTAGAACTTGTTCTGTTCTGTATTTGTACTGTTAATCTGTGGTTGTAAACTGAGAGCAACGTAGAACGAGTCAAATTCCTTGTATGTGCACACATACCTGACCAATAAAAGTGATTCTTATTCTATTAAACCCCCATTCCTCAGTATAGTGAGTTGACACAGGCAGACTCTTCAAGACAGAGCCTCAAAATCAGGCAATAAAGCACCACCTTAAGGCCCTTATCATTTGTTGTCTTTAGTTAATGTATTCTCACGTTTCAGTTGAAATTAGCACCAACCAGCTGACACACAGTTAAGTCTTGAGCTTCCTGGATCAGTTGTCATCAGATCAGTTGGTAATTCAGACGTGGCAATTTTCTCAGTTACTCATTGGACTGTGACCAGCTTTTTTCATCTAACAAGCTTATTAACGGTCTATAAACTGGTCAAGAGTCAGTGATTGCTCAGCTCTTCAGAAAAATCATGGACTTTGTTCACTTCTTTATAAAGTGAGCATAAATTCCTGATTAGGCAAGTCAATGAATATAGTAATATTATTTGTATTATTTTAAGATTTTATATACATATTTACTTTGTATATATTCTATATGCTTTTCTAAATAATCAGTCTAAATGTTTTACAAATGAATACCTTTGTACAGGTTATATCAATTACATTTCTACGAGATATTACTTTTCTATTCACTTTGGACTTGTTAATGTGTGAAATTAATTATATTTTATACTTAATTAACCAATTGCCTCACCAAAATCATGGATGCCAAACAAAAAAGCAGATATGATCATCAGTGGTCCCAAAATCCTCACACACAACTGTTGCCTCCCCATCAACCACTCCAGGCTGTCTCCCTCATCACCGAACCTCAACCTTAGAATCAGTCATCATCAGACACCTCATCTATCTTTACCAAAACTGCCTTTTCTCACTAAAATTAAAGCTCATCTCTGCCCACCCATCTTCTGAAACGCTCATATGCTTTAATTACATCGAGATCTTACTGCTGCAATAGCATTCTTTATGTGTCTGTGGCCAGGCTGTCATTCAACCAATGAATTAAATAATAAGTTAAAAATACTGGCGGCCCGTTTCCCTTCTCATATAGGCCCTCTCTCTGGTGCTCTGCACACTCTGCAGAAATAGATAACAACCGCCAGAATCCTGCACACAAACTATCCCAGAATTGCCCTAACCTGGCCTGCAGCCGGCCCCCCATTGTCTGTCTTGAAATGATTGGAATTTGATATAAAAATATATATATATAAATACAATGTGACTGTGGATGTAGTGCTAAAAGGTTAAAAAGTTGTTTCATTTCATCTAGACTTCACACCTCCACTGGCTCCTTGTCCCACAACAAAGTCAATTCAAACTTCTTCTTTCCACTCACAAAGCCCAAACTCCTATCTCACCCACCTTCTCCACCACTACACTACTTCTAGGGGCCTCCATTTATCTGAAACCAATCTCCTTTTCCAACTGTCCAGGACCAAACACCTGACCTCCCTTGAGCTCATTTGTAGTCAAAATAAACATTAAAAAATAAATCAATAGATTCATCGATATTTGAAAATAACTGTTAGTTGCAGCCCTAATCGTACTGGTCTGTGTAGGATACAGTTTAAGGTATTTGAAGGGATTGCGATGGTAATTGAGCACAGAATCCATGCACACTGACAAATGACTCAGAAGTTAGATGCAAAGGGCTCTTAATTGCAGCATCATCAAAAGAAAGTAAAAGTGTCAGAAGGTCAGCTCTCACTGCATATGAGAGGATGTTTCAGGGTGGATCACTGAGTGTGGGTGGGTGGGTTGTTGGGGTACAGAAACAAAATCTGCAGAATAACATACTGTACAACTGTGGGTATCACATTACTGAAGTGTCTACAGGGAAAGACAGACAGAAGAACGAGGGACACGGGGGCAGACAGGGGGTAGGAGGGTGCTCCTTAGAGGCCCAATATCACCTGTATCGGGTTTTTAACAAAACAAAATATGAAACCAGAGCATGTGGTATGAAATCTGTACTATGATTTGTGATTAGTGAATTATTTAGTGGTCTGAAAGCCCTTCTACCTACGGTAATGCCTATTGCCAAGGGGCACAGTGAGTCATACTACCTAACCCCAGTGACAGAGACACAGATATGAAGAGGGTTATGAAGTCATGCTTATCAAGTCAGTCTCACTGCTTAGATATACACCAAGATACTCTGAATATTTTCCATATATTATCCCAAACCCAACACGAAGTCAGGGAATTTATCGGATCGACTTAAAATTGAATAAGCGCAATCTAATGACATTCATGATTAAAAGTTGTGCTATTTACGAAATTATGTCGAACGGCATGCCTGTGGCGTGGCATCGAATTTCAACGACTCGCCATGAAAAAGGAAGTTGTCTTCCTTTACTTCCTTTCCTTTACTTCTGCGTACATGATCCAGTTTATTAAGAGTCCCGCCCTGAACACGTCTATGTGATAATATTCAGTAATAGTGAGGGCACCACCTAGTGGTGAAAGGAAATGTCATTTTTAGACTTTATGTATATCTTCCAGTAGATTGACCAGATCCAGCTGAAAATCTGTCAGAACTCCCTTAGGACGATCACGATGACATCTGTGAATCTTAAGAATTAAAAAAAAATCAAGTTGCCATGGCTTTTGTGTTCACATTTGAACCATTTTTGGAGGGCTAAACATGCCTGAAAACTCATGCAACTTTGCACAAAATTCTGTCACAAAACATATTGTCTTGGTCCTGCACATGGGTGTCGTAAATGGCTTAGCCATGCCCCCCAGAAACGTACGACCGACATTTATGAAAATTGGTACGCATGTGTAACATGATGGGACATGCAAAAAAGCCTCTTGGACCCATAACCCAAACCCAACAGGAAGTCGGTCATTTTCAGTGATTTTTTCACGTTGTATTTGAACGAATTACTTCTAGGGAATTTATCAGATCTACTTCAAAATTGGTCAGTTTTCAGTCTAAAAGCATTGGTGATTATAAGTTCTGATATTTGTGACTTTTCTTCAAAGGGCGTGTCTGATTTTCGGCAATTTTTTCGCGTTGTATCTGAACAAATTCCTCATAGGGTATTTATTGGATCTACTTGAAAATGTATCACTACAGTCAAATAATATTACTGATTAAAAGTTGTGTGATTTGTGACTGTAGGTTGAATGGCTTTTTTGTGGCATGCTGTCCAAGTTGGCCAGGTTGAATCCAATGTCAAATTGTGACGCCATTTCCAACAATTTCAAGGCTTCTATTTTAACAAATTCCTCCTAGTGAATTGATCAGAACAACTTAAAAATTTGTAAGTACATTTCAGAGAAGTTCGGGGTGTTACATTATTAAAATCTGTACATTAGATTAAACGGTGCCTTCAAAAATCAACTTTGACATGACAATGGAAACCCTGAGCCTCGGACATATGTGTGGAAAACTGGCACAACAGGGCTCCCTTTTGAGCAGCCCCAACGGCACGTTTCACCTATGAGTATGAAAAGTGGTACACATGTAGATCACGTCCTGACGTACCAAAACTCTTCTTGTAGCCATATCCCAAACCCAACAGGAAGTCAGCCATTTTGGATTTAGCTTGCAATTTCTGGCGTTTTTAACAACCTCCTCCTAGGGAATTGATCGGATCGACTTCACATTTGCTCACTGCCATCTAAAGACATTCAAATTAACAGTTGTGCTGTTTGTGACTGGGTGTCAAATGGCGTGCCCGTGACATGGCGCCAAAATTTGATGTTTTTCCTCGAAACAGGAACAAATTCAGCTTACATGGTCCAATCTCAACGAAATTTAAGACGTTTGATAAGAGTCCCGCCCTGAACACATCTATTTGATAATATTTAGTCATACTGAGATACGCCCCTACTGGCTAGAGAAATTAAATGTTTTATATTTACATGTTCTCCTTCTAGCAGGTTGATCAGATTCAGCTGAGATTTCGTCAGAAAATGCAAAACATATTGTTAATGATATGTGATGAATGTGGTGAGTTGTTGTTAAAGGGCATGTCCGTGGCGTGTATTTGTACTCCTCATGAATATTCGTTGAACTTGGCGTGTCGTCAAAGTCGGCCATTTTTAAATTTGCAGTGAATTTTCAGTGATTTTATCGCGTTATATTTGAACAAAGTCCTCCTAGGGAATTTATGCATCTACTTCAAAATTTGTACGTTGAAGGGCGTGTCCGTGCCCTCAAAGTCGGCCATTTTGAATCGAACGTCAAACTGTGACGCCATTTCCCACAATTTCAGGGCTTTTCTTTTAACAAACTCCTCCTAATGAATTAATCAAAACGACTTCAAAATTAGTGAATACAATTCAGAGAAGTTCAGCATATTAGGTTATTGAAATCTTTGCATTCGGTCAAATGGTGTGTCTGTGGTGTGCCTTCAAAACTCAGCCTTGACAAGATGATGGAAACCCTAACCCAACCCCTACTGCTGAACCTAACTGCAGTACAGATTTTCCAGATTTCGCCAGTTGCAGCACACCCGGAGTTGCGTGGAGTGCAAGATCATAACTGCTTGCAGTTTTAATTATGTATTATATTTATCTATTAATCACTATTAATCACTTTTTTCCCCAATGTTTGAATGGGTTGTAACATAACCAGAGCATGTGAGTCGAGCAGACCAGGTGAAAATTTTCACTCCTCGCTCACAGACCTGTCAATTTGCGCCGCTCGTCAGCTCCGCCTGGTTCTGTGCAGTCTCCGCTCTGGTCCATCATAAATTTTATCCCGCTCCACTCGCTCACCACTCCGCTCAAAAAAAAAAAAAAACGTGCATCGTACAACCCTCACCTGCAATCTTCTATTCACAAATAGAATGAGCTTGGCCGTTTTTCCACAGGCTACGTATTTTCATTTCATTTAAAAAATACTTACCACAACCCAACTCAACTAAGACATAAGGGTAACGTTTCGTCTTTAAGCCGACAAAAACAGTGAGACCACAAGTTATTAATTTAAATAGATTCCAAAACTACTTTTTACCTACTGCAACAATGTCGCCGCATTCTTTTTCTTGTTCCACATTATCCCCATCTGTTACTATTACAGGAATAGTACACCTGTATGACTTCTCAATTTCTTTTGTGAAGTACACTTTAAACTCCATAGTTTTGAAAGAAAATAGTGTGGGTGTGTGCGCAGGTGCAAAGATGCATTCTGGGTGGGGCATGAGTGACCGAAGCGAAATTGGAGCGAGAGATAAGGCTCCGCTCCAACTTTTAAAAAAATTGTCGCTCCTCGCTCAACACAAAATCCTTCCACTCCCCGCTCCGCTCATATGCTCTGAACATAACTTGAAAAATGAGACCTTCCCTTTATACTTTTCTATGTAGTGGGTTGAATTTTCCCGAAAAATCAGAAGGATGTGACAACACTATAGCGACACCCATCACAAAACTTTTGCCGGCTAATATTAGCTTGCTTGCTAACACAGACAAATTGCTAGCTAGTATATACTCAGCTACCTTCATCCAGACCCCTAGAGCTGGTCTAGCTGGCTTGCTGTTTGCAGGTTACTTTGCCACCTGACCAATGTCAGGTGGCAAACATTATCACTGGCAAAACAAACATTACAAAACAAACTGGCAAACATTATCACTGGCAAAATACTATCTGTTCAGTTTATAAATATAATTTTCATTCTCATCAAACCATTCAATGATCCCTTGTGTCCTGTATGAAAGCATCTGCATTTGTCATGTTTCTCCACTTATTCATTCAGGTTTTTCATTGAATTTGTCACCCATCTGTAAAACCTTTAAATGTGTCTAATTGTAGGATGTTTGTGGAACAGTGTCCTCTGCTGTAACCTAAGCAGTGCCAGGATGGACTGATGACATGTTAGATTAATTGTAATTGATGACATGAGTGTTGCTCCGACATGTGCTGGAGAAGCCGGTAATTATATTGGATGTTAAACCGTCGGCGTCCCAGAGGGAACTCTGCTTGACTCAAGAGATTAAACAATATTTCCGACAGTTTCAGGAGAAGGAGACATGCTGAAACAAATTACAGGCTCATAATTGAAACTGACTCGCAACCAGCTGGCATCTCTGTAAGACACCAGTATGAAAATAAATAGGTCTCACTTTAAACAGCACTTGCTGGTAGACTATGATTGTCTGGATCTAAAAGGTACATATAGCATTATGAATATGATTTCTTTAGAGGTTAATTTCAGGAGGTTTCTGCGTTGAATTATGACACATTTTCTTTAAGGCTATAGCCAGGCTAATGCCCACAATAGATTACCAAAACTTTTTTACATCATGCAGTTTTAAAGATAGATATGACAGACTGAACAATTCTTCCAGAGTAAAACAAACAATATGATTGTGATAATGTTCAACCATTTTTTAACCAGGCCTGCTAAACGTTAGTTGCTATGTGGTGATATTAATAGAATAAAACTGTAAATAGTTAATATGTTCAACATTTGTGCTTTTTTTACACTTAGCTGAACAGGAAACAAACCCAGCACCACTATGAACATCACAACATCACGCATACCTGCATTGGTGCTGAATGATGCAATTTAAATTTGAACATTTCAGAAACAAACTGTCTAATGACTTCAATAATGTAATGGTCTCACCAAGTAATAAGCAATGAAAAAAGAGTACTTTCTTTACTCAATGTCTTTGGGCAATAGAGTGCTGCAGGAATGACATATATTTATAGGCCAACCCAGAAGTTAGAATCGCTGTGGTTCCTTCAAGCAAAAGCTTTTTTGCTTGAAGTATTTTTACATTGGATTTTGGGTTGTTGCAGAAAACTAGTTTTAACAAGATTTTGTGTAAATGCAATCACCAGATTGAAGCTAAAGTTAGGCTATATGATCACATGACTTAAGTATAAACTTAAAGACAGACTGTAAAGACAAAGGACCAGTGTGTAGGATTCCGTGGTATCTAGTAGTTTCTATTAGTAGTAGTATCTAGTATTTACTGGAGCATTTTATGTCATAGAACAAACTGTGAAAGCTTGTGTTAACCACAGATCTTATTTTAGGAATCTAACCAAAAACCCATTGACTTCAAGGCAACAGAACCTGAAGTGCTATGGAGCTAACTAATTTCCGAGTTTTAGGACTCATTCCTGCAACACTTCTAACTAACTAACTAACTATCACAGTTGTATACATATAAGATGCTATCAAAAAATTGAAATGTCAATTAACTGAACATTTCTTGTAAACTTCAGGGTGGACACACAACCCTTACTTACCTCATTAGTGACTACATTTTCACAAAAAATATTTAGATATCAAAAAGACATATGGATATAATAACTTAAATTTAAACAAGTATTCTTGCTGATGGTTTGGTTTGTTTATGTGGGTCATATAGAGGCATCAGTGTTAAACTGATTGGGAAAACAACTTTCCATCTTTAGATTGACTTGGAAGACTTGGTTTTGGTTTTCATTTTCAGTAACTAATCTTGCTACACTTTCGAGCATGATACTGGTCCCCAAATGTCGCACAAATACATGCAAAGAAATACACACCAAATCCATACTGGGTGTTAGCTGAACTTGGGATCCTAACTGTGTAGAGTTACTGAGCAGGAGTCTATAACACACACGCACACACACACACACTCACACACACACACACACACACACACTCTCTCTCTCTCTCTCTCTCTCTCTCTCTCTCTGTAACCCTTCAGTATAGAATTGCAGGGTTAATGCCTGTCTATCAGTGGAACACATGGTCTTGGAGTGAATTTATCAGCAGCAATGAGGGAGACTCCTCGGGTTTTCCATTAATATTTAAAGGGAGACAGCAGACAATTGACTGACCACAAAGTACAGAAGGCAGCCTAATTCAGCAGATCATTTCAGACATATTTACTGTAGTCACCAAATATATATATATAGTTAGCTACAGAAGCAGCTTTAGAAACCTATTAAAGTCTACTACTGTTGCTACTGTAGGTACACATGGGTCTTATACTACTAACTCTTCCTGTGTGGATGATAAACAGACTTAATATGTAAATATTCATCAATAGATTAGACTTTTTGCTGATAGATATAATCCAGTTACAATGCAAGGCAACTGAAATGGTACCTTAGTAAACACCTAATAATGTCTGTATATCTGCTTACAACTACATTATAGTCTGTTATAACTTGTTTACATATTGCTTATGCTAAATAGGAGACTTTTTCTAACTTTATTTTCATATATTCAAGTATATTGTCCTCACATACATATAGTGCATATTCATAAATACTGTTCCATTTGTATTGTTTCCAATTCCTGTTGTATCCAATCCAAGGTGAAGGTGCGAATGTCTGTCTCGATGCACTCTATTTATTTTCATTGTTGAAATTCAAACAAATGTTATTGTTTTAAAGCTGCAGTGGGTAATTTTTAGAAAATATTGTATTTGCTGAAACTTTCACTATGTCCTGACAGTAGTACATGAGACAGATAATGTGTGTTCCTCTGGCTTGTTCTAATGTTGCTCATGGCATTAATCCATCGGGCCTGAACGAAAAAATAACCCTTCAGAACTGGGAAAGATATTAAGACGAGAAAGACATTAAGATGCTTTGGGCTAGAGACTTCAAGACCACGCAGCAAAGACAAAGCCAGCCGGCCAACCCCAGCTTGATTGGCACTGGATATGATGAATTGGAGGTGAATCTTGTGAAATAGCCCCAAATTCGCCAGTGTTTCACTTCTTTTTTCTTTTTTTCTTTTCTTGGACTTTATGCCTGATTTGCTTAGACTTTGGATTTAGACAACTGTAGACTAAGCTACACTGGGGTTGGCCGGCTGGCTTTGTCTTTGCTGCGCGGTGTGTGTCTGGATTGCTTCATGGTTTTGACTAGAGATTTATACATAACCCGTTTCGTAAATGGTAATCACTTGTTGAAGCTGAAACTTACATATAGATTCAAGATTCAAGATTCAAGAAGCTTTATTTATCTCTTATCTTAGGGAAATTACTGTGCAACAGTTTCAATACAAAGGTGGTAAAGTAATACAGGGTTAGAGTAAAAATAAGCTAACATAAAATAAAATAAAATAAATAATAAAATAAAGGCTAACATAAAATTAATCAAAAAAATGCAAGCACTAACAGGTAACATAAATAGAAAAGAAGAAAACAGGTAACTAAATGTGACAAAATGCAACAAAAATTGCAGTTAAACGTAGGTATATACAATATACAACAATACAAACCATGCAGTTTAGCAGCATAAATTGAAATAAAATAAGTACAAACTAAATAAGTGATAAGGAGTGATTGGATAAAGTGGTAACAGTGGTAAAAGTCATCAAAATTGTATCAGCATTTGTTAGCAGCATAAATTAACTAAGGTACAGTACAACTAAATAAAGTGATGAAGTGAAAATTGGGTAAAAAATTATAAAGTGACATTGCTCAGGGCACAGTGTCTCCACTGTCCCTCTCGCGACCGGAGGTAGATGAGTTATACAGTCTGATGGCCACAGGAAGAAAAGACTTCCTCTGGCGTTCAGTGTTACACCCGGGGGTAATGAGTCTGTTGCTGAAGATGCTTCTACTCGAGGTTAGCACCTGGTGGACAGGGTGAGCGTTGTTGTCCAGGATACTGTGCAGTTTAAACACCATCCTCCTCTCAGACACCACCACCAAAGAGTCCAGTTGGACCCCCAGGACGGAGCCAACCTTCCTGATGATCCTGCTGATCTTCTTGGCATCTGCTGCCCTCAGCCTGCTGCCCCATTGTAGTGGTGTGATGTTGTTGCGCCATATTATGAACAAGGCAGTGAAGCACAGACTTTTATTTTGAAGGGTAGCATTTTTGTTGTCATGTTTTTCTTTATTCCTTTGAGTATTGTTATTATGTGAGGAAATTCTGTAATTATAAATGTTCATATTAGTGTTTTGAGCACATATGTCAGGGAAAAGATTTTTACCGGAAGTATAGCAAGTATTTTATTTTCTAACTTGCACTTACGTGCGTCAGGTTTTACTTCCTCTTTGCTCTTTGACTTTTCCCAGAAAGGTACGCAGTTCTGCTACTCTCCGTATTTTCATTGTTTTTTCGTTGTAAAAGTGAATGTGAGTTACTTAAAAATACTTGTAAAGCTGGTGTAGTCACAGTGTTAACTTGTAAAACTGTTGTGTTATTTAATTTCATGCATAAACTTGCTAATTAGAGGAGAAGTTGTCGCGGCCTGTGAGTGCTGCAGGGCTGCTACGTAGCTTGTCGTACTGTTGAGATTGGTTGTTAACAGGAGACATGTAGTGACTTTCCTCATGGTGTTACAGAGCACACAGAGCATGTATGAGAAAACCTGTAAACACCTGTGAATGTTTCTTCTCCATAATGCAGGTATGTGAGTTTATGCAAGTTATTATTATTATTAATTTTATTTATTTTTGATAGAAATTCTGCAGTTCAGACTTCGCACAGCAGAGACAGTTTTGGACTTCTGAACCACAATTCTGATCAGCCTGGCTCACAGGACTGCCGGCTGACCCACGCAGGTCACCTGCAACTCTTTTTCATCTCAATTGGACTGTTGGTAACGTACTGGGAATAGACAGACAACAGATTTAACAGCTAAACAAGGACTGTTTAATTATTGTTAATGTTGCTGATGTGTTTTATTCAGGTTACTGTGGTATTGTGATTTTGATGTGATTAACTGAGGTTACTGTAGTAACTGTAGTCTTTGAGACAGTGCTGAGGTGATGTTGGTTTAATGCTTCACATATTCTGTCTAGGTACATACACGTGGAGAGGGATTCAAAACCTCCCGCCTCTTTATTGCTCTGTCTCTCACTAAAACGTGTGTCACACCCTGAAACATCTGGTCGGAGAACACAGGACATAAGCCTTTTATGACCCCCATAAAACACACACACACACACACACACACACACACACACACACACACACACACACACACACAAACACTCCTTTAGTTATTTTAAGTTAGATTGTATATTGTGTAATTTTCCTCTCTTTGCTTTTATTATATCTGGTTAATAAATGTTAGTGTTTACAAATGCTGGCCTATTTAATTTCGTACAAGAGTGAGTGATACCAACCTCTTCTATGTAGAACTCCAAAGCTCCCACTCTCACTATTATTAATGATTTTGGTTGTAATTATTAATTTAATTATTAATCTGATTTCTGAATTAATAGTTTAGTGTAATTTTTATGAGACTGATCATCGATTATTGGTTATCGTTTCCCTTATTTAAGGGTGGTGCCCCGAGGAACTTTAATATTAATTTAAGTAATTTTCTATTATCTTTTGATAATTATAATTCTTGATAACCATTAATTGATTAAACTATTACAGTTAGACCACTCTAACACCCTACGTCGTAGAGCCCGACAACTGTAAAGTCAATTCTTAGTGTATGTGCACTGGTGGCTTTAAGTTTCTACATCACAATTGTAAAAGTTGCATACTGGACCAGGATTGATAGCCAAACTATTTGTGATGTCACAAATCATGCTTGTAGTCCCCGCCCCTTAAAACCAGCTTTTTAATGAGCACAGAGAAAGTTTCCACTTTGAGCAGATAAATGTGAAAACATCCTTGTAATGTCAAATTCTGCACTCTGACGTCATTCAAACATCACACTGTCGGAACAAGAAGAAACACTGATTTTGGAGCAGTGGGGGACTGTTAAACTCATGGTTGACATTGGGAAATGGTCACATGGAAAAGTTCATAGTTCGGGTTAACTAATACATTACTTAAGTCAGTCACTCTACTGTAGCTGTAGCAAAGAGATACTGAACCTGCTAGCTATCTCTCTCTTTATTTCATTCATATGAATAAACCATTTAGGGTGCTGTCGATGGACTCTGCCATGCTTCTTCAGTAGCCCTGGACAGACCAAACACTGGCTCTAGATTTGTTTTTTGTGTGTTTACTGATCAGTTCATGCTTGGAAGGGGAAGGTGAAGCGACAGAGCTGCGATCTACAACCACACTGCTAAATGCGACTAAATCCTATACACTGGTCCTTTAATGAAAATGGGATCCACCTGATTGTCATCATGACTTATTAGCACAGCAGTCTAGCTTCTTACAAATGTTAAGACATTTTCACTGGTTTAACACATTTTTTCTTCTTATAACAGTTAACACAGATCACAAAGACCCAAAACTGTGTTTAAAAAAAAGGATCATTAGAATCTAATTTTGTTTTTTGTCCCCTACGATTCTATATTGGATTGATGATTGTTATTTTCAAATGGTAAATGGACTGTCCTTGTTTAGTGCCTTTCCAGTCTTCCGACCACTCAAAGTGCTTTTACACACATTCAAACAGTGATGGCAAAGCCCATCAAACAGCCAGGGATCGAACCAACAACCTTCTGATTAGTGGGTGACCCACTCTACCTCTGAGCCACAGCCGCCCGATATGATATACAGA
Organism: Dicentrarchus labrax; assembly: GCF_905237075.1. Lineage (NCBI taxonomy): Eukaryota > Metazoa > Chordata > Actinopteri > Moronidae > Dicentrarchus > Dicentrarchus labrax. The sequence continues at coordinate 25,875,926 of NW_026136720.1, forward strand.
TCTAGATACAGTTGCATAAACTTGGATACTGTTGTTTGAACGATTTATGCAGTGCCAATAGGACACAATTCAATGCTATTACTGTATTACAGTATAGTACAGTGACACCTACTTGCACATAGTCATGGTGAAGGTATTTTATTCTAATGGTATTCTCTCAAATGGAACCCAGCTGCTCCGCCTGTACAGCTACTTCATGGTAACTTGATGTTGATGAAAGATGCAGGAGAGTGTTGATATACTCACACGGTAATGGAATGTTATGTGAGCTGCAATTATTGTAGCTGTTTTAGGCGGATGCAGTTGTTGGCCAGCAGATGTTGACAATTGCCAGTTCCTGTTAATGAGTTAACATATGTTGCTGTCTGACCATTCTGTTGAAAATGCAAGAACATGCAAGTGATGGGGAATGTGAACTGTCTGACCAACAAGACGGACGAGCTGGCTGCCCTTGTGAGGATGGAAAGGAAGTTCAGGGAGTGCAGTTTACTTTGCCTCTGAAACCTGACTAACCCAGAACACCCCGGACGCTAATGTGGATCTACCTGGATTCACTACAGTGAGAGCGGACTGGGACTTTGGACTCAGTGCGAGTCCCCCTCCTTTGCTTTTGCCGCTGTTTATCAACAACAGATGGTACAACCAGGGGCATGTTACTGTGAAGGAGATCATGTGCAACAGAGACATTGAGTTGCTGGCGGTAGATCTCAGACTGTACTACATGCCTAGAGAGTTCTCCCAAACCATTGCTGTTGGTGTTTACGTCCCTCAGCGTGTGACATCATACACTCCACCATTGCGAGACTGCAAACACAACATCCAGACGCATTCATCGCCATCTCCGGGGATTTCAAACACGTCAAACTGGACTCCACACTGCCAGACTTTCAGCAGGTTGTAAGCTGCCCCACCAGGAAGAACAGTGAGGGAAGCTTACACTGCCACTCCTCTGCCCCCACTGGGCAGACTGAAAGTCTGACCATAACCTGGTCCTGCTCACGCCACAGTACAAACCACAGATCCAGAGACAGTCCACGACCAAACGCTCCTTCAGGAAATGGTCCCCTGAGGCAGCGGAGGCTCTGAGGGACTGCTTTGAATATACTGACTGGAGCGTCCTGCACGAAGCACATGGTGAGGACATTGAGGGGGTCACCCCTACACTACTGACTACCTGAACTACTGTATGGACGTTGTGATCCCCATCAGAACTGTACGCTGCTTCCCTAACAACAAGCCCTGGATCAGCAGTAATGTAAAGGACATCCTGAACAGGAAGAAGAGGGCATTCAAGGATGGTGACAGAGACGAGCTGAAGCGCGTATAGGGGGAACTCATAGTCCACCTGAGAAAGGCGAAGGAGGACTACAGAAGGAAGGTAGAACAGAAGCTGCAGTACAACAACATGAGGGAGGTCTGGGATGGCATGAAAACCATCACAGGCTGCAAGAAGAAGGGCAACATCACAGGAGAGGGGGATGCTGGGAGAGCAAACCAGCTAAACCTGTTTTTTAACAGGTTTGATACTCCAGCTCCCACAACCAGCGACAGCCCACTTCACACCCCCACCATGTCCATCACCACCTCAGACTGCAGACCACCCCCACCCTCCACACCCACGGACAGTTCAACCCCCCTCCCCACCACCATCCAAGGAAAGCAGCGGGCCCAGACAGAGTGTGTCCAAGGATGCTTAAAGCCTGTTCTGTTGAACTGGGGGAGCCACTCCAGCATGTCTTTAACCTGAGCCTGCAGCTGGGGAGGGTCCCAGTGCTCTGGAAGACTTCATCTCATCCCGGTTCCTAAAACAAAACACCCCAGGGAGCCAGGTGACTTCAGACCAGTAGCACTGATGTCACACATAATCAAGACCTTTGAACGGCTTCTGCTTCATGTCCTCAGACCCCAGATCCACCATGCACAAGATCCACTGCAGTTTGGATACCAGGAGAAGGTGTGCGTGGAGGATGCCATCCTGTATCTGCTCCACATGGCCCACATGTGCCTTCAACACCATCCAGCCGCTCCTACTGAGAGACAAGCTGACAGAGATGAGGGTGGACTCACTCCTGGTGACATGGATTAAGGACTACATCGCGGAGAGGCCACAGTACGTCAGTCTGAAGGTGGTCAGCAGCACCGGAGCACCGCAGGGGACCGTGCTCTCTCCCATCCTATTCACCGTGTACATATCCGACTTCCAGTACAACTCCGGGCTCCTCCACATGTAGAAATACTCGAACGACACTGCGATAGTTGGCTGTATAAAGGATGGACGGGAGGGGGAGAGTACAGGAGCCTGGTAGAGGACTTTGTGACTTGAACGCCTCCAAGACCAAGGAGATGGTGGTGGACTTCAGAAGGAAAAAACCACATCTCCAACCTGTGTCCATCAAGGGGGTCGATGTGGAGGTGGTCAGGACCCATAAATATCTTGGGCTGCAGCTGAACAACAAGCTGGACTGGACAGTAAATATGAACCCTTTACACAGGAGGGGCATAGCTGTCTGTACTTCCTGAGAAGGCAACAACATCTGTAGAAAACTGCTGCAGATGTTTTACCAGTCTGTGGTGGCCAGCGTCCTCTTTTATGCTGTGGTTTGCTGGGGAGGAAGCAGCAAGAAGAGAGACACTTGTCGGCTGGACAGACTGGTAAGGACAGCTGGCTCAGTAGTGGGCACAGAGCTGGACTCTCTGGCGACCGTGGCAGAGAGAAGGACCCTGGACAAACTTCTGTCCATACTGGACAACACCCACCACCCTCTGCACAACACCTTCACCAGGCAGAGGAGTGTATTCAGTTGTCCCAGTCCAGCTCCACCAACAGAATATTGATAGCTGTATTTTGTATTTTGTGTAATGATTTATTGAAGTAATATATTAATCTGACCATGAGCTGTGTTGTTTGGTGTGCTTTTCTTGCATGTTTTTAATGTTTTGTGAGTGTTAGAGCATTTTGGCAGTGAGTTTCTGTTTACGCCAGTGTGTAAGCTACTCTTCGTCTGAATCGATAAATGTAAAGCAAATGAGAAAAACTGCAATGGCTTCTCTCATTTTTCTGTTTTGTTGTTTTCTATCGTCCCTGCATTTTTATTCTTTCCTCCCTTCTTTCCTCTATCATTTATCTCTTTTGACCTCATACTCTTGAGAAAACCACAATCGGAGTCGATGCTTTTCTCTGGACACAATACAGCCACTTGCAGGTATATTTCTCTGTTCCAGTCCAATAAACACTCACGATGGCGTCACACCACAGCTTTAAACCCCAGAGAGTGATATCAGGATGAAACCCCTCCCTCCGGTCCGTCTCTTTCTTCTTAATTACTGACCAGGCAGATAGTGTTAGAGATCTGAATACTGACTAGATGGATCCATTACAGTGTGTGTGTGTGTATGTGCATTTGAGTGTGTGTGTGCCTGACTGGATGCTGTTAAGTTTGAAAGGGTGTGGGTTAGAACCACCTGTGCATGTAAGTAAGCATCCTTGTGAAATTGTGCATGTGTGTGTATGACATTGAATGAACTTCTATGATAAGTATGCTGATATTTACAGATATAGTGTGCGTGTCTGATTGTGGCACCTAGATTTCTGTTAGGAAACATTTGTGTTGTGTTGCATCCTCAGGTCACCATGTGCTGAGGACACCCTCGTCATCAACATCATTCTTAACGGTTAAAGAGAGGAGTAAAAGATGATGGAAGTTCATATGAGAGGAGAAGGATGAGGAGAGGAGAAAAGGAGCAGCATACTGCTGCTATACCATGCCAGAAAAACAAAAACGGATCAGTATCACATTATAATGTAAAAGTTTCATTATTACAATACGAAAACTTTTTCTTGTTATAAAAATATAGTATTCATGCTGTTATAATGTGAAATATTTAATGTTATAACAAGATATTTTCAAATAATAGGAAGAATTTAAACATTATTAACACATTTAATAAATAGTATTTATCTTGTTTTAATATATGCGTTTATATGCGTCGCCAAGTGCGTGCTCATGGTGGTACTGTTGGGTCTCTGTCAATGTTATAAAGAGTTTGGTCTAGACCTGCTCTATATGAAAAGTGTCCTGAGATAACTTCTGTTATAAATTGGCGCTTTAGAAATAAAATTGAATTGAAATTGAATTAAGTCTTTTGCACAATGTCTGAATTGCGTGACGACGTAGAGCAGTCTCCCTTGGCTTCCGACGATGAGGGCTTGGGCGTGGGGCGATGCGGCATACGGAATTGAATCCTTACCTGAACGCTGTATGTCCGGTAAGGGAGGGTGTTGGTGGGCCAGCAACCCGGATCACCTGACCGACCTTCATGAGTGGGCACTCCCTGCGGAAGTATCCAGACTGCCCACACCGCCAACACCCCTGCTCCGACGCCTGAGGAACCCTCTGTGGGACAAGAGCAGCACCCATAGCGGCTGGACCATGAGATGGAGAGAAAACAGAGGGTAGGTTAGTGCGAGGCAGAGGGAGAGGCCGGGCAAACGTATCCTGACGAGGGGTAAATGGTTAATGGACCTGTACTTGTATAGCGCCTTTCTAGTCTTCCGACCACTCAAAGCGCTTTTACACTACATGCCACATTCACCCTTTCACACACATTCACTCAGTGATGGCAAAGTCCATTGAACAGAAACTAATGCATTCATACACATTCACACACCGATGAACGGCATCGGGAGCAACTTGGGGTTCAGTATCTTGCTCAAGGATACTTCGACTTGTAGCACCAGGAGCCGGGGATTGAACCCACAACCTTCCGATTAAGGAATGACCCGCTCTGCCTCTGAGCCACAGACAATAAAAACAATGAGTTGGTTTATTTACACTCTGACAGAAGCCAATTGAGTCTATTAATAATATAAATGCGTTACTAAGGCTGTCATTTTCAACATCCACATGAATATTAAGATCACCTACAATAATTACTTTATCTGATTTAAGGACTAAACCTGAGAATTCAGATATAAAATCAGAATACGGGCCAGGAGCGCGGTACAACTGGCTGCAGTGTTTTCCAGTTTGGGTGAGAAAGACTAAAAACAAGGCTTTCAAATTAGTTATAATTTAGTTTAGGTTTAGGGTCCATTAAAACGCTCAAATCATATATGACTGCTACTCCACCTCCTCGGCCAGTGCCTCTAGGAATGTGAGTATTAATATGAGTGGGGGTGGATTCATTTAGGCTACCATACTCCACGTGGGACAACCGGGTATCAGTAAGATAAAGTAAATCAATATTATAATCGGATATTAATTCATTCACTAAAACAGCTTTAGAAGACAGAGACCTGATATTTAACAGTTCACATTTCATTGTTTTATTTTGTGCTACTGAGGAGTTAGTTTTAATTTTTATTGGGTTTTTATGTTTAACTCCTCTTGTTTGTATTTCTTCAAATAATTTAGGTGGTCGGGGACAGACACAGTCTCTATGGGGTTTTGGGTGGGTGACTGTTCTAATGGAAGTGCAGAGAAGTGTGTAAGACAGCTGTTTTGCTGTGTAGCTAGCATTTTGCTTTGTTGCTAAACAGTGTAAGTCGTTTTTATCTTTTAACCATCTTCGAAATTTGGTTGTCTTTTCAGGATAGACAAGCCTAGCACATAGGCCGTTTTTGAGGCCTTTGCTTGGTATATTGTGCATTATTTTATTTTACCCAATCTTGTGCAAAAAACTCTGTGGAAAAAAGAAATGATGAGCGAAAGAACCAAGACGGCGGAGATTAAAATAGGTAGAAGAAAGAGCGAAAGGACAGTGGATACAGCAACGGTGCTAAAGCGAATGGAGGAGTTTCAATACAACTAAAGAAAGTCCGAAGGAACTGTGGACGCAGCAACGCCTACGGAGGGCTTGAAAGAGAGGAAAACAAAGACCGAAGGAACTGTGGACGCAACAACACTGACGGAGGGCTTGAAAGAGAAGAAAATGATGGCTGAGTGTGACGGGAGTATGCCGTCGCCGCGGTGGAAGACGGCTCTAGCCAAACAGTCGGCTCAGACCGTGGTGGTCCAAGCTCCCCCGACCGAAGCTCTGCATCAAGAGTGGCCTTTGAAAGACGGTGGTATGTGGGGTTAAGTGTTCAACTACAACAATAACGAAGCGTGTTTTTATCAGTTGGAAAAAGGGGAGAGTTACAACCCGGCGGGTCTGAAGACGTCTGGCGACTGGTCTGTGTTGACGGCGCTGGGCTTGAGCACCTTGGGTCCGGAGCAACCCGAGAGCGGACACGTCGATGTTGAAATGCTGGACCTCTCAGAGCTATAGAGACATTATGCTAGTGAGAAGAACCCTGTAGCCGAAGCCCTCCTCCTCCTCCTCCTACTCCTCCTACTTTTTCCTGCTCCTCCTCCTCCTCCTCCTCAGGATTGTATAAAAGGAATAAGGCGTTTTGTCCTTTTTCCACTTCGACTCTAAGCTCCTTTTTTGCGCAACAAGATGGTTTCGGACCCCGGCCTTCGTTCTGCTTTCACGCCCTCACCCGATGCCTCATCACCATCAGCGGTTCCTGCCTCGCCACCAGCCCCACCGCCCTCACCCGATGCCTCATCACCATCAGCGGTTCTTGCCTCGCCACCAACCCCACCGCCTCCTGCCTCTCCACCAGCAGCGACGGTTCCTGCATCTCCACCAGCAGCGAGGGTTCCTGCCTCGCCACCACCAGCAGCAGCAGCACTAGCGGGGGATCCTGCCTAGCCATCAGCAGCAGCAGCAACAGCGGCAGATTATGATTACCCCCGGCCAATTTTCTATATAAGATCGGCGTCCTGTCCCGAGTTCTCCGTCCCCAGTCTGGAGGCGAAGTCAGAGTCAGAGAGTGAAAAAAAAAAAGATGAACAGCCGTCAACTGGAGAGTCTCATGCCTCGTTTGGTGGGGGATGCCTTCTGTGGCGTATGGGCCTCAGACCAGCTTCCTTCACCGACGGTATCTTTTAAATGCCCCACCTACTTTATCGTCATCACCCACCCATGCATGAGCCGTGGGAGCACTGGCTGGCCCTGACGCTGGAAGAAAACGGAACCGGGACTTTTTTTGATTCCTTCGGATTCCCTCCTGATTTTTTTCACTATCCTAAACACATTGTAAAGTTTCTAAAAAAGCGCTGCGGCACCATTTCATATCACAACAAACAGCTGCAGCCCTGAGCAAGGGAGCGTTCCTTTGTAAACCCTCGGACATGGCCTTAATTTTGCCTACTACGGCTGTTTTTTGGGCACATAAATGACAGGCCACTGGTGGGGGAGTATCCCCGACCTCATTCTTTAACATTCTGGGCAGCCGGGTGTGAGGTCTACTATTAAGTAGGAAAAGGGCTTGAGAGTAGCGTCTTCAAAACTCTGAAGCAAAAAAGCTTTTTGACCGGGGAATATCTGCTGGGCCAATATACTGATCTGCAGTTAGTCTCTGGGGTTTTAAACAACACCAGGTAGTTACTGTTTAAGCTGATGGTGCGGCTGTATTTACCTTTGTAAAAGACATTCTGAGTCAGCAACATCACAGTCATATTCTTGTGATGTCTGTATTGTGTAAAGGTTCTTGCCACTTCAGGGTGATCGGCGGCCTATAATAACACATCGTCCAATACGATGAGATGGCTTTGATGAAGAGGAAACAAGTGGGGGTCATCGAAGGAATCCGGCAGCCCTTCCACAAATTTAATCTTTTTATAATTTTTTTGCAAATCATCGTACATAGGTTGACAGGAAGTGTAAATCCATACAATATTGTCAGGCACACGTTGCATTACATGTTCACAATGTTCTAATACATTTTTAACAAAAAAAGTTTTCCCTGATCCACCATGACCTACAAACTGACATGAGAAGGGCACCGTCAGTCTAAGATCAAACTCAATTTCCCCAACAAGGTGTGTCATTTTTTTTATTTTTATTTTTTTATTCCTTTTCAAAACCCAAAAGGTAATGTGTGACCTGTAGGCAGCAATCGTCTTTTGTCATACACCACGCGCAGTTTTTTCGTGTGTGAAGAGTTTTTGAGAATGAACCCTTTTTTATCACGCGCATTATTCTGCAGAGGGGTTTCCAGAAACCCCTCCCCCTCATCCTCCTCCTGTTGCTCCTCCTGTAACTGCAGGCCCTGCAGCTGATCTCTCCCCCTCTGACGATGGTGCGAACGTGTGACAAAGCCTTCCACTAACCTTTTTTACACTGTCAAAGTGGACGGTCTGACAACAGGCGTGCATTTGTGTGATACCTTTTACCTGTAACACCACTTTGTGACCTCTGGTTTGATAGGCATAACTTTTGGGGCCGGCCAAGACAAATTCCTGGATACTATCCTCGTCCGTCAGATCCCCCAGATAATTGCCCAGCTCTAGTGTGTTTTGTCCGTCTCTGGTGGTGTAAATGATGCTGTCTGTGTCAAAATAAAGCACCCTGTCCTGCAGCTGCTCTAAATAACTGAACAGCTTTAGACGGCCGTAGGCTGTGGTGAAAGCGGCTATAAACACATTGTCTACCTTATTAGGAGGAGCTATGTATCGATCGCTGTACACCCACTGGAGCAGAGCCACTTTGTCGTTCAGAAAGCAAAAGTATTTGATGCGGTGCTTTTCAGAGAACATGAGAGAGAAGAATAATTCCGCTTCTGCGACGAGCACCGTTTGACAGAGGTTACCTCTCTGGGCAAACTTTCCCCAGAAACTGTTGAGGCACAGTTTAGACACTTGTCTTTTAGCCGGATTGAGTTTAATTTTGTCAGCCTCCAGCAAAATACCCTGATGCAGATGATATTCCTTTATGTGCTTTTCCCGTCTCTCCTGATCTACAGCCTCTGGAGGGTACCCCGAGGCCTCCTGTTTACCTTTGAGATATGTCTGCATATATTTCAGGAAGATGGAATCGTCCCGACGGTCAAAGTGCCACACCTCGGTGATCTTGGCGTTAAGCGCTTGGCGAATGTAGATGCCCTCGATCTCGGCCACCCACTGTAACCACTGTATGCTGCTTTGCGAGAAAGATTTGAATTGCCTACTATAGTGATCGGGCGGTGGGATGGCCAAAGTCTCGGCAGGTAGAAAACAGGTGACAAAGACTTTCACGCAGGCAGAGGCTATGGTGGAGCGACTAAAAGGGTCTACCCCCGTCTCCTCTATGAAAGGTTTCATGCCTAGACCTGTCATGGCGTTCAGGACCAGGTAGCTGTCAAAACCTCTAGTGTTGTGCGCTATAAAAGCGGCGCCGCGATAGGCCGGGCTCCTGAAATGCACGAAAAGGTCCATGGCACACGACGGACCCCTCGAGCACCATGTCACGCCTTTCAGGGTTCTGGCACAGACCAAAAACGGTACGTGGATGCCTCTCTCATCCGCGTATGTTTCAAAATCATAATACACAATCTTTTGATTGTAATTGGTGTCAGGTTTTAAAGGCTGAATGCACGTGAGGTTTACAGTCACACTGACTGGGAGCACGCGGTTCAGAGGCTGCTGCTGCTGCTGCCCTTGCAGTGCGGTGAAATGTGTCTAATAAACTTTGGATATGATTTAAATTAGGGTGGTTTAATTCCTCTAATGCAATGTTGATGCCCATAAAGGGATCCTCAAACGTGATTGATGATTCATGTTTTTTTTAAAAGTCACACCTTGTTTTACAAAAACTACAAAACCTATGCTACACTCTACAACAAGAAAAAGAAATACAATACAAACAATACACACACACATTTCACCCTACACTCTTCTTGCACGAATGTAGAAGAGCTGAATCAGACTTTGATATTCTTCACACCGTGTACATCCTCTGAAGCGCCACTTATAGCATTCCCGTGAGCAACCTGAAAAACACACAGAGGGAAAACTGTCTTACAACACGGTCTTTGCTCCGTTTGACAACACACACACACACACACATACACACCTGCATACATACTCATATACCTAAACAGTGCTTTACTGTTTTTGTTTGAGACATAAATAAAGAATTTACTTACCGTGTCTGCTTCGAGGCCTGGAAGAATAGGACCTGCGGGGGCTACGTCTTGTGCTGCTGCTACTACTGCTGCTACTGTTATGGATGTTAGAACCTCTACGTTGACCATGTCGGATCCTCGGTCTGGTGGGGCAGGGACGAGGTAGCTCCGTTTCAACCGGTACAGTTGGAGGTGTTGGAGGTAACTCATTCACAGGCTCAGCCACAGCGATGGGTGTTGGCGCTCGAGGTTTGTTTTTGTGTTGGGGGGATGTGGTGAGAGTGTGAAATCAGAATCACTGACCAAGGCTCCTTACATCAAAGGGTACACATACAATACATTCTCTGTTTTCTTCAGAGACCAATCATCAATCAATTTTATTTTTTTTATTTACATAAACAAAAGTTAGATATCATATTAGGTCCGGCGTCCGACCGACACTCCTTCCTCCAGCCGCTCCGGGCGAAGCCTCCGCGACCTGGCCTCACCTCATCATCTCGCCGATCGTCACTCGGCTCCAAACATCTCGGAGTGGACGGTCATTCGCCTGAAGCGTGCCCTCACCCAGCGGGCCACTTCCGGGTTCACAGCCTCACACCCACGGCAGCGCCGCTGACGTCATCACGCATCCAGCCCAGCCTCCCTCACTAGCCCTCTGTTACGGCCACCTCTGTTATCTGGGTATGTGTACCTGTGTTGTGCAGCTGTGTCATGTTAAGCAGGATGTGTGACCCCTTGCCGAGGATTGGCTGGCGCGAGACCTGTCTACTTCCTGGTTCCAGCCGGTGATCTGATTGATGAGGCGTCTGGCAATCCCTCCAATCATCTACCGCCTTCCTCTATTTAAATAGCTGCCTACCTGTTGAACGGGCAGTTGTGATTTTGCCCTTGATCAACTCGCCTGTGTGTATTGTGCTCTACTGTTGTAAATGTGTTAACTTCTGTAGGAGCTTTAGTTTACAAGTATAAGATCTTACTGTCTCCTGTGTTGCCTTAATCTGTGAACTGTGGTAAGGAAACTGGGCAAGGATCTTAGTGGGGTTAACTGACACCAACCGGACACCTGTAGGTTAATTTGATGTTAGACACACTAGGTTTAGAGGGTGCTGCTTACTTTGTATTTTTGATTATTGATGACGGGTCAGAGTTTTGTTTAAATTTATTTTGAATTAGCTTGTGGTTATCTCTCATTTTGGAAAGACATCTTTAAGTTATATTTATTTCTTTAGGTTAAGCAGCATCCATCAGCTCTTTTCCCCTTCTTTTTGTAAACCCTGCAAATAAATAACTTGCAATTTTACCAAAAACATTCTGGTTCATGTTGCTTCCCTTTTCCCCACGAGCTGGGTCGTAACATAGGGCCAGGTCGTACTGAACCCAGATCCTGCATTTCTCGCTCCTAATAATCTTCTTCCTTACCCCAGACTTCCCAGACAACCCGAGCACATGCATCCCTTCATCCCAGCATCCTTTCTTCTTCTCTAATTCCTAACTCCCTTGTCCCTCCTGCTTCGGCTATAATTCCTACTCCGATTGCCTCAGCCACACAGTGTGCCCACAACAACGGTCCACGGCAACATTGTCAGCCAAAACCCATACTTTCCTCCTGTCTCCTATCCTAGCATCCCTTATTCTTCTCACATTCCTAACTTACCCTGTCCCACCTCCTCCGGCTACCATCGCCCCCTCCCCCCATTCCAACTTCAACCGCCTCAGCCACACAGAGCGCGCACACTACAATGGTCCTCGGCTACACTACCAGCCAAAACCCTTACTTTCCTCCTGCCCCATCACATCCCACCAAAACTTGCACCCTCACCGCTTCTTTGCCCTGAACCTCATATCATACTAACCACAACCCTGCCGTTTTCCACAACATGCCCCCAACATCCCCTCCTCCAACTTGATGAACAAATACAGACTCCCATCGTTCAGCTCCTAGATGACTTCCTTACAGTCACGCCATCCTCTTCTCCCCCGTCACACGGTCTTAATACCCTGATCTCCGCTTTCAACGAGCTCTGAGTCCCTCTCTTCCCAGAGAAAACTGAGGGCCCCAGCACATCCCTGGAATTCCTCAGCATTACTCTCAACTCTGTTTCACTCCAAGCATCCCTGCCCACCAAAAAAGTACACCGGATTCTTTAATCATTTCAAATTTCCTCCTGGCTCACAAATGCACCAAACATCAACTTCTCTCACTGCTTGGCCACCTGAACTACGCAATTCGCATCATCCCCCAAGGTCGATCCTTTTTGTCACACCTGCTTTCCATAGCCTCCTCCGTCCCATCGCTCCACGACAACATCACACTGGACAATGCATGCAAAATGGAGCTCAAACTATGGCACCAGTTCCTCTCATCTTGGAACGGCATCTCTTTCTTTTACGACACACACATCACTTCACCAGAAGACATCCAGCTATCCACAGACCCAGCTCCTTCAGTTGGCTTCGGCAGCTACTTTAGCAGAAAGTGGTTTTCAGCCAAATAGCCGCCCAAATTCTCTTCGCTCTCCCCTTCCTCTGCCATCTATGAAAATGTATCCAGTCATCATCGCAGCTATTCTTTGGTGCCACAAATGGTCAAATTAAAATCACCACCATCCACTACGATAACAGCATCATCATAGACTAGAATCCATGTTCCTACTAGCTTTCTTCGGCTTTCTGCTCTGAATTCACAGCTTCTACCTCCAAATACAATGCATCTTGCCACGCATCCATTTCCGACATCTCCATTCAGTCCTTCGACAACCTTTATTTTCCTACCTGTCCTCTGTCACACTGGGAGCAGAGTCTCTCCTCTTCTGGTAGCCAGTTCTGTCTGTGGCGACCCTTTTCTATGGCCAGGCTGTGCTCACTCAGTCTGTACATTGTCAACATTTTTCTTAATTTAGGACATTTTATTGTGGTCAGGTAATTTGCCAGTTTGAATTATCTTTTTAGGGTCAGATAACATTGTAATTTACTTTGTGTTTTGGTCGTTTCTTTTCAGTATTCAATATATTTTTCTTTTTGCTTGTTGATAATTTGGTTTGGTCTGATTGAGTTGGTGTTGCTGTCCTGAGTCTGTCCTGGGACATGTTACTGCAGAGAGCCTCAGGACCAGCTGGCTGAGGGGACTCTTCTCTGGTTTCAGCTCGTGATATGTCAGGGCTTTGTGATGGTATGTCTGGGGGTTAACTGATTTTAAGTGAAATTTAATTGATCTTTACTGTATTTTTAGTAGGGGGGTATTGGCCGAGCTCTGCTCTGCACAGATTATTTGGTGTTTTTCTCTGCACCTGCAGGATGCTCTTACAGAACTCGGTGTGGAAAGATTCTCTGATTGTTTTGTCCCATTTGTCAAATTCATTATTTAGTTTTGGTCCCCAAATTTCGCTGCCATGTAGAATTATTGGTTCTAGTACAAATTGGAAAATTTTAAGCCAGATTTTGATTGGAATATAGATTTTAATGTTTCTCTTTATTGCATAGAAAGCTCTCCTTGCTTTGTCCCTCAGATCTTTCACAGCCATGTTGAGGTTTCCTGTGTATGTAATGTTGAGGCCAAGGTAAGTGTAGTTTTTTGTATGTTATAATTTAGTGGTGTCTTAATAGAAATTCTGTGCAACCTGATTTCTGTATTTTTTCTGAAAGATCATTATCTTAGTCTTTGCTGTGTTTACTGTCAGGGCCCAGGTCTGACAAAATCTCTGCAGGAGATTAAGGTGCTGCTGCAAACCTTCTTTAGTAGGTGAAAGCAACACTAAGTCATCTGCATATAGCAGACCTCTGATCTCTGTGTCGTTCAGGGTGAGGCCAGGTGCCGTGGAACGCTCTAGTTGGTTCGCTGATTCATTGATATATAGATTGAAGAGAACTGGACTGAGATTGCATCCCTGCCTCTACTCTCTTCTCTCTCTCTCTCTCTCTCTCTCTCTCTCTCTCTCTCTCTCTCTCTCTCTCACCCCAACTGGTCGAGGCAGACGACCACCCACCTAGAGCCGAAGGGTCTGTCCTAGGTTTTTCCTTGCGCCCATTGCCAAGTGCTTGCTCATGGTGGTACTGTTGGGTCTCTGTGATTAATGTTTTAAAGAGTTCGGTCTAGACCTGCTCTATTTGAAAAGTGTCCTGAAATAACTTCTGTTGAATTGAACTAATAGCTAGCTAATCAACAACAATCGTTAGCTTGCCAGTTACATCTTTTTACAATAACAATTTTAACAAAAGTATGGGTAACTAGCAAGATAATTTACATCCACCGTTAGTTACCTTATTAGCTAACATTTTGCTTACACCTACAGTAATAATTTTGGTAACTGACATCTAGTTTAACCTTGATTGTAATGATGTCATCACAGGTTATGTCCATGACCTGAGTGAACGTGAGATTTGAGTTTGTTACCTTCCATTGTCGCACTGAAAAGGAAATCTGCCTTCCTTGAGGAATAATGAGTAGGTCTATAGTGGAGGACAATCCATATTTCTGCATGGGCTTCTCTTCAACTGCTGAATTACAATCAGATTGTCTGACATGACACCTAAGTAAATGTTCATCTTACATTCATTCACCTGGCCAAGAGGTAGCACTTATTTGATGAAGTTGACTTAAGTTCTGGGGATGGATCAATTGTTGATGTAGACTTTACCACAATTGACTTTTATAGCATTTGGAATTGTTTTTTGCATTCTCATGTGCACAGATATATTTTGCAAGACAAGGGTTGTTTGGACGGAACCTTTTCTTTAAATGGAGGAGAAAAATATAAATTTTCAAGACTACTGAAAAACGAGCTTGTTAGTTTCTGGCATGTTTGAAGTATTCAGGGGACTTAGAGAAAGCAATAATTGATAGATCTAATTAGAAGCTAAAGTGGGTAATCCGTGTTACTGAATACATTCTCCAAATAACTGTTCTAGGAGAAGTGCTGGTTGAAGAAAAGACAAACAAAGACAGAGCAAGAAAAAGGACACAACTATTCAAAGATGAAGTAACTTTTAATGAATCAGAATCATACACAGAGCCACCTTAAAAGTTCCCTACCTATCAGCTTTTTAAAAAGACATTATATAAATTGTCAAATTATTCTAATACATAGAGTTATAAATTATAGTATGAAGACAGATATACAACACGTTACCCAGAGAGAGAGAGAGAAAGAGAGCAGAAGAGAAAGACACTGACTTATTATTGAGTAATGATGGTTTTAACATATTTAGCTTATATACGTATGGGAGACATGATGCAGGAAAACACTTGCAGGAACGAGAAGAGCGAAGGAGAATGAGAATAGACAGTACATGAGACAGAAAGGTTGAATAAATTGCATGGAAAGAGAGTCCAGAGGATTATAGAAAGAACAATGAGCGTGGAAAAAATCTGAACAAAAAAGACTAGAAAATGTATGGCTGAAGAACAAAGAAAAAATAACCCTTTCCCCTCACCAAAATGGCACTAGAAGTACATAAAGAATAGAGCTCAGACTCCTTCAGTGAAAGCTTAAGGCTGTGATCATACAGGACACACTTAGCAGCATAACAAGTCTGGTTTTAATATTTGAGAGTTTTCTGCGTTTTGCACGGTGAGTTTGTCCTCCAGGAAGCTTGCATGTACTAGCATGGCATGCTTATAGTGCTTTACAATACTGTTCTGAGCAGCCAAAACTGTGTCAGGTCTGCTGTCAACAGAAGAAATCAGAAAACTGGGTCAGGTTCTTGATGGTTGTTCCAGACCTGGCTGCCTCATTTAAAGTCCTCCAGAGTCCTGATGGCTAGTTCAATTATTATGCCTGCACATGGTAACTTTGATGTTATATGTTGTTATCCCCTAAAACATTCATTACAGATGATTGGACACAAATGTGGTACCCTGCAAGACAGTCAGTAGGCTGCACATTGATCTATCACCCCTCCCTCCACACGCTGACTTTCTGCCTCCCTACAAGGAAGGACTTCTAAGGGGCCATTCACATATTGCGTTGGAAAACACCTGGAAAATGCCATCCACACAGCTTTCGTCCTTTTAACCAAGGTGCTTGGGAGGATGCACTACTATCACGCCAGTCGTTACTAAGCAAAAGTCACAACAAAGACACATGGATTACTAGCAGCATAAACCCCTTGCTTGATTTATGTAGACAAAAGAAAAAAAGCATCTTCAGTTTAACTGATCTTTCAACCCGATGTTGTTACTACCTTGCTCAGCATGTCTTATGGAGGTGATTGGTATATCCTTGTTACATGACCTGTTGTGCGCTTGCTGCGTTCTAAAAAGTTGAGACTTTACCAAAAAACAGGGTTAATTGTTAAATCACTTAGCAACAAGGTGGATTGTACAGTTAAATGGCAATGGATAAGAGTCATTCAGAAAAAATCTAAACTTGGATTATACCCCAAAGTCTGTCTATATAGTCAGTAGTGTTTGGAAATAAATAACACTCCAACAGTCAAATTCTAGCGAATAATGCAAGGCAAATTTCTGCGTCCCATTTTGTCTGATATATTAATAATGAATTCATTTTTAAGGTACATTTTGATATAACTAACTATAATATCATCAGTGCCTGACTGTGGACTTTGTTTAAATAAATTTTTTTGCAAATGCCATTAGATTTGATCACAGATTATCACTTATGTACTACTTTTAGGATATAGTTAAAGTTTCAGAATGTACAACAAAAAGTTATTTTTATAAAAAAAATTACCTACTGCAGCTTTAACTGATTCAGTCAGTCTCATGAAATACACTATTCTATTAATATGGAATACTAATTAATAATTAAATAATTACAACTAAAATTACCATCAATAGATAGTAAGTTGAAAGATTTGAAGCTCAACATGGACGAGGTTGGAAGAGGTGTTGCAATTTTGTAACTTTTTCACAACATCCTCCAGGAACCAAAAAAACCCCAAAAGAAATTGTTTTCTTAATCAATGCTTGGGTTGACAGGTCTAAGATGTCTGACATCTGACATCACCAACCCCAGGGGTGTGAGCACACACTGAACTACCATTACACAAGGCCCCTAGGACTCTGTACCACAATAATAGTGGTATATAAATACAGACTGTTTCTAAGCCATGTCCATGGAACGTGCTACACATCAGTGCAAAGTACCTGAGCAACTAGTGGGTAAAACATGTCTTCCTGGAGGACAGTCAGGAAAAAACCTTTACAGTGAGAGAAAGATGCAATGTACCATATGTGCCATGAAGTACTGACCCACCAGATGTGTGTTTTTACATTCTCATCTTTTTCCACTTTTATGCAACAGACTTTTTCTGTAGAGTTAAAGACATGAAGCTTTGAGTTGCACATAAAACTGAAGAGCTACTGAACTTTAGACAAGTTTCCTGTGCCTGCTAAAACTACATCTTCATAAATGTGAATAATTATGGAATATAACTGTTTAATGTGAATACACTTAAATCAGAAAACTGTGTGTCATACAATAGTTCTTGAAAGGGCTTAGAAAGAAAGAAGCTGGAAAAGTTCACACTCTGGGCAAGGTTTAACACAAGCACCTCTGGCTCTAAGATAACTCTGGCCCTATTTTATCCTGACATTGCAGTTTTAATTTATACATGAAAATATAATTTAGTAAAAACCCAAGGCCTCACACAGGTGTTTTGAATTTAGAAAAGCATTGGGATCAGATCTACCCGTACTATCTCCCCAGGCTTCATGGGCATTTACATCTTCATTACAGCTCCAATGCCAGGTAAAAATTTGAGTTGAGTTGAACTATTTTAACACAAAGGTGCTTTTGAGAAACTAGTTCTTAGACAGTATGAGATACATTACAATCTAACATCATTACACTGAAGAGTGTTACAGTGGCTTACATGTAGTATCTCACACCTATCCGACCACGGTAAACTTTTCACGGTCTTTTAACCCCGAGGGACAGCCCTGTCTTCACCTTTAGACAGATGAATAATACTATTATGGCTATCATTTATGATTAAAAAAAACAAAGATTTGTCATTTTGCTGTAAACTTGACTGATTTACAGTTTAGCATGGGTTTTCATGCCTTAAGCTAATGGAGTGATGAATTTTGATTGCTTCAAGACATCAGTTGTAAAAATTGAGCCATGGGGTAAATGAAGTGACCCGATGTTAAACCCAATCTTTGCTTACTGACCCAATGTTTTGCTTTTGGCAGAACACCAAACGTGTTGAGCATGTCTAGCCAATGACCCCATGCCCTAAATTGTCATCCTGGTGAGATTGGACCAATGGCATTGTCCGTGTATTTTAAAACATTATGATTCTCAGATAGTGAGTGAGGAGCAAATCTAATACATACGGAGACAGATCTGGATGCTTAGTTGAGTGAGTGAAGCTAACTATATATATTAGCAGTTTCTGGCTTCTCAGAGTAACAGTGCAAATCTGATCGGAATGAATTGCAAGGCAGGTGGCAAACTGTATTATTTATGGCACAGTTTGACATTTTGGGAAATTGTTTATAAAAACCATGCCTAGGTGAAAAGATAGATTGAGAATTGTTGTGTACTTTTTCCATTTTTGTGGGAGCTAGGCTAGCAGTTTCCTTCAGCTTCCACTCTTTATGCTAAGCTAGGTCAAACACCATTAATGGACCTAAACGGATTAAACTGATACCAGTATTTTTTCATCAGTCTCTGGCTGGCAAATGGAAACAAATAAATCCCAAAATGTTTCTGATCCTAGTACTTGCACTCTGAGGTTAATAAAACACTGGCCCGCTAACTGTACATCTTCCCTCTACTGTCCTGAATCATACATTACAATCAAATGACCAACTAAAAGTGCAATGAGTAGAAATTGTTTAAATGTCGATAATGTTTAAAAGACATTCTATGAATGGATAGTAGATGGAAGTAAATAATAACTGTAATTACAATCGGAAAGAAATATTATCAAAATATCTATTGGTTTTTACTGAACCATATAACAACACACCAAGAAGCTAAAAAATAATCAAACTCAAGAAAAGGAAATAAGTTAACACATCTCAAGATGTAGAAATTTACAGTATATACATTCTTTTTGAAAGTAACACGATTTTGTTTATTGACTGTTAGCTCCGTCGTTATCCTTTCAGTTCTCTTGTGTCTGGAATCTGACGTCATAGTGGATCCACTTATATCACACTACACAAAAAGGCTTATTTTTAAAGTAACCCTTAAAGTTTACCTTCCAGCCTATTATTGTCTTTTAATGGTGATCAGTTCTGTTCCTATCCAGTTGCAGATTATTCCAATGGCTTTGGTGCATGGCAGAGTCCACACTTTGATTTAAATAAAAAAAAAATAAAAAAATATATAGAATATGTATTTTCTTAAAACATTTAAGACGTTCTTGTCAAGCTGCAAAGTATACAAAAAAACTTTTTTCATTTTTGCTTTTTCCTCCAGGGGTAATTTTTTCTGTATAATTTTCATAATTTTATTAGTTTTTTTGAGGGTTTTTTACACAGAGTGCTGAAAGTAGGTTTGTTTGTAAGAAAGGAAAGTTTGTAGCTAGTGTACATTTTTAAGCATGTAAACAAAATGTAAAAGTGCTCTTATTTTGAAAGACTATTTTTTGAGTTCCGAGTGTTTACAAAGAAGTAGGAGGCACTTAGGTCCATCTCTATGGCGACAGACAGTCACTTAGGCCATAATTCCAGGCTCAGGATTGGAAGGTCTGGTCAGGTTCTTGCAGACGTAAAGAGCTCAGGGGGCTAACATGAGGCCAGGACTAGAAGGTGTATCTATGAAGGTTTTGCAGATGAAAACTATAAAAGTGGGCTGACATTGGACTAGCACTTCAGAACACAATGACTGCTTTCAAGACATATTTGTTTTATGCAGACTGTCCTTTCTTGTTGACCAACTTCCTTAATGTTTGATGAACAGTTTCAAAGAATGCAATCTGTCACACAGATGGTTATGTGAACAGTGCATTCCCTTAACATTATACCTGAACTACCCGGTCTCTTATTTTTTGATAGCTCTCTAGAATCTGGTGGTTTACTTTGTCAGCATTGTGGCCTCTTTCTTTGACGTTTGTATCATGGCAATTCTTGTCGGAGCCACAAGAATGTTGCTTGTTTCAGGAGTAGTCGTGCTAGAAAAGGTTCCACGATGGTTTTTAATACGAACCACAAGTCAAAGATTATGATCACCACTTTGGGATGAAAAATTCCATCAGAAGCAGACAACTGTTTCACTCCTGAAATGTAGGTAATTAAATAGAAATAGATTTAATTAACACACATTTAGTACTTCAAAACTGTAGGGAGTCATCATGATGATATTATAAAGATGTTCCAAAATGTTTGCCATGAACACTCTCAAGTTATATATAAGGGACAGTCCAATCTGGTCAAGTAATAATGGCAACTCAAGATGTGTAAAATTCTAGGCAAATAATCCAACTGTTTTAGTGAAAGGGCGATTTACTGTGTGATGAGCAGACAGAAATACAACTCAAATCAGGGCTAGCAAGTAAGATCATTCTAATTTAGGATTCATGAAATTAAGCTAAATCGAGCTAAACCACATCTAAAATGAAATATTTGAAATTTTGTCAAACTAGGCCAGGCTCTACTAGACTAGATCAGGCTTTATCAAGACTTGGGTAGAACCAAAGCTGCACTAATTTAGACAAGGTGAAATGAGGAAATGATGGTACCTAAATTATTAGGATAAGAAACCATACCAGACCAGTACAATCAGGTCAATCCAGTTCAGTCCAGTTTGATCGAATCCATACTTCATAGTCAAGTATTTTTAGCCATGAGTTAATTCAAAAAGGAGCAAGACTGGACCACACAAGCCTGGACCCAACCATTTAAGTAAGATCCAAGACATTTCCTTCAATTATAATGTGATACAATCCAATGTAATCCCGTTCATTCCGATCCAGTTAAACACTTCACTTTAGACCGTTCATCCGGTCCTTACATGTCAGGCAGTTGGAAGCAAGGTACAGTCCATCCCTAATCCCTCTTCACATGGTTTCATGGTTTCACTGGACTGTGCTGTGAGTCCAGGCTAGACTTCCACTCCAAGGCAATCCATTTCCTTTTGATCCAGTGAACTAATTTCTAGTCCAGTAATGATCTGGTCCAACCTAAAATACATTCCATTCCTTTCCTCTCGTATCCATTTCTATCCAAGTATATCCAGATAGACTGGTGTGGCTTTCATCAGAGTAAACAGCATCTTCTGGATGTCCTTAATGTTGAGGCGCTGTTGTGGCTCCCTCTGCCAACAGCCCAGCATAATATCGTAGACTTCTTTGGGACAGAGCCTGGGGCGCTCCAGTACCCTGCCTTGAGTAATGCACTCTATCACCTGGGAAGACAGAGAGACATAGTTAAAGAATACACAAATACTGCCTTTTGCAAGAAAAGCTTTAGTTAAGCAAGTATACATCACATGTAAAGTGCAACACAAAGTGCTGCACCATTTGACAGGTACATGTAGCAGACACTGGAACGACTGAAGAAGTAGTCATGGTACAGTAGTTAGGATGTCTCAGTCTACGGAGGGAATGGGATAAAACTGCTGCTTTTCTGAGAGTTGACACATTGATGCTGGGAAATAAGTCTGTAGCAGATCTTGATACACTTAAATCTAGTAGCATTGAAATTAACCTAACATACACGGCTGTGGCTCAGAGGCAGAGCGGGTCGTTCCCTAATCGGAAGGTTGTGGATTCGATCCTCTGCTCCTGGTGCCACATGACGAAGTATCCTTGAGCAAGATACTGAACCCCAAATTGCTCCCGATGCTGTGCATCGGTGTGGGAATGTGTATGAATATTAGTTTCTGTTCGATGGACTTTGCCATCACCGTGTGAATGTGTGTGAAAGGGTGAATGTGGCACGTAGTGTAAAAGCGCTTTGAGTGGTCAGAAGACTAGAAAGGTGCTATACAAGTACAGGTCCATTTACCATTTACCATTTACATGTTTTAAAGGAGCATTTCACCTGTGGAAACATTAATCTTATTGAAAGTGGGTTATATATGTAGTCGAAATGTAACATAAATTTCGAATTTGGTGCCTATTTGACCGAGAAAAGACAGAAAGTGACTTTAGAGCACATTTGTATGGAAGACAACAACTCCCACAATGCACAGCTCCGCAAGCCACTCCCACTAACACTACCAAGGACTACAACAACGTGAATGTGAACCATTTATTTACAGAAATATATCAGCAACAACAAAAATAAATATGTTAACAATGACAGTTGTAGTTCCTCCTTAGCGTCCTCAACTTCTTGGTGCCCGCAGTACTGGCCATCTGGAGCTGGATGTTTCTGTCGGATAGCCTGCACCACATCAGCGGGTAAAACGACACGATGGCCTCGACCCAATCTCTCGCCTTGCAGGACCCATTCCAGAAAGGCTGTTAGGCGATATTGTCTACAAGACATTGAGCACACAGTTAGCGATACGTGGTCTTTGTGTTTAGCGTGCCACAGTAGTTAGCAATGCAACTGCAAGCTGTTTGTGCAGTAAAGAAGTTAGTTCAGTTGGCTGACGTTACGTATTAACCGGGAATAACTTTGTGATAATGCTTGAACAAATTGTGTACATACATGCCACGTTGTTATAAGAAAGAAAATAGAAAGACTCACTTTACAGTCAGACGTCCGTGTGTCCGTAGGCGCACAGTGAGAGCACAAGCACCAGCAGTCCGCCCCAGCTCGAGCCACTCCGGGCTCCTCGTCCGCGACAGGCAGGTCCTCTGCCTCGGCGGCAGCAGCCTCAGCCGCCTCCTGTTCAGCCTCAGCTGCTCTTTGCTATATTGCGGCTCATAAAGGTAGCCACGAACACCTGATTCGACCATCAGACTTTCGAAATCCTCTTCTTCCATATGAGATTGATTACCTTCTACCATAGTCGTAACGTCTGGCTCGACAGCGCCTCCAAACTTAGCTTCCAAACAAGATGGTGGTTATATTTTTTAGTTTCTGCAAGTGAAGTCCCACCCACTGATCTGTAATAGGTCTGTAGCGTGAGTGAAAAAAAAATGAGGAAGTAGTGTTTGTAGTCTCACCCCCTCTACAGAGATATGAGACGATTTTTGCATCATTGGAAGCAGGAACTGCAACACTGAAATCCATATTTCTCCAGTCTCAGGGAAAAATGAGGGAATGATGCACAACCATTCAAAAATATGACTGGGTTTCTAATGATACAAAGCTTAATGCAAATGGGTGAAGTGTCCCTTTAATGGTTTTGAGTCAGTGATCAGCACTGTTGCCTCACAGCAAGAAGGTCCTGGCTTTGATTCCAGGCTGGGGCAGGGCCTTTCACATGTGTGGAGCTTGCATGTTGTGTGAGCTTCCTCCGAGTGCTTTGGTTTCCCCCACCATCAAAACATGTATGTTAGGTCGATTCTCTAGTCAGTGCTCTTGACCAAGGCACTGGCTCCAGAGTCGGTTCCTCACACGGTGGCTGCCCACTGCTCCTGGTACTTACAATGGGTCAAATGAAGAGAATGAATTTCACTATCGGGATCAATAAAGGATAACTAAAGAACATGTACATTCCCCAGCTGGGAATCCAGGACCTTCTTGCTATGAGGCGACAGTGCTAACCACTGAGCCACCATGTTGCCCATTTACTCAAATCAATTAAATTTCAGTTTTATTTTTATAGCACCAAATGAATGAACATAAGTTATCTCACGACACTTTTTACATAAAGCACGTCTAGACCGTACTCCTTATAGATACATAAAAACATTATTTGTATTAGGGTAGGTGATAATGGCAATGATGAAAATAACTTCATATCTGCTGCTCTCCACTGTCAAAGAGGGTCTATTATATTTTCCTAATGCTTAGCACTTTTTGCAAGAGCTCCATTTCCCCTTTGTTTTCCTCTGTGCAGTCATTTAAAAAGCCTCTTTCCACATGGAAATGTCTTCCCTCGGGCCATTAAACCAGGAATTGAGGGTAGAAACAGAAACTTTGTTATACTGTTATGCAAAGTTGTACATGTTTGTCATTATAGTCTAAAATGTTACAGAAAGAATCCACTGCAATGTTTACAAGCATTACTTTTGCTTTTGAGCATTTATCTGACTTTCAGTCGTTAATTATTGATATTATAGAATAAATATAGTAAGAAATAGCCATCATAGCAAAAAACATTTTTAGCTATATGTCATCTGAAAAAAATAAATACAATTTCTCTACCTCTGCAGCCTTAAAAAGTGTTTACTTTTGTGCTTTTTCCCACACTTACATGACTCACTCTGACTGCATTTGAACTTTTTAATTCATAACCGAAGTTATCTCAGGACACTGCAAATAAAGCAGGTCTAGACCGTAGTCCTTATAAAATTTATTTACAGAGACCCAACAGTTCCCACCATGAGCAAGCACTTGGCGACGGCGGCAAGGAAAAACATCCTTTTAATAGGCAGAAACCTCGGACAGACCCCGGCTCTAGGTGGGTGGCCGTCTGCCTCGACCAGTTGGGGTGAGAGAGAGAGAGAGAGAGAGAGAGAGATAGAGAGATAAACAGAGTAAAGCAAATTTTAGCACAATGTAAAGAAAGCTATCTGGACCATTGGGAAGAAACAACTAAAAGCCAAAGTAGATTGGAATGTTATCTTGCCCTTAAAAGAGATTATGAATAAGCAGAATATCTCTCTACTGTCAGAGATAGAAAGCAGAGACAGATCCTAACCAAGTACAGGCTCAGTGACCACAAATTGGCAATTGAAACAGGAAGACACAGAAAATCATGGCAACCAAAAGAAAACAGAAAATGTGGTCACTGTTCAACAGGTGAGGTTGAGACAGAGATGCACTTTCTCCTACATGTACAAAATTAAATAATACTAGAAAAATTTATTTGAACAAGTTCAGCTCTTTGATACCAGATTTCAAAGAGCTGAACGACCTCTCCAAATTAAAAATACTCCTCGGAGAAGGAGAGCGGGCACACCTTGCTGCCCAGTATATATTAACATGCCACAACCTGAGGGACAGTGAGTGATCAAGGCACACGCACACACAGACACACACACACACGCACACACACACACACACTGCATATAACTAATATAATGTTCATATAATAATAATGTATATATCTTTGATTTATTGTATTGTATTTGAATACTTTGCTTTGCCAATATTGTTTTTAAAAAACTTTCATGCCAATGAAGCCCATTTTGAATTTGAATTGAATTTGAATTGAGATAGAGAGAGAGATAGATAGACAGAGAGAGAGGAAGAGAGAGAGAGAGAGAGAGAGAGAGAGAGGTAAAGACAGAAGGACAGAGACAGAGACTAAGGTGCAAAGCAACAACAGAAGCAACAACTACACTAGTAGTAGTGACATGGTATCAGCCATGACATGACCACTCCACATTAAAGAATATGTCTTTGCCAATGTCATTACAGAATCCAGTGTTTCTACAATCAGTTCCATTCATTCAGTCACAGCAATCCCTGGCATTATGTTACCTTACATTAAGATGAGTTCCACATTGACAGTATGTAATTAGCCGACAGAGCCTCTAGGTGAATTAAAGTGTTTTAAACCTGTATTCTTTCTAATGGCCAGTAGGGCCATCCATCATTCATACAGCATGATGTTGATTTTGTAAATGATGGTCCTATTTAGAGTAAAATGGAGGATAAAGCAGCGTATGCTTTAGGGCGTGGCTACCTTGTGTGCTACCTCAGTGAGTCTGTCCAGCTCAATGCACCAAACTCAGATCAAACTGTCACACACTAGGTAGTACTGATCAAAAATGAATCAGTATTCTGTTCATATGTTGACTTTTTCTCTCCTCAAATATTTTTTACAAACATATTTTAGTTTATCTGTAATACTAGAATGTGTGTGACAAGTCGTCATTGTTTCCTGGGGCATCCACTTCAATCTCTGCTTGTGGACATTAACGATACCTGTATGAGTTGCTAAAATTGTGGCAGTCCAAGTGTTAAAAGCCTTACAGTGGTTCAAAGGGTACAAACACTCCTTATCTGAAACATCTGCAGCAAGTGTTCATTTACATGGACAGTAGTCCAAAAGTTTTTATTGTACTTTCCAGGAAATGTGTTGCCACAGTCTGTACATAATCCCATATACTGTATACACACACAACATTAACACAAGATAGACATCTAAACACAGAACATTTGTACATACATTCAGGTATTTACACATAACGGCTACCAGGGAGTTTTGTTGAGTAAAGCTATGGCAGAAGAATCAGAAGAAACTCCTGCCATAGCAAGCTCGTTTACAGGCCAATGATCTGTATCTGCGCCTGGATGGGACCAATGTGAAAAATTGAGGGGGTGTCTGGGGTCGTGAGCTATGATGTGTGCTCTGCCTGTGATGGCTTTGCTTTTTCATTTACGTACAGAACGCTGCAGCACGAGTACTGACAGGAACTAGGAAAAGAGATCATATCTCTCCTGTATTAGCGTCTCTGTACTGGCTCCCTATAAAATTCAGAATCTAATTTAAAATCCTCCTCCTCACCTACAAAGCTCTCATGGTCAGGCCCCTTCATATCTTAAAGAGCTCATAGTACACTATTACCCCTCTAGAACACTGCACTCTCTGAATGCAAGGCCACTTGTGGCAGAGCAGAGAAGCTAGTACAGGAGAAATATGATCTCTTTTTCGTAGTTCCTGTCAGTACTCGTGCTGCAGTGTTCTGAATTAATTGGAGTGTCTTAGTGGACTTACTGGGGCAGCATGATAATAAGGAGTTGCATTAATACAGCCTACAAGTAACAAATCCATGGATTAGTTTTTCTGCCATGCATTTGTGATCAAGTTATAAAGATATATTGTTTCTGTACTTTATATACATATGGATATTTTTTTTGTTTTTTGTTTTAATCAGAAGGTTGGCGGTTCCATCCCCGGCTCCTCCTGCATCATTTTGACGTATCCATGAGCAAGATACTGAACCCCAAATTGCTCCCAATGCTGTGCATCGTTGTTTGAATGTGTATGAATGCCCTTAGTTTCTGTTCTGGTGAGCAGTTAGTACCTTGCATGGCAGCCTCTGCCATCAGCGTATGAATGAATGTGTGCGGATGGGTGAGTGTCTAAGACTAGAAAGGAGCTATGTAATTATAGTCCATGTACCGTTTAACTTTATTATACACCGATCAGCCATAACATTATGACCACCTGCCTAATTTCCCAATTTCCCTTCGGGGATTAATAAAGTCTATCTATCTATCTATCTATCTATCTATCTATCTATCTATCTATCTATCTATCTATCTATCTATCTATCTAATATTATGTAGGTCCCCCTTTTGCCGCCAAAAGTTGTGAGGTGGGGCCTCCATGGATCTGACTCATTTGTCCAGCACATCCCACAGATGCTCGATTGGATTGAGATCTGGGGAATTTGATGGCCAAGTCAACTCCTTGAACTTGCTGTTGTGTTCCTCAAACCTCATGCTGTTTGCACTGTTTGCATGAAAGACTGTACATGGTCTGCAACAATGCTTAGGTAGGTGGTACGTGTCAGCATCACACTCTGATGACCTGCAATTTTCTGATGTTAAACTCAGAAAAAACCGAAATTCTTGTTCTTGGCCCCAAAAACCTTAGAGACTCATTGTCTAAAGATATAGTCACTCTAGATGGCATTAACTTGGCCTCTAGCACCACTGTCAGGAATCTTGGAGTTATCTTTGATCAGGATTTGTCATTTAACTCCCACATAAAGCAGACCTCTAGGACTGCCTTCTTTCATTTACGTAATATTAGAAAAATTAGACACATTCTATCACAGACAGATGCAGAAAAACTAATCCATGCATTTGTTACTTCAAGGCTGGATTACTGCAACTCTTTATTATCAGGTTGCCCCAATAAGTCCATTAAAACGCTCCAATTAATTCAGAACGCTGCAGCACGAGTACTGACAGGAACTAGAAAAAGAGATCACATCTCTCCTGTACTAGCTACTCTGCATTGGCTCCCTATAAAATGTAGAATTGAATTTAAAATACTCCTCCTCACCTATAAAGCTCTTCATGGTCAGGCCCCTTCATATCTTAAAGAGCTCATAGTACCCTATTACCCCACTAGAACACTACGTTCTCTGAATGCTGGGCTACTTGTGGTTCCTATAGTCTCTAAAAAGTAGAACAGGAGCCAGAGCCTTCAGTTACCAAGCTCCTCTCCTGTGGAACCAGCTTCCAGTTGTGGTTCGGGAGGCAGACACCCTCACCACTTTCAAGAGTAGGCTTAAGACATTCCTCTTTGATAAAGCTTATAGTTAGGGCTGGATCAGGTGAGTCCTGAACCATCCCTTAGTTATGCTGCTATAGGCCTAGACTATCGGGGGATTTCCCATGGTGCACTGAGCTACTCTCTTCCTCTCTCTTTCTGCACTCATTCATGTCCCTTTAATGCATGTTACTAACTCCACTTCTTCCCCGGAGTTCTTGTGCTTTCTCGTCTCGCAGGTTCTCATGGATCCTGGTGGAGCCTCCTGCCATGGTCCTGCTTGACTGCCATTGCCAATACTGTTGTTGCTGTGCACCTGTCTGTCTGTCTGTCGCTCTCTCTCTCTCTCTCTCTCTCTCTCTCTCTCTCTCTCTCACCCCAACTGGTCGAGACAGACGACCACCCACCTAGAGCCGGAGGATCTGTCCTAGGTTTCTGCCTTTTAACAGGCAGTTTTTCCTTGCCCTTGTCGCCAAGTGCTTGCTCATGGTGGTACTGTTAGGTCTCTGTAATTAATGTTAAAGAGTTCGGTCTAGACCTGCTCTATTTGAAAAGTGTCCTGAGATAACTTCTGTTATGAATTGGCGCTATACAAATAAAATTGAATTGAATTGAATTGAATTGAATTGATTCATCAGACCAAGCCACCTTCTTCCATTTCTCCGTGGTCCAGTCCTGATGCTCACGTGCACATTGTAGGTGCTTTTGGCAGTGGAAAGGGGTCAGCATGGGCACCCTAATTGGTCTGCGGCTATGCATCCACATACGCAACAAACTGTGATGCACTGTGTGTTCTGACACCTTTCTATCCCAACAAGTTTTAATATAATTAACAGCATAAGCTCATCTGTTGGATCGGACCACACAGGCCAGCCTTCGCTCTAATCCAGTTGTCTAGCCATCACAATTTGGACCTTGTCAAAGTTGCTCAAAGTTTCTTACACATCAAATTTGAGGGCAGAATGTTCACTTATTGTTTACTAATATATCCCCACCACTGACAGGTGCCATGATAACCAGATAATTAGTGTTATTCACTTCACCCGTCAGTGGTCATAATGTTGGCTGATTGGTGTATTATGGTTTTAGAAATGTATATTCATTTTAGGCCTTTTCGAAATATAAATTTTAACCCATGCCCTTTTTGGGGGACAGTGGGACTGGCTTCTTTTCATTTTCAACTATTTCCCATACTCTAGGAAACAGATCACTTAAGTGAGGCCACATGATAAGCCTATATCCAATGTCAGGCTTGTCCAATGTCCAAGTCCAATGTAGAGTGCCCACACTATCCTGCATTTCTTTGATCTGATATGTTTCTTACTTCCCAATTAAATAAATTATATAAATTATTATTGTAAAACAACAATAAAATAAATCATGTGTGTCCAGTCTTCTAAAAGCATTTCTTCACTCTCTAGATGGTATGACATCATCTAATTTCATCATCTCATCTTCATCCGCTTTAGACGGTATGACAGCTGCTGCAATATCACACCTTTTCAAAGTGCACTTAAACTGAAAACACAGGAGAGACAGACATGTTCTCTTAGCTGAAATCACGCAGGGGAATCCAGATAAGAGCTTTTATCTTTACTAATTTCCCTCATGATATCTATACAACTGACAAAAAATGCATTTGGGCACATGAGCAATGAGAAGGGGATTCTTGGTGGCCACATCACATCACCTGTAATCCGTAATATTTTGTTCTTTAAGTGTGATGTTCACTTTTCTGTACAGGTGAGGAATGTGCATTTCTGCATGCACACAACCCAGTCCAATTCTGAAAGTCAATAGTGACCTATTGCAAAACCAGGATTGACAGAGATCTCATTTGTATTTTAAATAATACAGCAGAAGCCATGGTTTGCATGAATATCAGAACAGAACCTATGATGTCTTCAAAGGACACCTCATAAAAATCAGATTCTACAATGTTGTAAACTGTAAAGAATAGTGTTTGACAGGTTGATCTCTGAGATTTTTCCAACTCAAAAACTTGCTTGAAATTACAACCTAAAGTTTTTGTTTTTTTGTTTCCCCAGAGAACAACCAGACATTAATGAATCTGCTGGAATTTAGTCTTGTTGCTTAGTGCCTACTGATTCAACTATTACTACCAGGTGCTGAACTTGCTGCCTTTCTGGTCCATCATCTGTTTTGGAACAAAAGTGCATACTCACTAAAATGTCAGGAGTCTCCCTACACTCACGCAGTGTCAGAACATATTTCCCCCACAAAGACGAAACACCCCAGTGCTTCAAGTAAAATGTGAATGTAATTGTCTTTTTCAAGTAGTATTCCTATATATATATACAAGATCACGCGAGAATCCATCTTGCCAGGCTTAAATCTAGCGTTTAGTTATTTTGCCTAAAAACAGTAAAGTCTGAAAATGATCAGAATCAGCTTTATGTTGAATATGTGTGAAAAATGTCATATCATTAAACCCCAAATTCCAAGAAATATTTACAAGGTTTTAATACAATTTTAATAAACTGGAATTTTCCACTAACCGAGTTTCTATTGGTTGGTAATAATAAAAGTTCAAAATTAATGCAGACTTATACCATACATATATATGCATAAGTGACAGTGTACCTCATTATTGGCGAGCTGGAACCATGGCTGTTTGCCGTAAGTAAAAATCTCCCATAGGATGACTCCAAAACTCCACACGTCACTCTCTGTGGTGAACTTCCTGTACATGATGCTCTCTGGGGGCATCCAGCGGATAGGCAGCATCGTATGACCTCCCACCTGAACACACACACACACACACACACACACACACACACACACACACACACACAAACATAGAAGAAAGAAGTTTTAAAGAGGAATGTGAAAATGTGTTGTGCATATATTACACAATGCTTTATCTCATATATCCTTATGTGCCAAACTGCAACATTTTGCAGATTCCTGTATATCCTTTATACATATTTTCCTATGTTTATTGTTATGCACCAATAAACCAAGGCAAATTACTATACCGACCAGTAGATATTGTTGCAGATCCGTTCTGGATGAATATTTTGTGAATTTACAGATATGTTCATTAAAAAGTTTCTTCATAGTGTTAGTGTATTGGCTATGTTGAATACTGCTGTTTTAGAAAACACCAATTTTTGGAAGTCTGCAGATATTTTCCATTACCCTTTACAACCAAGGATCTCACAAATGATAAAATACACCGAAAGGTTTTTTAATATACTTTGAAAAAAATAGTATATTGGAGCCAGAGATTTTTCCTCTGACATAAGTAATATAATATATTGGAGGCCATCTGCTGCTTCTGATTATTGCACATGACGTACAGTATATCACCCATAGTGTTCATCATATGCTGTGACTCATTCAGGCCTTGTACAGGTCAGGGCAGTGATGGCTGCAGTTATGAATGACAGTGAATATAAGTTTATGAATGGATTGTACAGAGGCTACACTGCAGTTTGTGAGGACAAAAGATATTTTATACAATTTATTAAATGTTGTAACAACCAATATAGGGCTGTTTCTGTTTCCTTCACAATAAGATAAGATGAAGAATACCTTTATTGATCCTCCGTAGGAGAAATTCAAGTTAGACACAGCAGCATAGGGGAATGTAGTGCAAAGAGTACAGAGAAGAGTACAATAAGAATCACAATATAAGAATATTAACTAAATATAATAGAAGATTAAAGACTATAAATGAAAAATATATATACTATATGCAAAATGCAGTAAAATGGTTTGCAATGGGTTGCATTTTTTCTTTTTTTCTTCTTTTTTTTTTTTTAAACTAAAATAAACTGTACATGTGCAAACTTAAGGATTAAAGACAAATAGTAAATGGTAAATGGTAAATGGACCTGTACTTGTATAGCGCTTTTCTAGTCATTCGAAGCACTTTTACACTATATGGCACATTCACACTTTCACACACATTCACTCAGTAATGGCAAAGCCCATCGAACAGAATCTAACTCATTCATACACATTCACACACCGAAGCTAGGCGTGTCTCCTCGCCACCAGCTTAAATAGTCCTCTGCTGAGACCTGGCAGGGTAATACCCACAGGCTAGAGGATCGGACCCTTTAAATGGAGAGCTGGTCCAGTACCACCTATATGGGGGTAACTCGGGATCTAACAATACATATGTATATATACATTTAATTTCTTACATTACATTAATAATAATAATAATCTTACATTAATATTATACCTGTGCTGTACATTCATAGCCTATATTCCCTCTAAACTACATTGCTTAGTATTATTCTGTGCAATTATTTAGTTTTACACCATGCCACTACCTCTTGCTGTGACCTGTGCAACATTCCATATCAATCAATTTTCTATTTCTTGTATTTTTTTATTCTATTTTTATTTAGTGTGTATTTCTATTGTGTTGTGCTTTATCTGGAGCAAGTGAATTTCCCAAGTGTGGGATCAATAAAGTCTATCTTATATTATCTTGTTTGGATGTTTGGTTTATGTTCACTTGTAGAAAATCCCCACGTATTTTCTTTTTTTTCCCGTTAGAGGTGCAAACACAAAAACGTGGTTACACATGACAAAATCAAGGTTTATGATTACAAATATCATGCCTTAATTGGTTGACAAAGTTGATTTTCTTCAACAAAGTCACAAATATACATTTTACATTCATTTTACATGTTAAGTATCATATTGAATGATATTTACAATCAAACAACATATTATTGTAAGTTGTGTTGAAAGCATTTGATATACTGTAACTCTTTATATGTTTTTCATTTCTGTATCATACTATATTTAATCATTAGTCACTATGGGGTTATTCATTTAACCCAGTACATACATAAAATGTTTTTAAGGTCTGCACAGTGGAAATACTGAACCAAGAAAGCAAAAGCCACAGATTAAAAGTATTAAGTATTTTCCTCCATTCCTCAAGCTTATTTGTTGCGAGCTTATTGTAATTACTAAAAGTGACCAAGATGAGCAATGCAACGTTTATATCAGCTCCTCATTCAGTCAACATTCCTTTGTCGATTTTAAAAAGAGCATCATCTACATACAGTTGAGTATCGTAATGTTTTGTTTTGTGATATTGCATCAATTCTCAAAAACACTTTTTGTTTAACCCCCCAACTGTTAGATAGCAGTGTTGTAAACATAAACATATCAGCCAATGCAAAATGATTGTAAAAGGAAATCACTGTCAGTCAGTCTCATTAGCCAACAGCTTTTATGGTCAAGCTGTTTCAGGATCAACAAAATGCCTGTGTGCTAATTAGCTTCCCCAAGTTAACAGCTATATTCTTTTAGATTGTGTGTAATGAAAGAATTACCAGTTTACCTACAAATTGGTTACACCATTTCATTATGAGTTTGTAAATATAAAACTGTATACTAAAAAATTATAATATTGATCCAATAAATCCTTTTCACACAGCGTGTAAATCAGACAGTGAGTGAATCATCATTTATTTGCTCTCGCCTACTCTCTAACTGCTGTGAAATCATACAGCAGCTTAACTAATTCAGTCAAATATGTGCCTCCTAATCAAGGTTCAAATAATGAATGACCTCTAGTGTGCCACTGACAAATTGTCCTCCTGCACTCCTCATCTCCCATTTCCCCTACATTGATACAGGACAGAATAATATATAGGATGAGTCAACGTATTTGTTAAATATAATCCAGTAACATTGCCAACATGCAAAACAAAGATAAATATAAATAAAACACATGTAATATTGTTTGATATTTTAGATTAGCATATAATATATAATGTAAATTGACCTGTACTTGTATAGCAACTTTTTAGTCTTCCGACCACTCAAAGTGCTTTTACACTACATGCCACATTCGTCCTTTCACACACATTCACTCAGTGATGGCAAAGCCCATGGAACCGAAACTAACGCATTCATACACACTCACACAACGATGCACAGCATCGAGAGCAATTTGGGGTTCAGTATCTTGCTCAAGGATACTTCAACGCATGGAGCCGGGGATCGAACCAACAACCTTCTGATTAGTGGACAACCCACTCTGCCTCTGAGCCACAGCCGCCCCGCAAATGTAAAATTAATTATGGTATTCTGGTAATTATAAGGTTTAGGATAATTTAGGTGATATGAGCACACATACCAATCATAGGTCAAAACATTACTAAATCTAACAACATTTTAAGCCAGACGTTGTACTGAATGAGGAGTCGTTTGGGCATCGAAATAGCTAACTCTTCTGACTGGGTTGAGCCAAATGATTTGGCTCACACATAAAGAGCCAGAATTGTAGGGCCAGTGTAATCTTCTTTGCTGTGTTTTGCTGGGGAGGAGGCATCGGGACTAGGGGTGCCAACAAGCTGAGAAAGCTGGTGAGTAAGGTCAGCTCAGTGGTGGGGATGGAGCTGGACAGTGTGGAGGCTGTGACGGAGAAGAGGATGAAAGGGAAGCTGAAAGCCATCATGGACAACCCCTCTCATCCTCTCTACACTGAGCTCAGACAGCTCATGAGCACTTTCAGCCACAGACTGACCCAGCCCTGAGCCTCAAAGCAGTTTGGAGGCTCATTTGTACCATCAGCCATCAGACGCCACAATGCTACCCAGTACCTAGACTACCCAGTACTTCCAACCCCTAGTAACCCTAACCCTAAGACTGGTTTAAATTCTAACCTACAACTCACAAACCTTTTGCACTATCTATATTATATTATATCTATATTTAATTTCCACATGTACATTTTTAGTTTTAGTCAAGCTGCTCAATATTTGCACACCATTCTTACTTGAATATGCATAGTGTATATACTTTCATTTATTGTCTTATATTTTTTATTATATTTTGTAATATTTTATTTTGTGATATCCTGTTGTACCTCCACTGTTGTACTCTCTTTTGCACTACATTGCCCTACGCGGCTGTGTCAATCTTGAATTTCTCCTAAGGGGGATCAATAAAGGAACATCTTATCTTACATCTTATTTTATCTTAATTCCCATCGCAAAGCAAATTTTCTATTTCCTTTTTGACAAAAGATAATTGTGTAGTTGTGGGGGCAGCCATCACCGGATAATATTATTCACTGTGGCTGGGTTACAGCAGGCTGGCTAACCTTAGCTTGCTTTAAGTAGTGAGCAGAATCTTTGTAAATTATCAAAAACCAGCTCAGTGTTCAAAACTGACTGACTACACTGTAGCTTATTTTTTTTTTTTTAATCTGGGAACCCAATGGGGAACAATCACAAACATATGGGAGAAAGGTGTGTACTGTCTAACCCTGAAGTCCTTGATGACTTGGATAATTCAGACATACCGCTGAACTGCAATCTGCTCAGTCTGAGCTGCAGATAGAGTTCAATTTCAATTTTATTTGTATAGCGCCAATTCTGTAATGAATTGTTGAATTGAATGAATTGAGTTATCTCAGGACACTTTTCAAATAGAGCAGGTCTAGACCGAAATATTTAAAACATTATTTACAGAGACCCAACAGTACCACCATGAGCAAGCACTAGGTAACAAGGGTAAGTAAAAACTGCCTGTTAAAAGGCAGAAACCTAGGACAGATCCTTCGGTTCTAGGTGGGTGGTCGTCTGCCTCGACCAGTTGGGGTGAAAGAGAGAGAGAGACAGAGAGAGAGGGAGAGACAGACAGGTGCACAGCAACAACAGTATTTGTAATGGCAATCTAGCAGGACCATGGCAGGAGGCTCCACCAGGATCCATAAGAACCTGCGAGACGAGAAAGCACAAAAACTCCGGGGAAGAAGTGAAGTTAGTAACATGCATTAATGGAACATGAATGAGTGCAGAAAGAGAGAGGAAGAGAGGAGCTCAGTGCACCATGGGAAATCCCCCGATAGTCTAGGACTATAGCAGCATAACTAAGGGATGGTTCAGGACTCACCTGATCCAGCCCTAACTATAAGCTTTATCAAAGAGGAATGTCTTAAGCCTACTCTTGAATGTGGAGAGGGTGTCTGCCTCCCGAACCACAACTGGAAGCTGGTTCCACAGGAGAGGAGCTTGGTAACTGAAGGCTCTGGCTCCTGTTCTACTTTTAGAGACTATAGGAACCACAAGTAGCCCAGCATTCAGAGAACGTAGTGTTCTAGTGGGGTAATAGGGTACTATGAGCTCTTTAAGATATGAAGGGGCCTGACCATGAGGAGCTTTACAGGTGAGGAGGAGGATTTTAAATTCAATTCTACATTTTACAGGGAGCCAGTGCAGAGAAGCTAGTACAGGAGAGATGTGATCTCTTTTTCTAGTTCCTGTCAGTACTCGTGCTGCAGCGTTCTGAATTAATTGGAGCGTTTTAATGGACTTATTGGGGCAACCTGACAATAAAGAGTTGCAGTAATCCAGCCTTGAAGTAACAAATGCATGGATTAGTTTTTCTGCATCTGTCTGTGATAGTATGTGTGTAATTTTTGTAATATTACGTAAATGAAAGAAGGCAGTCCTAGAGGTCTGCTTCATGTGGGAGTTAAAAGACAAATCCTGATCAAAGATAACTCCAAGATTTCTGACAGTGGTGCTAGAGGCCAAGGTAATGCCATCTAGAGTAACTATATCTTTAGACAGTGAGCCTCTAAGGTTTTTGGGGCCAAGTACAAGAATTTCGTTTTTTTCTGAGTTTAACATCAGAAAATTGCAGCTCATCCAGGATTTTATATCCTTAAGACATGTTTGTAATTTAGATAATTGATTAATTTCATCGGGCTTAATAGATATAACTGCGTATCATCTGCATAACAGTGAAAGTTAATGGAGTGATTCCTAATAGTGTTGCCTAAAGGGAGCATATATAAAGTAAATAGTATTGGTCCAAGTACAGAACCTTGTGGAACTCCATGACTAACTGTAGTATTTATTGAAGATTCATCGTTAACATGTACAAACTGCGAATGATCTGATAAATATGACTTAAACCAGCTTAGTGCGGTTCCTTTAATGCCAATTTGATGCTCAAGTCTCTGTAAAAGAATATCATGGTCAATGGTGTCAAATGCAGCACTAAGATCTAATAATACAAGTCCATTGTCAGAAACAATCAGACGGTCATTATTAACTTTAACCAGAGCTGTCTCTGTGCTATGATGAACTCTAAATCCTGACTGAAAATCCTCAAATAAACTATTGTTATGTAGAAAGTCACACAACTCTTTGGCGACTACTTTCTCTAGAATCTTAGAGAGGAAGGGGAGGTTAGAGATTGGTCTATAGTTGGCTAAAACCCCTGGGTCAAGAGTGGGCTTTTAAGAAGGGGTTTAATTACAGCTACTTTAAAGGACTGTGGTACATATCCTGATAATAAAGAAAGATTAATCATATCCAGTAAAGAAGTGCCAATTAAGGGAACAACTTCTTTAAGAAGCCTAGTTGGGATCGGGTCTAACAGAAAGGTTGATGGCTTCGATGAAGAAATGATTGAAGTTAACTGATGAAGATCGATAGCAGAAAAACAGTCTAAATATATATCTAAGTTTACATTAGCAAAAGTCCCTGAACTTGGAGAGCCACTGATAACTGTTGATGGCAGTTGGTGATTAATTTTCTCTCTAATAGTAATAATTTTATTGTGGAAGAAGCTTATAAAGTCGTTGCTACTTAAGTTTATGGGGATATGTGGCTCAATAGAGCTGTGGCTCTCTGTCAGCCTGGCTACAGTGCTGAAGAGGAACCTAGGGTTATTCTTATTTTCTGCTATTAGTGCTGAGTAATAGGCTCCTCTGGCATTACGGAGGGCCTTTCTATAAGTTTTAAGATTATCTTGCCAAATTGAGCGATATTCTGATAATTTGGAAGAGCGCCATTTCCTTTCAGATTTCCTAGCTATTTGCTTCAACTGGCGGGTTTGGTGGTTATACCACGGTGCTAATCTCCTATGTTTTAATAATTTCCTTTTTATAGGAGCGATAGAGTCTAATGTTGATCGTAGTGAGCCTGCAGCACTATCGACAAGATTATCAATTTCAGAGGGACTAAAGTTGTTATAGGGCTCTGTTAAATTCAGACATGGCATTGAAAGAGTTCCCAGACTTCCGTTTGACTGCAGGCAACAGTCTGCACAGGGAGGAGAATCAGTGTAGGAAAATCATATCCTCTTTCAGTTTGGCTGTCTGAGCCTGAATTGGAGACATCGGATGCATGTTAATCAACCAGTCATTCTGTCCTCTCAGATGAAAGTACAGCTAGGAGGATATGTGTGCCTGTGCTGTGTCTGGAAATTAAGGTTTTGGCTCACCTGCCAAAAAATGCACTAAATACAAGAACTGCCAGGGTAATAAGTGATGTAGTAAACCGACTGTGATGACTCCTCCCCCCTATGGTTGTTCTTTTGTCTTTTTCCCTTGTTCTTCACAGGAGACAGAGTGGCAGGGGTGTGGCCATGAGATGGGCTACACCTGGTTTAATCCTGATTACTAGGCTTTATAAGAGATTGATCAGTTTGTTGTCTCTCTCTCTCCTTCCAGCCAGCAGGTCCTTGGTTTGATGCTGGTTTTGATAAATGCATTACCTTTTTCCACACACAACACTTCACCCATGTCCACACACACACACTCACTACACTACTGACAAATACTGACGTACATATATATTTTGTACTTTGTTTAGTGTGAATATCGGTTAATTAAATTTATTTTGGCTTGAAACTGTTAAATTGTCTGTGTGGTCTCCCTTCTTTGTCATCAGCTAAGAGTGGGTTCATGACACCGACTGTATGAACATGCCCAAGTCAACAATGGATCAACAAAACCTCTGCTTGTAACTGACAATCAGTGTTGGTTTATTTTAACCGTGAACATGATTGTTCATAACAAAGTAGTTATTTAAACCTAAACCAGGATGTTTCCTTAACCTAAAAGCAGCTATAATGTATATTGTTTATTTCATATAAATGCAAATATGTTTGCATTGTTGTGACGAACCTACAGAGAGATGAGAGCTCCAGTCAGCTTTACGGAGTACTGTGGTGAGTTAAGTCTGACCCTTGTTTCTGTTGCCCCCAAATGGCCAAAAAGATCTGTTATTGCAGGTTTAAGTAAGTACTAATTCAAATGTAAACATTTTTATCCCATATTTGATCCAATTTCAATGCTTCAAATCTAATTGGCGATTGTAACATGTATGTAGATCAATGAGAAAACTCAAAGGCCCTAGAATTTTGAAATCTCATTGACTCTTTTGATTTTATTCAACATGGTAAAAGACCAACACACCGACACACATTCTTGACTTGTTCTGTTTGAAGTGCCTACAAAGCAAAGAGTAAATCATTTAATTAAGAAACACAATATAGATGCTTCTGCAGTTGACATTATGAGTCAAACTACCATGTCTCTCCCCTCCACCAGCTCCATACACGATGTAGAAGTTCACTTAATTATCAATTTCTTTGCATGCTTGACACTGCTGCGCCCAAAAAAAAAAAAAAAAGCTGGTAAGACCCATGTCTTGGTGAACCAGTGCTAGCTGATCACAAATGGGGAAAACATTTATTTACTGTCCACCATGACATATTCAAGTAAGTTATTACTAAATACAATGAAGCAGTACGAGATAAGAACCAACATTAGCCAATTCAAAGAATCCTAATTCAAACAGTCCCAGAATAAATGGTAAATGGACTGCATGTGTAGTTTTCTGACCACTCGAAGCGTTTATGCTACAGGTCAACAATCACACATTCACATTCATACTTTGATTGCAGTCTGCCCAAGAACACTTGGTGACATTGGACTGGGGGAACTGGGGATCTCTCTCTCTCTCATTTAGTAATTACTGCCCCATTTCAGTTCTACCTTTCTTGAGTAAGGTTTCAGAGAAAGACGAGGTTAAACAAACTAACAAACACTTTTCTGAGAATGGTATTTTAGAAAATTCTGAGTGAATCATAGTTCCACAGACAGTTCTTGTCAAAGTTCTAAATATACTCAGATTAAATGATGAAAATGGAAATACACAGATGAGCCATAACACCACCTGGACTTCCCTGTGGTCATAATGGTTTGCAGCCCCATACACAACAAACTGTGATGCACTGTGTCTTCTGACACCTTTCCATCAGAAACAACATGAACTTCTTTAGCAATTTGAGCTACAGTAGCTCGTCTGTTGGACCACTGCAGACCAAGAACCATACTTGTCAAAGTTGCTCAAATCCTTATTTGAGAGCTTGCCTCTTTTTCGCTGACAGGTGCCATGATAACCAGATAATCAGTGTTATTCACTTCACTTGTTAGTGGTCATAATGTTATGGCTGATCGGTATATATCTGTTATAATTCTTCTTGACCTTAGCGCTGTCTTCGACACTACTGACCAAAATCTTTTACTTACGCCTTGAGGAATGGGTTACTCTCTAGTACAGTTCTTAACTGGTTTCATATATATATGTATATATATATATATATATATGAGTGGAATCAAATTCCATGTCATAGTGTGGACGAAGGCAGTGTACTAGGAGCTCTACATGCTGTCACTGGAGTCCATAATCCATTAGCATGGCATAAACTTACACAGGTATGCTGACAACACACAACTATGTGTCTGTGAGGCCAGGTGACCCAAATACTCTGTCAAATCTAAATGACTGTGTCACCCATTATAGAGTGGATGAGCAAGAACTTCCTAAAGCTAAATGAAAATATGACTGAGATGCTCCTAGTTGGCCCCCCCAAAATTGAGAAATTGTTGCTGAAACTGTGTTGATGCTATTTTATCAATCATTTATACCATTCCTCCTTGTGCATGTGTATGGTTTTAAACCTTTTTTTTTGCTGCTGAATTGTAATGCACAGCTGCAATATGTGCATGAAAAGTGCTATCAATATAAATCATTCATCAAATCATCCAGAGCCAAACCAACAATGAATGTATCTAATAATGGACTGTATGTGTACCAAAGCCTAATATATTCTTCCTCTGTCATAGAGCTCCACTGTTGTCCAAAACTATTAAAGACATCAGTGATCCACACTGTTATAACTGACTGACATGTTCCTTCACTACCATTATTATCAATATATTTATTTATTATAAAAAAAACAACAAGTTAATTAAATCAATAATTCCTCATCGGTCAGGCTGTCTATTTACAATGTAGCTCAGATTATCTGACCAGTAACTGTTGCCAGTGAATGCAGCACAGTCAATTCTCTGCATGTTTGTTTTTCTTCCCCTGCCTGACTCAAGCTGACCCTGACACAGTAAATATACAATAACTTAGGAGGAAGGGGCTCAATGGAGTCATTGACATTTACTGCCAAATACAAATGATTTCCCACCATGCCAATTATAGTGCTGAGAGAGTCTCCTGAAAATCCCTCTGGGCCGCTGTTGCCCTCATCTATGAAGACAAATCTCCTCTACATAGGCTGGAAATGCACAGCTAAGCTATTTCATTTTCTCCATTGGAGATTCAACTTCTTGTCTGGGGTCCAGGGCTCATTAAAGTGTTACAAATCCTTTAAAAAAAACAGCTGCAGGATAAATAATTTAGAGAAACTGTAAAGTGAATCAAAACCCAAAGATCAGTCAAGATGGCATTCTCTTCCCCTGCAGTTATTTGGTATTATCGAAGTCCCGCCCATGCACCTAGCCAACTCAATGGCAAGCAGGCCGTTATTTTTGTAGACTGACATCGGCATATTGGTAAATATGACAGCATTGACTGATATTAGTGCCAGAATTTTACGCAGACTAAATATCCTTTAGGATTAGACACACACCAGACGCATACACGCAGTGCTCTCGCTGTCTCTCTTTCACTGTTACCTGTAACATCTCTTTGTCCTCTCAGCATTCCCCTGCAGCTGTCCCTCAGGCAGACTACCATCAGCTTCACCTCAGCTGTCATTATTTTAAGTCCTCTAAATAAAACACACATTTCAAATGAAATTTGCTTAGTTCTCACTGAGAAGCTATGTATCCTTGTTTCAGTGGTTGTTGAAGTGACCCAAAAGTTTTTCAAAAACTTTTTAAAACTGATTTCAAAACTTATTTAATTAAAATTAAAAAAATGTAGTGACTAGAAGACTGCTGCCTTGAAATTATGAGTTTTCTCAAATGTCTTTTTTTACAGTGTAGCACCAAGTTCTTGAGCTAAGCCTCACAGTTGCCGTCTTTACCTACAGTTTAATACTGCTGCATCCATTTAGAACTAAAAACATGTACATCAAGCTATAGTGTCCATATTGTAAATGTTAATCCGCACCTTCTAGCCAATCAGAATCCAGAATTCTCAGTGGCCTTATAGTATTACATTATACTCTGTGTGCAAATATGACACTATGTTTGGAAGGTAACATCATAGGAAAAAAGCATCCAAAGCAAAGAGTTAATATGCGAGCATGGATGTGCTAAGTTTATTTCACTGCCTGAGGCTGGCACTAAACAAAAGGTCAGGGATCAGTGATTAGGAATCGTCCACACTAAAGTACTATGTTGACACACATGTATAATGTATAATAAATAAATGGAGAAAGGTGTGTTATGCATGAAACAAACAGACATCTTCTTACCCTGTAATAATCTGTGCTGTAAATGTCTCTGGACATGCCAAAGTCTCCTATTTTCACCAGCAGGCCATTCCCCACTAGGCAGTTCCTGGTTGCCAGATCACGGTGCACAAAGTGTTGAGACGCCAAGTAGATCATCCCAGCTGCAATCTGACTGGCTATGTGAAGCATCTGGGACAGTCCCAGCTCCCCATTGGTCTGTAGAGGCTGTCCATCCACCAGGATCATGGCATCTGGCCCGTGGGCTCTGAGGAGGAAGTTAGAGAGCCAGTTAGAAGCTCATGAAATATCTCAGATCAAAGAGAATGTACTGACATCAATCAGTGTAATGTAGCTTGAGCCCCTACTCTGCCTCCAATTGGCTAGTGTTTGTTGGTTTACTCGGTTAGGTTTAGGACTGAAACTGATACAGTACATGAGTACCCTTACTTCTTATGGCATACCACAACCTCTGATAACAACATGGTCAGACCTTGGTATTTTGTGCAAGGGGT
The DNA here is from genome assembly GCF_905237075.1 of Dicentrarchus labrax. Classification (NCBI taxonomy): domain Eukaryota; kingdom Metazoa; phylum Chordata; class Actinopteri; family Moronidae; genus Dicentrarchus; species Dicentrarchus labrax. The sequence goes on from NW_026136720.1 coordinate 25,919,083, forward strand.
ATACAATAAAAAAATGAAGTAACAGTTGAAGCTGAATTAAGGTACTGGCACCGATTCAGGCACTGTTTAGGCATGAGGAGTGAGATGGTAAGGGTGGACCGTAAACAGCTAGCTTAATGCCAGCCTAATGCTCAATGCCAATTTTTGGTCCAATTCAGGCACTGATCACAATAAGCAATTAGTAGCCTTTGTTTTTACCGACTTACACATTTAACAGCTATACTTGTTTCATCCATCCAAAAACTTATTGACAAGACAGGAATGCACAGGATTTCTTCTTCTGCAATCTCACAACCCTTTTCATAATCCATTTGTTAATATTTGATTTGTCCTCAAAGCAGTACTTTTCAACAGCGGACTGATCAGTTCTTGAATGTCAGGGTCCTTGAACAAAACACCATGGAGTGTTGTACTGACCATGTACAGGTGTACATGGTCAGTACAATGCCAACATAAGTGTGTTAGAAGTTAAAGTTGAAGCCTTTTGTTTACCCCGATTGATTACTAATCTCTAGTCATGTTCAAGGTTTGCAAAAGGCGTTTCTGAACATGACAAACGCAGATGCTTTCAAACAGCATACAAAGGGTCATTGAATGGTTTGCTGTGTGTGTGTGTGTGTGTGTGTGTGTGTGTGTGTGTGTGTGTGTGTGTGTGTGTGTGTGTGTGTGGTGTGTGGTGTGTGTGGGCAATGTTGTACATCAGCAGTGTGTCCTTGTCGATAAGCCAGCTGGACTACATTACTGGTATTCAGGATGTTGATGTTAGTTGATTTAAATCCCCCATGACAAACTGTCTTACTGGTTCAGTGGATTTGCATTCATTCACAAAATGTCCACTATTTCAGTGTTTATTTAAAGTGGGAGCTGTGAAATGGGAGAAACAAAATGGGAATATCCCTGTACTATGTGATGATTAGTCAAAAGGTTACTGACTTAAAGAACAGTGTTCACATTATGTTCAAATAGTGTGTGCTGTGAGAGAGAGAGAGAGAGAGAGAGAGAGAAAACTTATGTTAAGAGGGTCTGCCTGCTCTATTTGAAAGTGTCCTGAGATAACTCTGTTTGATTGGCACAAATAATTGATTGATTGAATTGAAAAAGGAGAAAGAAAGAGAAAGAAGGAAAAAAGATATAGTTGGAAGAAGGAGCTCAGAAAACAGAGCTCAGAAACAGAGCATCAAGCTGAAGAGAAACAAACAAGGAGAAAACAAAAAACAAACAAAGAAGAGGACAGGGGAGACTAAAGCAAGTAACAGCAAACTACTGGACACTGAAATCAGTAAGTTTTTGCATTTATTACTATAAAACAAGTCCCAACTGAAACACTCAAGCTAATAGCTAACAAGCTAACACTGGACTGTGGTTACCTATCAACGGCATCAATAACAGCAGTAGTGCTGTTTTAAACACAAAACACAGAACCTCGAAGATCAACAGCTGTATCATGATGTCTAGACACTCTACAAACCATTGAATATCCCCCAGCTATCAAAAGCAAAACTACAAAAGGAAAATATAAACAAACAATACTTCGAGAAAGACCAGACATCCTATTCCTGGACCATCACAAAGATGGAAGGTCCTGCAATTTAATCTTCTGGACTGATGAACCATTCGCCTGGCTGAATGTGTTCAGATCGCATTACCCAGCAATAAAGAGAACAGGTATTTGTAATGGATTTAAAATAAGTGCACTCGAAGAGAATGACTCTGACACCACCAGAATAACAGTAAACCTGTTCAAAAATGGAACTGCCATGATACAAGGCGACCTGAGACAGTTTGAGCTCGACTTTCCTGCTTTGAGACTGAGTGCTGAGAAGGAAAAGGAGATCCTCACAAGCATTGCTCCAGCCCTGGGAGCCAAACCCCCCTGTTCTGTCCCTGCTCCAGACAGACAGCCTGCAGATGCTGACACTGATCTTCCCCTGCTACAGCACTCTGAGGCCCTGG